>NC_066625.1:17941244-18244274 GCF_025201925.1 Gopherus flavomarginatus | reverse complement strand
TCTGGACAGGCAAAATAGCAAACAAATAATTCTTGCAAAAACTCATTGCAATTACGACATGATTTACAATGTTAACAGCTTGTCCATTTTACAGATTGTTTAAGCTGAAATGGGAAAATAGCCAAGTGGTCTTTTCAACTTTTTAAAGCTATTTGTTTCTATGATGGCCAAATACTTCATAGATTCAACTGTAAATACATCAGTTTTTATTTCATATCCAACAAATGGCACCTTGAATGTTGATAACAGCTTAACAGAGCAGTGGCTGCTGTACCTTTAATTCACATTCAGTAGTTATTAATTTTACCATCTGCAACCTGTTTGATATTGTGTTGCTGTGTAAACAGTTACTCAAGAAAATGATGTTCCCTTTTCAGTAGTTTAATAGTAAATAACATTAAATCAAGTAAGGCAAAACAAATTAAAGGAATATATCATGTTTGTTTTAAAAGAAATTAAGACAAACAAGGTTAAAATGAAAATCAGAACATAGACCGAAAATGTTTGGAAACAAAGTTGTCTGCAGCTGATCTTTTTCAAAAACAATCTAAGTTATGCCAAGAGGGAGAACAGCTAGGCAATCCTGAGCTTTTTTATTTTTTAAAGTGGAAAAATTGTCGGCTTATAACCAGGGTAGTATATCAGACATTTCTATAGAAAAGTTATTAAAAGGAATCACTGAGAAGTGGCATATGATTCTTGATAAACATCAAGTGACATACAGTGAAATATTCCCACCTTTGTGGGACAGTTTGCAGTACTGTCAGCATTGAAAGACACAAACCTTGGGTGGAGAAGTGAGTGCATTAGCACATCCTTCATAAGCATTGTACATCAATTTTTCCAGATTCTCCAAGTACTGTAGAAGGAGAACAAGTCTAAGCTGATTACTGCTGTGTCCTTCATCATTGTCTGCTGTAGTCCACTGGCTAACATCTTGATCAGGGTTTAACGTGTGGGCTGCAAGACTTCTAATGATACCTATAAACATTTGGTCAGAACATTTCAACACACTGGTTATCAAATAATCAGGTATTTATATCTTTATATAATATAAAAATATCTGTGAAAATTGAGTCTAAAATCATTAACATGTACTTCAACAAATTAAAAAACCTATATAAAGCACCTCCAAAATTATTATATAACTCTTCATTTTTTGACATTTAAGAAATGTCTAAAAAAGTAGCAAATTGTTGAAAGAGAATATGAATTTTTTTCGTATCTTGAACATAATTTAAGAAAACAGCTCACTGCTTTATTGCTTAAACCAAATATACCTTTAAAAGATCCATTCTTTACATTACCTTCAATTGTCTGGAACGTATCTTGGGCTCTACCTAGAGGGGTTCTCAACTTAGAAAGGACTGTAAACTGAGCTGCTTCCCAAACAGCCCACTGCCAAAGTACAGCATCTGTCTTCAACAGATTGCGAGGAATGGTTGATTGGTCACGTTTATCTAATCTCTGGCAGCTGTAGAACAATCTTTCTAACCAATTGTCCTTCCTGAAAAAAAAGTTAAGACAAATAGACAAATACAGCAATTCATATCCACATACATAGCTGTAAATGTATTTTAGCTTGTAGCTGATTACTCTTGTAATCAAACCTCTAATGGATCTATGTTTCCTATGGTCATGCACACGTGTATACACACATAGGATTACTCTGTAGGAACAAGTACAGAGCTCACGAACATTGCAAAAAAATAACTTAAAGGCAGAAGAAATGAAGATAAAGGGTTTGCTAGCCAAAAGTAAAGAAAACACAGCGCAGAAGACAAACTTGAAAAAGAGGCATATACTTTTGGTTAAAAATGAAAATGAGCAAAGAGAAATAAGACAATTAAAATTCAGAAAGATAAAAATAGATGTGAATAGAAATTAATGAAGATGGTGAGGATTTAGCAGCATAAAATATTGCATCCCAAAAACTGGATAGTTTCAGCTGGTGCCAAAAACTTGAAAAAGGATTTCAGACATTCTCTTCCAGGTGTACAAAATGACGGAGAAGGCCCACAAGTTAGAAAGACCGCAGTGAAGCCAACTGAAAGTAGTACAACTCAATATCTGTTCCAACACTGTCTCCTTTTCTAACATGCATCACCACCACCAAAACATGCCTCATTGTCAGTTTGCATTGAGTCTGCAGTCTCAGAATGCAGATGGTAGCAGTATAACTTCTCAGTGTACCATGCATCAAATACATGAGAAGGAGATAGGCATCCTACAGAAATAGTATAAAGACATCTGTATTGACTACCTACACCTTGAGCTCATTTGGCGGGGGGGGGGAGAGGCATGTATAACTATATGGAACATATGGTTCCAGGCAAGAAGGCTGATCGCATCTGGAGTATCTGAGGAAGCAGTGTGCTATACACCAGTCAACATTAATTTGTAGCATCTTTTGTGCACAATGGGACTAGCAGTATAGAGGAACTGGCTGCATCAAGCTAAGGAAATCCACTATGATGATGATGTGATTAAGACAAGAAAAAGAACTAACCCGATCCCCTCAGTTCCTTCACATTAAAAAAAGTACAAACTCCAAATGCAAAGGCCATGAAGGACAGGTCGTGGAATACACATTTGTATCACATCTGGAACTCTTTACTTCAAGTAGATGCAGCCACGTAGTCCATATGGGTGACTTGCAAGCAGTACTCGCAGGACATGGGGCTCAGAGTCTGCTTAAAAGAGGCAGCATGTCTACCTTCCCAAAGTTTGCATCTGATCAGGATACAGCTGTAATGACATAGCACATAGCAAAAAGTATGCACTGCAGACCAAGTGGCCACCCTGCAAATGTCCAATATAGAAATGTCTCATAGAAATGCTGTTGATGTTGCCTGGACTTTCTTGGAATGCACTCATACCTCTTGAGGAGGTGTAGCATGGGCTACTTCATATGCTGTCACAATAAATGATGTTATCCATCTGGAGATTGTCTGTGAATAGACCACTTGACCCTTCATTCGGTCTGCATATGAAACAGACGAAGTGAGGAATGAAAAGGTTTAGTTCTAATCACATAATAAGCTAGACATCACCTGACATTCAAGGTATGAAGACGCTGTTCCTTTGGAGTTGAATGCAGCTTAAGAAAAAACATTGGTAAACATGTAACACTGTTTAAGTGACTCTGGGAAACCACCTTTGCTTTGGGTGCGGCCTCAGGGTTACTTTGTCTTTTGAAAATTGCATGTGGGGAGGCTCCGTCATCAAAGCCTGCAACTTGCACACTCTCCTTACAAATGTTATCGCCACAAGAAAGGCTGTTTTCTGACATAGAAGGTGGAAAGAAGTAGTTGCTAGAGACATAAATAGAGGTCCCATGAGAGCCACTAAAACAGTATTGAGATCCCACAAAGGAACTGGCTCTTTAACTGGTGGGTGGAGAGGAGTGTCTCCTCCTTTCAAGGATCTCACTGCCATAAAGTTTGAAAAACACCAATTTCCCCTGGCTAGGTGGATGAAATGCCAAAACTGCAACCAGATGGACTCTCAATGAATTAAGCAGAAGACCAGAACACTGAAGGTATAACAGGTACTCCAAGATGTCCTGGACACAAGCCAGCTTTGATTAAACTCCCTGGGCTAACAACCATACTGAGAAGCTGTTCCACTTTGCCAAAAAGGCTGCCCTGATGGAGGGCTTCCTACTGTTAAGACCTACCAGACTGCCTTTAAACATTGTTCCTATTCCTCATCTAATCATACAGTACTCATGCTGTGAGATGCAGGAGCTGAGTACTGGATGCAAAACTGGACCGTGATGCTGAGTCAGGCGGTTAGGATGATGAGGAAAAGATATGGGAGGGCAAATATGTAATGTGAAGAGGTCAGAGAACTGACATTGTCTTGGCCATGCTTGATGAGTAAGAATGTGCTTGGCACAATCCAATTTCAGCATACAGGAGTGCTGATTATCAGCCCAGCAGCCCAGATTGAGGTGCCCTTGGAAGCAGAGCTGCTGGCATTTCTTGTTGTCTCTCATGGCAAACCAGCTGACCATCGGGATGCTGCAAATTGCAGAGATGGACTGCACAGTGCTGGGCTTCAGAGACCACCCGTGCATCAGGGAGAAAGCCCTGCCAAGGTGATCTGCCAGACGACTATGAATACCAGGCAAGTGACTGGCTACAGGGGCAATGTTTTCCCAGTGCAAAACTGCCAGATCCTGATTGCCTGCTGATAAAGCACATTGTAGTGTGCCTACTTGGCTCTTCACATAGTACAAATCAGTGGTGTTGTCAGTGAGTATGACAACCGCTGAGCCCCTGATGTGATCTCGAAAAGTATGACAGGCATTGTAAATGGCATGAAGCTCCAGCACCTTGATATGCAAAGAAGTTTCTCATTCTGATTGCATGCCTTGAACTTTCACCAAGTCCAGATGTGCTCCCCAATCTATAAAGAAAGCATTGATGACTTATAGTACTGATCAGTGGGGGCCAAAAGAAAGTAACATCCTGGCACACATTGCCCTGAATTGGTGGGAGAAGTCAGACCACTACGTCCAAGGGGTTGCGACTCAGATGACGGACCAACTTCAGCCACATCTGAAGAGGACATAGGCACAGCTTGATATATTGAACTACCTGCATGCATGCGGCCATATGGCCTAGGAACCTCAGGCATACGTGGGCTGTTGTTGAGTCTAAGCTCCAGACATTCGCCTGGAATCATTGAGTCAGTAAAAACACTCTTAAGCTTGGAGAGTCTATCAGGCCTCAATGATCTCAATTCTTTGAGTTGGAACCAACATTGTCTTCCCGCTGTTTAGGATGAGACCTAGACAAATCAAATAGGTGCAGTGTGAAGTGAACGTGAATGAGGACCTTCTCTCTGGACTTGCCCTTCAGCAACCAATCATCAGATGTAGGAAAATATGAATTCCCATATTCCTGAAGTACGCTGTTATCAGAGTCATACACTTGATATGAACCCAGGAAGTCGAAGACAGATCGAAAGATAGCACAGTGTACTGCTAGTTGTAGCCAGCCATGACAAATCTGAGATACCTCCTGTGGCTCAGGAGTTCTGCTATATGGAAATAAGCATCCTGCATGTCCAGGGCAGCAAACCAATTGCTCTGATTCAAGGCAGGGACAATAGTTCTAGAGTGGCCATATGGAATCTTACGTATCTGATATATTTGAGACCGTGGATGTTGAGGATATGTTGTCTCCTTCCCTTGGCCCTGGGGATCAGGAAATACCAGGAGTAGAACCTCTTTCCCCAATGCTGCAGGGGGACCTCCTCTATGACCCCCAAAGCCAGTAAAAACTTAACCTGCTCAAGAAGCAGTGTCTTGTGAGGGGTCCCTGAAAAGGGATGGGGTAGAGGTGGGGAGGATGGATGGAGAGGAACAGTCTGGCATATCCCAATCTGACTGCGTTTAGGATCCAGTTGTCCACTGTAATTGACAAGTGCGCCAGCTTGTCCCTGAGCTGGGGGCATGGAAAAGGAGAGGTTACACACGTCAAAATGGGTACCTGCTAGATGCCAGGGGGGCAAATGGGTGGCAGGGGCTGGTTAAACCCAGAACCAGAGGACCTCCTCCTTTGTAATCGCTGGCTCTTTCTGGAGTAATCCCACTGCTACACAGGATGGGACAATTATTCAAAAAAAAACCACTGCAAGTGGTATAACTGCTGCAGCTGCTGACCACTATAGTGGTGCCTCTTCATAGCTAGAGTATATACTCCCAAAGCACATAAAATAGCTCAGGAGTCTTTTAAAAAAGCGCAAAGTTTTGTCGGTCTTTTCTGAAAACAAAGCCCAGCCATCAAATATAAACCTTCAATGGTCTGCTGCACATCAGGCGCAAAACCTGAGTTCTGTCATCACCAGGCTCTCCTCATGGGTACAGACAATGCCATAATTCTGGCTGAGGCACCCGCCATGTCCAGAGCTGCCTGCAACAAAATTTTGGCCAACTGGCCTTCTACAATGAATACCTTAAACTCTTCCCTGGAGGTTTCCGGCAATTGGTCCATGAACTTAGATATGGCTGCCCAATTAACAGTCATATTTAGAGAGCAACACCCGCTGGCTGACAGTCTCATCTGCAGGCAGCGGCACAGACAGCTGCAGAGGCACAGGAGCCAGAGAACAGAGCTGTGAACAGGGGAGTTTGAGTGGGAGTTCTGTTGGAGGAGAAGGCATTTGTAGAGGCTGGTAGGGGCAGTGTGCTGGGAGAGAAGCTGAGCCCTGATGCCAGAGGAAATAAAATGACGGCCAACACTCCTCCTAGAAAAGTCATTGTCATCTCCCCAAGCCCTGGAATGGGCCCAACTCATTTTTAGGACCTCTTTCTCACTGTTCCAAAGATGGTGAACGAGCTCTTTTTCTCTTGGGGGGAAGCACCAGAGCCCGAGCGCAGGGAGACATCATTTGCTGGATCCAAAGGTGACTGCTGAGGAGCTGAGCGCCTCAAGGCTTGCAGATGGTGCACTTCTCTTTAATCTGACCCTCACTGAGACACAATAAGCTGTTGGGGATAGCCCCTCTACATGATGGACATTGCTTGAACCCTGGTGAGGGTATCACAGGGCAGCTAACTACTCTACTAACACTAAACTAACACTTAAACTTAACCTAGGGTACTAATATTACAATACAAAAGTTCTCAGAAAACTAGGAGTGAAAGTGTGACTGCTTAATGACTACAAGCTGCATGGAATCTTTTTTAAAACATGAGAGGTTCTCTTTAGATTTTTACCCCAAATTTTAAAAAAATTGTAAGAGGACCAAAAAAATGCCACCATGGCTAAACAGCAGAGTAAAACAGAGTCAAAAAGGCATCTTTAGAAAACTGGAAGCCAAATTCTACTAAGGAAAATATAGAAAGGAGCATAAACTCTGGCAAGTCAAATGTAAAAGTATAATTAGGTAGGTGAAAAAAGAATTTGAAGAGCAACTAGCACACAACAACAAAAATGTAAGTACAATAGAAGCAGACAGCCTTCCAATCTATCAGTGGGGCCACTGGACAAATCAAGATGCTAAAGGAGTACTCAGGGAAGACAAGTGAGCTGCAGAGAAGCTAAATGAATTTTTTGCATTGCTCTTCACTGCAGAGGATGAGAGGGAGATTCCCATAGCTAAACCATTTTTAAGTACCAAATCTGAGGAACTCTCTCAGACTGAGGTGTCAGTAGAGGATGTTTAGGAACAAACTGATAAATTCAACAGTAAAGGTTACCAGGACCAGATGGTATTCATCCAAGAGTTCTGAAGGAACTTGTACATGAAGTTGCAGAATAACTAAATGTATGTAACCTATCACTTATAATCAGGCTTTGTTCAGATGACTGGAGTATAACTAATTTGACACTAATTTAAAAAAAAAAAAAAAAAGGCTCCAGAGATGATCCTGACAATTACAGACTGATATGCCTAACTTCAGTACCAGGAAAATTGGTTGAAACTACAGTAAAGAACAGAATGATCAGACACAGACAAACATGATTTGTTGGGGGAAGAGTCAATTAGCTTTTGTAAAGGGAAATGATGCCTCACCAGTCTATTAGAATTCTTTGATGGGGTCAAAAAACATGTGGACAAGGGTGATCCAGTGGATACAATGTACTTGGACTTTCAGAAAACCTTCGACAAGGTTCATCACCAAATGCTCTTAAGCGAATTAAGCAGTGATGGGATAAGAGGGAAGTTTTTTTCATGCATCAGTAACTGGTTAAAGGGGACGGAATAAATGGTTTGTTTTCAGATTGGATAGAGGTAAATAGTGGGGTCCCCAAAGGATCTGTACCGGGACCAGTGCTGTTCAACATATTTATAAATGATCCAAAAAAGGGGGTAAGCAGTGAAGTGGCAAAGTTTGCTGATGGTAGAAAATTACTCAACATAATTACGTCCAAAGAAGACAGCAAAGAGTTACAAAGGGATATCACAAAACTGGGTGACTGAGCAACAAAAGGGAAGATGAAATTCAGTGTTGATAAACGCAAAGTAATGCATATTGAAAAAAAAATAATCTCAACTATACATACAAAATGACAGGGTCTAAATTAGCTACTGCCACTCAAGAAAGATCTTGGAGTAATTGTGGATAGTTCTCTAAAAACATTCACTTAATATGCAGCAGCAGTCAAAAAACCTAACAAAGTTAGGAACCATTAGAAAAGGAATAAATAAGACAACAGAAAATATACCTTCACTATAGAAACTGACAAACTAGAACCATGCTATAGAAACTCTCCCACCTTGAATATTGTGTGCAGTTCTGGTCACTCATCTCAAAAAAAATATATTAGAAATGGAAAAAGTATAGAGAAGGGTAGGGCCAGCTTTAGGCTGATTCGCTCGATTCCCGGGAATCGGGCCCCGCGCCTTAGGTGCCTTTTTAATTTATTTTTTTTACTCTTACTCCAGCTGCAGTCTGCTCTGGGGTCTTCTGTGGCCCCGATCTTCTTACCAAAGTGCTGGCAGAAGTGCAGCTGCCCCACAGCCCCGCGGCCCCGGCTGGAGCTCCAGCCGGAGCGCGGCAAGCCCCGCGGCCCCGCTCCCCCGGCTGGAGCTCTGGCTGGAGTGCAGCAAGCCCCGTGCCCCTGGCTGGAGCTCCAGGCCCTTTAAATAGCCCCCAGAGTCCTGGGGTAGCGGGGAGTCCGGGGACTACTTGAAGGGCCAAGGTTCCAGCTGCCTCTGCCACCCCAGTCCTTTAAATAGCCGATGGAACCCCGACGCACCCATGCATTCCCCAGGGCTCCTGTAGCTATTTAAAAGGTCTGGGGCGGGGTAGCAGCAGGGGAGCCCTGGGCCCTTTAAATAGCCCCCAGAGCCCTAGGATTGCCGGGGGCTTGGGGGCTATTTAAAGGGCCAGGGCTCCAGCTGCCTCTACTGCACCCCCTGCCCTGCCCGCACTAGCCCTGCCTCCCCCACCTGCAGCCAGCTCTGCACCCCCTGCCAAACCTCCTGCCCTGTCTCCAGCCAACCCCTGCCACACCCCCCTGCAGCTCTGCCCAAAGCCAGCCAGCCCCCCCCCACACACACACACCCCTGCCCTGCCCACCCTGCCCTGTCTCCAGCCAACCCCTGGCACTGATGCCAACCAGTCCCACACTCCTCTGTCTCCAGCGCTGCCAACCTGTGCTGCACCCCACTGCGGTCCTGCCTGAAGCCAGCCCTCCCCACACTCCCCTGTCTCCAGCCAGCCCCGCACCCCTTGCCCTGCCTGCAGCCAGATCCTACCTCCAGTCAGCACCTGCCCTGCCTCAAACCAGCCCCATGTTCACTGCTGCCCTGCATTTCCCAGGGCAGTAACCTGCACATCTGCTTCAATGAGAGGGGCAGGGAGCAGCTGGGACCCACACATGTGCACTCCCCCAGGGAGTGGCGGGGACCCAAACATGTGAAACGGCAGTCATTAATAACCAATCAACAGCATATATGATGCAATGTACATAATATATAATATTATTTATATAGTTATGGAAAGTAAATAATACATGGAAGAAATGAAAGGCTTTTTTTTTTAAGTCATCCCTGTCAGGGCCCCACCGAAAGGGTTCGAATTGGGACCCGCACTTCCTACAGACGGCCCTGGAGAAGGGCAACAAGGGTATGGAACAGCTTCCATATGAGGAGATATTAAAAGACTGGGATTGTTCATCTTGGAAAAGAGATGACTAAGGCAGGATACGACAAAGATCTGTAAAATCATGACTGGTGTGAAGAAAGTGAATAAGGAAGTGTTATTTACCCCTTCACATAACACATGAACCAGAGTCACCCAATGAAATTAATAGGCAGCAGGTTTAAAACAAAAAAGTACTTCATCATACAATGCATAATCAACCTGTGGAATTTATTGCCAGAGGATGCCATGAAGGTGAAAACTATAACTGGGTTCAAAAAATAATTAGCTTAGTTCTTGGAGGATAGGTCTATAGATGGCTATTAGCCAAGATGGTCAGGGATGCAACCTTATGCTCTCAGTGTCCTTAAACCTCTGACTGCCAGATGCTGGGACTGGACAACAGAATGGATCACTTAATAAATTGCCCTGTTCTGTTCATTCCCTCTGAAGCATCTGGCATTGACTATTGTTGGAAGACAGGATACTGGGCTAGGTGGACCATTGATCTGACTCAGTATGGCTGTTCTTGTGAGGTGAAGATATCACACGGAGCTCCAACTCTATCCACGGGCAGTGCAAAGGAACCGAGGTGGTGAGGGCAGCACCACCTTTATGTGGCCAGGGGAAGAGCTATGGCTGCAGGGAGTAAGTGCTGTCCCTATAGGTACTATGAGGCAAAGATCTCCGGCTCACCAGTATGGGGGGTGTGCACACCCACATGGAATACATGGCTACATCTACTTCAAAGAAGAAAATTATTTTCTTTAATTCAATGGAAAAGTGATTGAGGATTAATAATATCTTAAAAGGTCAGGATATATAAAGCAATTTTCCCACAGCGACTGCATTCCTGCAATAATTTATTATTTGTATTGCAGTAACATCTCAGTTTGTAACTAATCCCCCTTTGTTATATACAGTATTGTAGGTTTTGCTGTGTGTGATGTGAGGTGCA
Organism: Gopherus flavomarginatus; assembly: GCF_025201925.1. Lineage (NCBI taxonomy): Eukaryota > Metazoa > Chordata > Testudines > Testudinidae > Gopherus > Gopherus flavomarginatus. The sequence continues at coordinate 18,233,712 of NC_066625.1, read as the reverse complement.
TTCATTTCAATGTCTACACAATCATATAAATCACATTTGTGAAACTTCACACAAACATACTGGTATTTGCATTTAACTGAAAAAAAAGTACATGCAACTCACAAGGCTAAATTGTTATAATTTGGTGGCTACTTCAATCACACCCCTATGCGATTTCTAAACTAAATTTCTTCACACATATCTAAAGGCTCAAGCATGAGAAGTTTCATTTTTAAAAATAACCCTCCAAGTTAGCCAAGCGTAAACCTACGTGCTTGGGTGGAGCAACACCAACTACAATGGATGTCTGCTCACATGCAGTTCTTTATAGAACTGGGGCCTAAGGCTGAAGATACCTTCCCATAAGCACTTCCTAGCCTGATAATTCAAACAGCTCAATGGAATTTTACCAAATTTTCAAAAATAAGTTTAGCCTTTGGGCTGAGAAAAAGAACGAGAAGTTAGAGCACAAAGTACACACACAGTTACAAATATCTGAAAAAGACAGTCATGTAATTGAAATGCTTGTTCAACTACAATGCCATTAGCACAACTCTATACACAGTTCTCACTAACTCAAAGGTTGAGAGGGTGAACAAAAAGAAGGTTTTTTTAGTTGTTGAACAGGAGTTTTTGAAAGGTGGAAGCAGCCTTCTACCACCAAAAGTGACTTTCCATAACTCTTAAGAACAAGAGGCCCAAGTTCTAAAATGAATCCAATTCTTCCAAGGTGCATTGAAAAGAGCTGCTAAAGCTATTTGGTCTTACATATTTAATAAAAGCAGAGTCTCACATTCCATCACAGGTAATATCTATATTATGAAGCAAAACCATTTGTAATTAGTTACTACTTTTGAACTAGGTCTGTTGATGGGTTAATTTAATATTTCAGGATTCAAGATAACCAATGCAAACCAAACACATTAAACTTGTTGATAGGCATATATTTAGTAAATAGTCAAGCGTGGATTCTATGTGATACTTTTTTTAAATTTTAAAAGGTACAAAAAGTTCTTACCCTGTTCTGTGACAGCTCCCATACAAAATGAAACTAATGACATCAGAGAAGTCCTGTGGGTGGAATGTATTACTTGGAGCTTTGCTCATGTGATTTCTTACAGCCAAAGAGATTTCTAGTATTTCTGTGTGGTGGTTGTTACTACAAACAAAAAAAAAACATGCAAGATATGTCTGTTTCTCCTTAGACCAAACTATACGATAGAAGGAAGTTCACAAAACAAATTTAAATTATTCCCGGTATTTACTAACTTTAGGAAAAACTGCAACATTATTTCAATTTTAACTAGTTTTTGCATGTACAGCAAAAAGGCCCTAGAGCTCATTGGGCCAATCTCATCCCACACAGGCCTAGAGAGAAGGTGTAAACAAAAACTAAAAAAGTAATGTACTTTATCTCCAATTACCTGTAAATTTGTAGTTGTCTTTTTTACCTTTTTTCAACTCAGTGACCTCAACCAAGCAGAACTACATATTTTATTTTGGAGTACAATTTGTTGAACTGCTTTTGTATCTATTTTATGTTACTGAAAGATTTTGAGACTTGGCTGGTTTGCTTGAAAACTTACTATACTAAATAGCTGAGAAACTCCTCAGTGAAAGTTCTGAAGTTAAGGATTATAATCAGTTTTGTAACTACAATTTTGCCAGTACATTACTCACCCTTTGCTTTACTCCAAAGGCTTTTTCTGTTGTGCGTGTTATTATTTAGAGATATGGGGATGACTAGTACATTTTAATTTTTTTAATAAATGGTGTGGAATTTTATATTGGCAGGATTTCCTTGAGGGAAACAACTGAGTTTCGGAAGAGCTTCTTAAGAGACAAAGTTTCCAGAGAAGTCCCGTCATCAAAAACCCCTCAACATATATATAAATTCTGGACTGAGAAGAATAGGGGTAAAAGTCTCTGCCACTCGTACCTTTTTAATTTGCCAGGCTTTCCAAGCTCTGGTAGATATAGACTTGGATAATACCACAAATTACTTAATTTTTTAAAAAAGAATTTTGTATAACATTGCCACTTGTTTTTCCTCAGGTGGGAGAACACCTTAAAAAAGACGGCAATCTCTAGCAGAACAGGAGAAATTAGAGTAAAAAATTTCTAAAAATAGAGATTATTTAATTATCCAAGAATAAAAGAAAACAGGTCACAAATATATCTTAAGGTAGAATCTAAAGATTTATGTAAGGTTTGAGGGACTTGATACTTCAGAAATGCTTCTAGTATCTGCTAAATTTATTGAAGTTCTCTGCCTATACAAGTTGAATCATCTTATTGAATTATAGGATGGTCAAAATATTTTTAAAAATACATACATACATACACACACACACACATATCTAAACTGAGAGCTGCCATACATGGTTTGTCAATATTTGACTCTAGATAGAGGCTATTTCAGCCCAAAAGAAGTTATGAAGGAAACACATTCATATGTTCCTAGATTAAGAATACAATTTGATATATTAAAAACAGAATTTACTAGATATGCACAGAGGCAACAATCTTCTTCCCAGTCAAAATAAAAATTATAACTGCTGGAAATAAGTATGTTCTCAGATTGTGAGAATGAAAAATATTTTTTGGAAGCCAGGAGTCTGTGTCCTGGAGACCAAGAAGATGTTATTGTTGAAACACTGGGTGATACTGATCTTACAAAGTTCACATTTCATTAATCTCCAAGTCAATAACTGTCCTTTTATACTAAAAGTATACTAAGCACCCAGTAGAAAAAATAGTCTCACGGTACTGTCATGTTTCATATGACCTTTTAAAAAATATTAGCTCTGTATAGCTAAGCTATTTGGATACATTACAGAAGTGTACTTTCTTAAAATTAAAAATAAAGTTAGACTGTGAAACAAAGAAGTATAACACTTTCTAGATACACAAATATTTCCTATTTACCTCAGAACCACATCTAAAGGAATTGACTTTAACAGTTTTCCAAAAGCTTGTCTTATACGGGCACCACTATGGACTAGTTGAACACGGCACACATCAACACACCTGCATAAATAAATAAAAATAAATAGTCATAAAAAAATGTGCAGCCAGTAACATATGAAGAAAATTTATTGAATTTTTGGGGAAGTACCTTTGTAAAAGGTCATCTGGTAGGGATGATGACAGGGCATGGAGGCTACTACATGCCTGAAGACAGATATTCACATCTTCAAGAAGTGCTGCATTAAGGGTACAAATAAAGGATGCCATTTTCATTAAGAAGGAAGAACTCCTTCATCTCCACACAGAGCTATCCTGAACGTTAAAGGACATTATTGCATAAAAAAATCATTTCATTTGTTTGTTCTATTTTAGCTGCATGGATTTTATTAATACTAATAGAAGCCACATGGAAATCAAAGCAGAAATTGTATCCCTATCATGTATATTTAACGTAATGGTGTCATTTTAAAAATGCATAACCATAATTAATAATCACCCCTGGAACTTATGTAGCACTTTGACGTAAAACTGTGTTGACAGATTAATCCTTATATTGCCCTATGCGATAGGGATAATACACATTTGTTTCCCCAACGGCAAAATAGGCAGAGGTAAAGAAAGTAAATTAATTGCCCAAGGCCAGAAGGATATAAGAGCAGGGCTGGAATACTTGTTTTCATAACCCTGTCACCATTTAGTTTTCCAATCTCTATCTAGCACAATACAGTGGAGTTGCATCATACACGCCTTTAACTTACACGAATACAACTATACGCGCTTGGCAAAAAAAGAAAATTTAAATACAGTAGTGTGGGCGATTCCGCCCACCATTCCACTCAATGAGCATGTGCCCCAGAGTGAGCGTGAGATGGGAGACGTGAATCTGCTGTTCTCTCAGTCAGTCTCAGTTCCCGCGTGACTCTCAGTGTGAGCATCTCGTCACGCTGAGTGTGATTCTAGTGTTTAGAAATACGTATTTTTCGAACATGGCCCCTAAATGCAAGGCAACTACTTCATCTGGTGCTCAACCAAACAAACAACGATCTGTTCCAACACTGGAGGAAAAACTGCCTGTGTTGGACTTATTGAGGGACAGTATGTTGGTCTGCAACGTGGCACATAAATATGGCCGCAACGAATCTAACATCCTTGCCATCAAGATTCAAGACAGAAATTCATCAAGCCGTGGCACCAAGTGCTCCAATAACTGCTAAGGTGACAAGTTAAGGTGAGTGATAAGACTTTAGTGAAGACTGAAAAGACATTAAACTTATGGCTGGAAGACACGAACCATAAACATGTGCCTATCAATGGCAACATGTTACGAGAAAAGACTTGTAGGTTCTACGTGCTGTTCAAACCTCCCGCCGAAGAGGGACAGCCTTCTGATGAGAAGGAATGCAAAGCCAGCCAAGGTTTGCTTAGCAGTTTTAGAAACCACTTCAACCTCAAATACGTGCAGACTACTGGTGAAGCTGCATCTGCCAATGACGAGGCAGCAAAATCCTGCCTTGAACAATTAAAGAAAATCATAGAAGAAAAAGGCTATCTTCCGGAACAAGTTTTTAATGCTGACGAGACTGGGCTCTTCTGGAAAAAAAAATACCCAACTGCATTTACACTTTGAAATCAGAAAGACATGCCCCTGGCTTCAAAGCACCTAAAGACTGTGTGACTGCATTGTTTTATGGCAATGCGACTGGGCATTTAATACAGTTGGGCTAGTTCTACAGGGTTGTAAATCCCTGTGCCATAAAAGGCAAGAACAGAAGTCTCCTACCCATGTTCTGGCAATCAAATAAAAAGGCTTGGGTGATGGCACCATTATTTCTGGATTGGTTCTACAAGTTTTTCATTCCGGAGTCAAGCGGTACCTCAAAGAGAAAGGACTTGACTTTAAAGTGTTGCTGATCGTAGAAAATGCTCCTGGCCACCCTGAGGCACTCTGGTTTGTGCATAATTTGTTTTGTGCATAATATGGTTTGTGCCCCCATATTACCTCCATCCTCTCAACCAAGGCGTGATTTGCTGTTTCAAGGCCATGTACACAAGGCTTATGTTCTCACAGATATGTAGTGCTATGGATGCTGATCCCAATTTTAATGTGATGGAGTGCTGGAAATCCTTCAACATTGCCGATTGCATCGCTTACATTAAACAGACAATGGATGCAATCAAGCCTGAAACAGTCAATGTATGTTGGTGAAACCTATGGAAAGAACGTGTGAATGATTTTAAGGGTTTCCTGACCATTGACAAAGCAGTGAAATGCATTGTTCAGGTGGCCAAGCAATCGGGTGGTGATGGCTTCGTCGACACCCTTGAGGAAGAAATTGAAGGCCATAGAGAAACATTAATTGAGGGCCACAGAGAAACATTGACTAATGAAGAGTTAAAGGAACTGATAAAATCGTCAACAGAAGATGAAGATGACGACGATGAACAGGAAGATCCAGCAAGTTGGAATCTTCATAAATTTGCTGAAGTGTTCCAAGCAGCGAAACATTTAAATGATTTAATTTCTCAATACAACTCCTCTATTGAACGAAGCTCAAAAACACGTAGTAATATGGACAATTTGAGATCGTATCAAGAAACGTTTGAGCAGCTCAAGAGACAACAGCGACAGTTGCCAATCACCATGTTTTTCAAGAAAAAACAACCAGCAGCAGACAAGCCTATGTAGTCAACTTCTTGAGCTGAACCAGAGCCAACCACTTTGTCTACGACTCGCTCTCCATCACCTCCGTCATCAAGCCTGAGAACCCCCTCCCCCCAAAAAGTGTTGTCAGGAGAAGAGGAAGACTAATCATTGGAGTGTGTACAGAGCCCATCTTCATCGTCTCATCGTTCATCATACAGGCACTATACTAATCATCGTCATCATTCATCGTCGTCGCAACACCATTGTCACAGTCGTCGTATCACCATTATCGTCATCATCATGGACAAGCAAGACTATCCAGGATGAACGGTGAGTGGTTAGGTTTACTGTTTTCCTTTTTTATTCTTTCATTCTTTTGTGTGTGTCTGTCTCTCTCTCATGTAATTAAAAATACTGTAAAATTATATTTTGCATACGTACTCTTTATTCTGCTGTACACTACTGTACACATTATACATATTACTGTACAGGGTTGTATACACAAAACCATGTACAGCAGTGGTCCCCAACGCCCACACCCGCGTCCTGGCCCCCGGGAGAGCACCCGTCACTTGACGCCCGTCGACAAGTGATGTCATCAAGAGGCGCTGCCGCCACGGCATTTCGGCAGGTGCTCCGCCGCCGCTGTGGTCCTTCGGCTGGCGCCTGCCAGTCAAAAAGGTTCAGGACCACTGATGTACAGTACACTGTACTTTATGGGTGATTTAAGGGATTTTTCAAAGGTAATTTTGACGATACGTGATTTTTGCCTTACGTGCTGACTTTAGACCCCCGCGTAAGATGCGACTCCCCTGTACCTCAAATTATGGTAGGATTCCTTATCTTTTGTCAAACATATGCAATCTGACTTCCAAATATCTATCATTTCACTGAGAACCTTATTCAACCTCATGATTGTAGTCTCTTCATGCAAGGATATTATCTTCTCCAAATAACTGACCATTTGAGGAACAAGAGGAGAAGGCAAGGGAGTGATTATGCAGCTGCAACCAGAGCTCAGCAAAAACTGAAAATCAAAGATGACCACAGTTGTATCTATCAACCAGCTGTCTTCACCCAAGGACACATCAATACAGTTAAAGGCAGCTTATAAAGGGTAAACAATAAGAAAAAACAATTTTGTGTGATCTTACTGTTTCCTAGAAGTCCTTTACAAAACTTGTGGAAAGATGGAAGAGAGAATAACGGTGCATATGTTTCTGATTTTTTCATTAGAACAGCCACTTCCAAAGCCCAGGTCATCAGTAGTTTCCTAAAAATGCATTACAGAATAGTCATTCTAAACAACTAGATAGTAGAACAAAGTTACTCATAAAACATTAAATACCTTAAGTTTTCACATCAATGCGGTAATGCAAACTTGCAAATATTTGTGAAAGAAAACCATTAAATAAGTGAAAATTACCTATCAATTGAGTTTTGGAAGCTCTATATTCAATATTTGGCCTAGAAGAGTTTCACTTTTGGTGTTTTCATGAATATGAAAACATGATCAATTAATTTTTTTCAGATGTTTTAGCCTGAATCCTATGAACCAATTATGGTGAGCATGATCGATCATTTTAGTTCATATGTTTTGTATAAAACCAAAATCCTCCAGTTTGAAATGTTTAGTCCTCCTTCCTCCTTTTTTTATTTTAAAGAAATAATGCAAATATTTTCTTGGTTCTAAATCAGAACTAACAATGCTCTTGAAAAAAAAAATCTCAATCTCTGATATGAAGAAAATACTATTTACCTGGTATCTTGAATAAGGTTATCCTTCTTAAGCAATAACCCCAAAAGGTTTAGTATGATAGAGAAATGTTTCTTTGTAGCTGTGGTTACAGTGCTAATCACTGCTCCATCAAACAAAGAAGGAGAGGAGGAGCTGAGGCTACTGGATATGAAGTGGTCATGCCTGAAGGAAAATTAGAAAAAAGTATTTTATTTCCTTAAACATACAACTAAAATAAAAAAAACAAGTGTTCTACTCAGATGTGTTGCCCAGAAAGTAGTTTCAATGTTATAATCGCATGATAGTCTAAAATTTAAAAGCTCCAATGCAGTATGAAAGCGTAGCTAAACAAGAATGGGTTAAATTATTTTTAAATAGTTTTTATGCTAACTACAGCCTCAAATCCTTTGAAGTACTGAAAATAAATGTAATTTCAACATTAAACTGAGTGACAGAAAAAATATAAGGTATATAAATAAGAAAGGAAGCTAAAGCTAGATAACCTGAGAGGGTCTGATCCAGATGTGTGCCACTACAAAATCACTACACAGTTTGTCACATCTATTAGCATCTGCTCAAAAATGTCCCAACTCTAGAATAATGACAGTACTGCCTATGTCATTCAGTCCTGACCTGCAAAACTGCATGTAGATTCTGGCACAATGCTTTTGTGCACCATGGTTCTAGTTTACATCAATGCTACTATCCCTCATTACCCTCATTAACGCTGGATTCAACCACAAGACATACCTTGCAAAATACCTCAAATAATGAGCGGCAAGGATGGTGAGGTAAATATCTTTTATTGGACCAACTTCTTCAACTTGTCTCTTTCACCAACAAAGGTTGCTCCAATAAAAGATATTACCTCACCCACCTTGTGTCTCTAATATCCTGCGAACAACACGGCCACACCATCACTGCAAGCATTAAGTAACAAGTGACCAATCATGTTCTATTAATTCCAAGGTGGTACAGGAGCAACTGGCATCTCAGCAATCTGTTTCCCCCCAGATTTCTTCTATTTAAAGCTGGATTTTTTACTTCAGCCTTGCAGTCACTCATGTTATGACTACTTGTTGATCTGAAATCTAGAAGTTTTTTATTCATAGGCATTTTATTCCTAATACAACAATTAAAATCTACTTTAATTTTTGCAGTTGCAATGTACAACGTTTCAGTTAATGTCTGCATGCAAGATGCCATACAAAATGAAGCACTGTTTAATGCGTATTGAAAAGTATATGCTAAATATCAGAGGAATCATGTAACATACCAGAGGTTAATTTTTTTCAAATAAGGAAAATCATTAGTTTACATCATAAACTGCTTGCAAAATTTTAGACACACTTAAATTAGACATTATAAAATAAACTTAATTCTCAGTCTTAAAAATATCTAAAATTATGTTTTGTACAAGATTTTTAGGAAACTGAGAATATGCATGGCCAATTTCAATCTAGAACCATTTGTAAAGGGTGATCTCTAGTACCTATGAAAATAAAATCAATGAAAATAAGAATTTATAAGAGAAATGGTGGCAACACATTGATTACACTACCATCAATGCTGCTATAATAAAATTATTTTCTAAACTCAAATACGGTTTACATCTATCTATTTATGCTCTTAAATATTAATGCCTTAGTGATCTTCCTACCTGGTACAATGTGAATACAAAGTGTAGAGAACTGCATACTGGACAGCAGGAAAGTGAACAGCTATGTCACTGTGAACAATCATCAAATTCTTACTCAACAGTGCAAACACAGTTGGAGAAAGGGCCCACATCTATAAAACAATTGTAATAAAAGCACAAAAATATGTATGTAAAGGATATTGTTATTCGTCATATTTACATGTATCTGTTTTATAAAGAAAGAAATGGTCATGTGCTTTAAACAAAAAATGTAATGCTGAAATCATAAAAAACCTGCTGAAATTAGGACATTTTTACTAGTAATCTTTACTGTTTTTGTCTGTCTAGAATTTCTCAAAATATGAATGCTTTCCTGCCCATAGTTGAAGAAACACAAATCAGTCTTTTCTGATGTAAAAGTTTTCTTTAAAAGGTGATGCAAGAGTACTTTGAATCAAAGTGGCACGATGTGAAAGTTGGAGACGGTGCAGACTTCTTCATCTTTCTTTCCTACTCGATAATTTCTGTATCAGGGTGGGCAAACTACAGCCCACTTGCCGGATCTGGCCTCTCAGGGCTTTGGATCTGGCCCACGGGACTGCCACCCCCATGGTGCGGAGGCCCCGTGCCACTCCCAGAACAGCCGGCACGATGTCCCTGCGGCCCCTGGGGAAGGGGGGGCAGAGGGCTCCGTGCACTGCCCTTACCTGTGGGTACCATGCCCGAAGCTTCCACTGGCTGGGAACAGAGAACTACGGCCAATGGGAGCTTCGGGGGACGTACCCACAAGCAAGGGCAGTGATCAGAGCCCTCCGCCCTCCCTCCCGCAGGGACCACAGTGTCAGCCACTTCTGGGAGCGTCGCAGGGCAGGGGCAGGAAGGGAGCCTGCCTTGGCCCCGATGTGTGCCACTTCCACCCTGCAACCCGCACCCCAAACTTCTCCTGCACTCTGCACCCCAACCCACTGCCCTGAACCCCCTTCCGCACCCCACAGCCCTCCTTCACCCCAATCCCCTTCCCTGAGCCCCCTTGTACACCCCGCACTCCTCCTCTGCCTCAACCCCTTGCCCTGAGCCCCTTCCTGCACACCACATCCCCTCCCACACCCCAACCTCCTGCCCCAGCCCTACATTCATGGACATGCATGCAATTTCCCCACCCAGATGTGGCCCTTGGGCCAAAAAGTTTACCCACCCGTTCTATATATTGTATTCAAATACATTGGCTTTTTGGAGGGGAGGGAGTGTTGTTTATATTTTAAATGGTTTAAATGAAAATATATCCTTCATACTTCTGACCTTGTTTGCTAATCTTCTATTTTGCTGTCCCTGTTTTTTTTAAAGCACCCTATACATACACTGCCCCAAAAGGTTTATATTCTACCTTGAAAAGACAGAAAACACATGACATCAAATGCAAGGTAGCTTTTTACTGTCAGTGAAGATCACTGCAAGATATGCCAAAATTACTTTAGTCTCTTTCTTGTCTCATCAAGATAGTAGAATGTCCTGACACTATCAGAAGCAATAACCAATCACCCCAGTAAAGTACAGTAATGTGGAAATTACATTTCACCGCACCTTTAAGACTAGAAATAATTATCTCAAACAATTTTGCACCATGGAAGTTAATATTAAAACTCCTCCCTCGAAAGTAACGAAGGATCAAGAGACACATTAAGTACATATATGCGTGCACGAAATGAAGATTATGTGCATTACATGAGTCCACAGAGACTTGTATCTATCAATAAAACCCAAACATCATGGTTTATAGAACAAAATTTTTAAAAGTATTTATTTTTACTGCAGTTAAATACTTACCCCAATCAAAGAGTTTTTAGCATTTCCAATAGTAGTTAGGGCACTGAGGTCAAATATAACTACAAACTTTGCATTAGCCACATTGAATACATGGTTCTTAAAAGCATCATGCTGGATTTCAGAACATGCCTCAGGAAGTTGTAGGCTACAGAGAAGACTATTTAGAGCACAGGTCATTTCTCCCAGAATCAACCTGTAAGCAGTCTCTAAAACAGGAATGTTTTTCAGGCTCAATACTGCTTGATAGACAGCATGGGCTGCTGCAACAACCTTGAAAATGAAAAGATTCAAAATGTTATTTAAGAGTGAGATATTTCTGAAGTGAAGCTTTCTCGTTAGATGAATGAAAGACTTATGAACATGCATGGTAGGACAGTGTCTCACTCTTCAGTTTATTATAATTAACTGTTTCTTTAATTCTTCTAGGCAAATTAAGCTGATCATCATTTTAGGGTACCAAAACTACACCAGTCAATAGTAAAACAAATTAGACTATTTGCCACAAGTAGCTGAACTTCCATTAAGAATCAACTGTAAAACTAAAATTAAAATTGAGTTGATCTTCAAATATATGCTAAAAGCCCTACTGAATAAACATTAAGTTAAGATATATTTAGCGTGCACACAAAAAAACCTCCAAGTAAACACTGGATTGTAATCCTTTTCCATCTTCCAATTTATATTTGCTAAAAATGATGCCTATGCAAATTATGAAAACAGTTGTAGAAAATAATTCTCTTCTGTCTAGTATGTGACAAAGTATGTTTCCTCACATGCCACAACCGAATGAACAAAAACCAAACCTGAGTTTGAGCTTCTGTTTTCCTAATGAGTTCAGACATCTATGCAGCTAACTGTTTTTCTTATGGGGCAAAATTCCATAAGACAATATACCAGTGCTCTAAAACAGTATTAGAATTGCTGTAGCATATTGGTAGCAACCATCCACTCCTTACCTCTTTCTCCTTATGGTAACGGAGTACGAGCAATTTAGATTCTGGTATAAACAATTTCTCTACAAATGTCGATGGCAATTTTGTATTTATTTGTTCAACAATCTAGAGACAAAACATAAGCACTGATAATATACATCTTCAATTGCCTGAATTCTTTATTCAGACACACACATTTATGGCACTAATTTATAGAATTTAATAAATCAGAGCCTCTTAAAGATATTTGACTACATCAGAGTTAAGAAATTAGTAACAAAAATAACTAATCTATATCTATGTAAGTTAATGAAAAAACATAATTGCTCTCCCAAAATTCAATATTCAGAGGACAGGCTATTTTTATGCTATTTTATCAATCTAAGTGGAGATCAAGCACATGACCAATATAGGTTGCTGGATGTAAGTTGTATAGCAATGTACTAATATAGTTATTTAGCCAACAGAAGGCTAAAATAGTTATTTAGCCAACATCCGGGTTGTTGAGATCAATATTCTGAAGTAATCTGGTATCCAAAGTGTTTAGCCATGGCAGAGTGGCTGCATAAACATTCTAAATCCTGGTCTCTCTGGCAGTTCACCAAAAATACTGCTACCAATTGCAGAGGACAGTTAACCTATTGGTTAAAGCATAGGCACTATCCAAAGGTCAAAGGAAAATTATTTTGGATAAACTGGAAACTATTCAGTAATGGGACTAAGTAGGAGGGATAGCTCAGTGGTTTGAGCATTGGCCTGCTAAACCCAGGGTTGTGAGTTCAGTCCTTGAGGGGGCCACTTAGGGATCTGGGACAAAAATCAGTACTTGGTCCTGCTAGTGAAGGCAGGGGGCTGGACTCGATGACCTTTCAAGGTCCCTTCCAGTTCTAGGAGATAGGTATAGCTCCAATTATTATTATTATTATAGAACAAGTTCTACCAGCTTTTCGAAATGATTTGATACGTGTTGGGGGGCAGGAGGGGGATACAAGACATTGAAGTAGACGAAAAGTAAGCAAATATCGCCATTTACTGCTAAATCAGTTTGTTATTCAGGTGCCTGAATGAGATACGATAAATAATTTTTTCTAATTAAAAAGCCCAACAAAAATGAGAATTTGTATGTACCAGTGTCAATAAATTCAAGACTGAGATGATATAATCGGTACCACAAGTCTGGCAATTCTCCAGTTGATCTAAGCCATATGTGATGACCATGTCACAGTGTATAGTCATACTCGGGTCCAGACTACCAAGTAAAACCCCGACACACTCATTGGCAGCCGTCAGTACAGCCTCAGAGAAGAAAACTTGGTTCGCTGTAGTCACACATCTCATTACTCTGTACAGAACCTGGAAAAGAAGGAAAGTGAATTCAAGTCAGTTTAACTAGTATTGGATGTTATTTAAGCACAGGGAAAAACCCACATTCATTTGAAACTACATAGACTCATAGAAATGCAGGGCTAGAAGGGACCTCAAGAGGTCATCTAATCCACGCATACCCCAATGAGGCGGCAAGATTAAGTACATCTAGAACATCCCTGCAGATATCTGTCTAATCTTTTCTTTAAAAACCACCAAGAATGGGGATTCCACAACCTCCTTAGGAAACCTGTTTCAGTGCTTAACTATCCTTAGAGTTAGAAAGCTTTTCTTAATATCTAACCTAAATCTTTTGTGCTGCAAACTAAGCTGATTACTTCTTGTTCTACCCTTGATGGATAGGAAAACAATTGATCACCATGCTCCTTGTAACAATCTTTTACATATTTGAAGACCGTTATGTCCTCTCTGAGTCTTCTCTCCTATAGACTAACATGTCCAGGCTTTTTAACCTTTCCTCACAGGTCATGTTTTCTAAATGTCTTATTTTTGTTGCTCTCCTCTAGAGACTCTCAAATTTGTCCACATTTTTCTTAGAGTGTGATGTCCAAAACTGGACAAAGTACTCCACCTGAGGCTTCACCAGTGCTGATTAGAGTGGAATAATTGCCTTCCGTGTCTTATATGTGACACTCCTGTTAATAATCTCAGAATCCAGCACTACTATGCACTGGAGCAAGTTCTTTGAACATTTTTAATATTTATTTTGACAATATGCATTTATATTTTCATTAAATAGAAAAAAAGCAACAACTCCAAATTTAGAATAATTTTAAAGACAACGAATTAAAAGAGGCACTGAAACACAGAGCTAAAGTAATTACTCTGGGTCCTATCCAGCATGAAACTGAAGTCAGTGGTAGAACTTCTAATGTCTTCAGTGAGAAAAGAACTGGGCTTCTTTTCTTAAATAGGAGACTCCTGTCGGACAAGTTAAGTGCCTGTGCACATGTCAAACAAAGACAACCTTAGACCTCGAATAATGAAATCTGTGCAGGTGGACCCTTATGCCTGCAAGGAGTCCCAGATTTATCAATGGGATTCTCTACAGGCATAGGTCCACTCACTCAGATCCAACTGCAGGATCAAGACCTTAATCCTGAGTGTCCTTTTGATGAAATTGGATCCTTGTTGCCTTAACTGTGATTGTAACCCATTAACTACTTTTGTATTACAAATGTAAGAACAAAAGTCACCTTCTCAAACTGTACAACACTACCTATTCCAAAAGATACTCTAAAATAAAAACTTCTTATATATCAGATTTCAACTAGATGAAAATTAGAAAGTACCAACCTCTAGCTGGTTATAATTGCACTCCAGTTTTTTTAAAGCACCATGATAAGGTGCACAAATGGTTACATGAACAAATCATAACAACAAAATGTCTATAGTAAGGTCAAACTGAAAAACCTTTGCAAAAAATACTTACATCAAATACACTGTGGTTTCTGGTACATATGGCTACCACAGGCCTCTGTCACAATCACTACTAAATATTAAATCAGATTCTGTTAGCTGTCAAACAAATCTAGTGCTTGAATAAAGTTGACCATGAGTACATTTGTATGCTGCCAAATTTTGCAAAAATATGGATGTTGGGTTTCATTGTTTACAATAAATTTACCAGCAAATACTTCTTAATAAGTAGCATGAAACAAGTACGGAAATCTTACATCAGTTACATATGCTTCAGTAATTGGTTGTCCTCTAATTGGGCTGAAGCGTTCCCCAATACTCCTCACAACAGTGCTGAAAACCCGAAGCAGCGCAGCTAATTTAGGTAGTGATACTGAAGGAGGAGGAATATCTTCATCCACTGATTCTCCAGAGGCCACATGGCTGAGGTCCTACATAGGAAAATTTATGTCATTAGGTAATAAGTACAAGCAGCTCTAATATAGACAAAGTATATATAAAATTCAGTTTTAATATCAGACATACCCATGTGTATCACAATAAATATAACACTAAGAAGCCCAGAGTTTCCTTTTATAGCTTCAACAAGCTGTAATTATACTTGTTAATTAAAGATAACACACAACACAAAATGTCTGGAAAACTGTATTTACATTAGCTCTGTGTACATAGTTACCACAAATTTTGAGACAGATTACTAGTGTACAAATTACAGATGCATTATTGTTATGATTTATAGCAAAATAAAACCAGTTACTATATTAAATAAGATTTAAGAGGCAACTTTTTTTATGTTGTCTTTTCAATTATTGTGAACATCTCAATGTAATCTCATCTGTTTTAACAGGAAATCATTACGATGACAAGATTACAAACTAGCGGAAAATGCTAAGAAAAGCTTGTGTCTCTCACCAACAGAAGCTGGTTGGTTCAATAAAAGACATTACCTCACCTACCTCGTCTAAGAAAATGCAGTATTTCACACCTGTGTTTCAATACACGTGTCTTAAATACATCCCACAGCTACTGACTAATCTCTTACAAAAGATCATTGTTACTTCCCTATTCCCATTCTCAAAATTACAGACCTCCTTAAAACAAGGGTTGACTTTAATGGGGCTAGGATTTCATTCAAGAAGTATATCAGTACGCAAGCATCTTTATTTTATATTCTACAAGCATATGCAGTACTTGAACCCCCTCCCACCAACTCCACAACTTAACAAAACAAGGTAATATGAACAGACACACAAAGTGGGTGAGGTAATACCTTTTATTGGATAAGCTTATGTTGGAGAGAGACAAGCTTACACAGAGCTCTTCAAACAGGCTTTTATGGCTATATTATAACTCTTAATACTGCTTCATAATAAACTTTGCTTACCTCAGCATATGCCTCCATATCCTCTAGAAACTGACCCAAAAGTGTGGTGGAAAAAGCAAGATCAGCTACCCAAAATGGCTCCAAGCTCTGTAGCCATCCTGTATAAGTCAGACCAAGTGAAATAGATTGTTACAAGCAAAGCAGAACACAGGTATCAAATTTCAGATACATATTACCGAAGGATGAAAAATATTACTTTTTTTTTTTAAGAACAAAATTATTTTTATTTATAATTATCTGTATTACAGTAACACAAAGAGCCTCAAGGAGATTGGGGTCCTACTGGGCTATACACTGCTGAAATATATTGTAAGAAAGAGTCTACAGTTTAAACAGACAAAGGAAACATTAGTCCCCTCTGACAGATGAGCACCTGAGGCAGAGAGAGATTAAGTGACATGCCCAAAGTCACCACAGGAAGTCTGTGATAAAACCAGGAAATTAACTTCAGTCTCTTGATTCCCAATCCATCCTTCCTTTTTTCCAACACAACATTATTTTTAAAGATGCTCAAGAAGGAGGTTACGTTTTCAGAAGTTCACTTGAGGGTTGGTAACTGTAAGAATGATTTAATATTCTCTAATAGAGAAAGCAAATGGCATCTAAATGTAGACTGGCTAAAATGTCCTTTAATTAAATTTTAACTGACTGACATGTAGGGCATATGACAATAGGTTTTTTGGTTCTGAGTTCTATGAATACATTAAGTCTCCCACATATCCAGACATTTTTATTTTGTTTTTATGCAAACTCCTTTACCCTATGTGGGGAGGAACTGTATTGGACTTTTAATAATTCATGAATGCCACTTACTTGGAGGGGTTGCCAATGAGTGACAAGAGGTATCCTCTTTCTGGGGATCAGGAAGGTTGCCTCCACAGTACTGTGCGCACAGTGGCAGTGAGCAACACTTAGAAAAAAATCCTCATCCTCAACAAGGTGGAGCAGAACACTAATAGTATGTCACCACATATAACAATTTTCTAGGCCAGACTTACCAGATACCTGCTGTGTCAGAGAAGGTTTCTGAGTGTGATCTATATGCCACCCAACCAATATGTCAACTGTGTCCTTGAAAGCAAAGGAAAAAGGTAAGTCACCTATGTGATGTGCTAAGTCATTGTTTTATACAAGAAGAGGGGGCAGAAGAAAGTCAGGCACAAGCTTACCCTAAAATTGGTGCTGAAAATATGTGGGTAACATCGGGACACCAGAAGGATGCACTTGACACATTTGCAAAGTAACTCTGGTGTATCCACATTTTCTAGAATGGACTGCAGGCTGGTCATTACAAGCTTAAAAAGAGAGTCACAAACAAAAAAAAAATACTAGTCTTTTTAATATTTTTGAATAAGCTGAAACGTCATGAATGTTATTAAATCGATTGTAACCTTGACAGGCATAAGAAAGGTCTGCTACAAAACAGATGGCTGCTCATTGTTAAGATTCAAGCAACAGGTATTTGTATAGCATTTTGATGCCTAGTATATATTTTCTGCCTTCCTATGAAACATGGAAATGTCAAGGTGTGAAAGGGGGAGGAAATGATAGGTTAACAGTGACAAACTTATTTAAGCTTACTAGGAATTACAGAGACTAATAAGGGTACCAGGGGAGAGGGGTTGCATGGTGTTAGGGTTTCCAATGAACTACAAAAGACTTGAAGGTTCCCCTAACAATCGTTCTAAAACTTGCATGGACTGAACATGTGGATGAGTCTTCCAAAATACCTGAGGTTCACAAACGGCTTGTCTTCACTAGACTTTTTACATCCAGTTAGGAGATATTTAACATCCATAAAGACTATGTGATCACGCCTCACTTTGATCCAGGCTACAAGCATTCACGCTTTAGCCTAAGGAGAGAAGCCTTGTCTTTCCTAAGGCCTGGCCTACACACTCACAAGATAGGTCTACATAGCTACCCTGATATGGGGTGTGGGGCAGGGAGGAGGAAAAAAGACACATCCCTGATCAACACAGCTATGCTGACCTTCCCTCCCCCGTGTAGATTCAACTATGTTGACAGACGAATGCTTCCATCAAAGTAGCTAATTTCATTCGTGGAGGCAGTGTTCCTTCCAATGTCAGTATGGCTATGCCAGCATAGCCCTGGAGCACAGACGTGTCAATAGAAGGGTTCCTGGGTAGGAACACCACCACCCAAACTAATATGTCTACACTACACAAACTACTATGGCACAGCTACAGCGCTGCAGCTCAGTGGTACCTAGGTTGATGGAAGAACTATTCCATCGACCTAGCCACATCTACACCAGGGTTAGGTCAACCTAATTACAGTGCTCAGGGGGTGAAATTGTTCACAGCCTTGAATGACGTAGCTATAGCCACCTAATTTTTAAGTGTAGACCAAGTCTCCAGACTGTAGACACAATCTAAAGGTAAAGCATAAACTCTAGAGAAAGAAGGCATGAGTTTATCTTGACTTAACTGACAATTAACACCTTTTAAAGACAGTTTGAATACTTTTTACCCAAGCACTTGGGATTTACTGTAGGCCCATCCCCAGGGTAAATCATAAATATTTTTAGCTTGGAGCAACTGTCTGGAGAAGGGAAGGGTGGAGCTATAGCCACTCCATAATAAAACATTTAAGAGATGGAAAAAAGTGTAAGGTACCTTAGGCCAAAGGCTAACTGATGTGACCGCTAAATAAAATAAGCTCCTTAACTATAATTAGCATTTTTTCCTACAGACGACTTCTTCCACTGAAGGAATCCTCATAAGTGACAGTGACAAAAAAGTTTAGTGTTTCAAAACAAGCATAGCAACTATGCTACAAGTGTGGACCTGGTCTACACTTAAAACTTCTGTCAGCATAGCTGTATCAGTAAGGTGTGTGATTTTTCTCCAACCTTGACTGACATAGCTATGTCAGCTAAAGCCCAAGTATAGATGCAATTAAACTGGCAAGAGTCCTTTTGCCAATATAGCTTAGGCCTGGTCTACACTACAAAAGGTTTGCCAGTATAGTTATACCACTATAACTATTTTAGCATACTCTTCTAATATAGATGCAACTTATACTGGCAAAACAGTTTTACTGCCAGTATAACTCTTACCAGTTCCCTGAACAAAATAAGCTATACTGGCAAGATGACTTTTCTGGCAGTGTAACTGCTTCTATACTATGGCTTTTGCCAGCAGAGCTGTCGGTCAAGGATAGGAGGATAAAAAAAAAAACCTAGTGTAGACACAGCTATACTGGCAAAAGAGTCCTTTTGCCAGTAAAGCTTATTTGGGAACAGGCGTAAGGTATATTGGCAAACTCTTTTAAAACTCTTTTACTAATATAATTTCTGTCTACGCTAGAAGGTTTGCCAGAACGGCTATCTATACTAGGGCTTTTGCCAGCGTAACTATGTCAGTTATAATTATGCTAGCAAAAAAACTTTTAAATACAGATCAAGCCTTACTCCATTTTAGAAACTGGTTTAAACTATACTAGCGAAAGAACATTTCCAACTAGGGCAGTTTGCCAATACAACTCTACCAGTATATCTATACCAGCAAACCCTTTTAAGCATAGGCAGGTCTCCCTATCAAAAACAACCCAGGAAACTGATGAAATCATGAATACTCACAAGAACAATGGGATGAAGAGTAAAAAGGTACAAATTAAAATACAAGGCAAACACAAGCTAGTGCTCTAGTGGACCTTCCAGCCACCAGGCTGATTTTAAATACTTCACAGCCCTCATTCTGGACAGATGATATTTCAGATGTCCCTATGACTGAAAATAATTTTTTTTCAAGGGGAGGGAGGGTCTGGCAAGTTTTGCTGCCAAGTCTTCCAGTTTAATCAAGTAAAAAGGTGGAAAAAATTGCTACAATAACCAAGAACAGGCAGCAAGAAGTGAGATAAAATAGTCGTTTTAGTTCTAAAATACTTACAGACTAGATATTAAACAACAGAATAAAGAAGGACATTTCATACATCCTTACTACGTAAAGATTTTTCAAACTATAACCCAGACTTCAAATTCAAATCACATTTTTAAAGGAAAATTACATTTAAATCTCATAAAATATGAAACTTTTTTATTCCAAAGTGTAAAATGTGTTTTTCACAGGGTTATGTATCTCTTTTATTCTAACACCCCAACCGCTTACTCTTCATGTGTTCATTTTAGTAAAAGCAATTATTTGATTCAAGCTGTGCATCAATACAACACCGGAAAAGCAATAATGCCCCAATTTTAACTTTTATTCTTACCTGCATTACAGATGAAAAGGCTTTCTTTTCTCCCACAGTCTCTAGTGCTTTGTAGGTTGCACGCAAGTAAAGAAGTTTAACTTCATCTTTAGTGGATGAGCTAAATTTGCTAAAAATCCATTTAAAGATCTTCTCAGCCTCGTAGCTCAAAGAAGCACAAAGAAGGCCAAGACAGCAAGCTCCCTCTTGTCTCAGTTCTTGAAGCAATTTGCTACTGTATTTATACAAAAAAATTTAATTTATACTTTCAGAAGGTAAAAGCAGTTAGACCTTTTACACAGTGAACAAGTACAAGAAAAAATCTTGAATATATTCAGTAAAAAAGTTTTGCACAAGCATCTTTTCTAAAGCAAAAAACACGTGTATATGAAGCTATTGTTTTCCTTCCATTAATAGCTGCACCCGTCATTTAGATGAGTTATATAAAAATGAATAATATGAAATGGATTTCCACTAAACAAGTCTATATAAATATGGAAATACTACCGTTAGATTGGCAAAACTATTTTAGACCTGCCATCTGATGAACAAATCTCCCCTTGTAAACAGAGAGCTGACTTTAGACACAATAATATATCGCGGGGTAAAGTTCAGGACCAGGCTATCTCAGACACCACCTCTCTCCCATGCTCCACTTGCAAGAGATTCTATCTGCTCATGCGCTCTTCTGGCAACCCTACAAAATGACCTCATTGTGGCCTATGGCAATGCACTCTTAATGGGAGATCCTCAAGAACTCACTCCCTCTCACACTACATGAGAACTTATGTTTGGCCCTTTCTAGAAACCACGTAAAACAGCCTTCATTTAGCTTTTAGTTGGATTGTGTTTCTTTGCTTGTATGAAGTTTGTCTATTGGTCAATGGGGAAGCTTAAGAAAATACTAGTTTATTTCTCTCTTTTATGTGCAACATTAATATTAATTTTATTTTAATTTAAGTTACAGCACATAGGTACCAAGGTTGCATTTGGCACAAAAATTCTGTAATCTGTACATTCCTATATTTAGATATTTAAATGAGTAAATCTTGGGTTCTCTTGCTCCCCAATCCCCTGAGGATAACTTACTTCCTTTACATTATAATAAAGCTCCAGTATTCTATGTCTAACATTTAAAAACTTGAAGAGTCCAACTATTTAATTCAGTTAGTAGAAAACACAGCAAAATAAAACTGACAGATTCAGAAGCTACTGTAGTGAAAATGAACTTTCAAGTTAAAAATTGCTAATGCTTAAGGTATGAATTATTTTCATTATTTAGGAAGCCAGGAATTAAGTACAATATCAGATCAAATCAGCAGTCTGTGTAGATCAGTATCCTGTTTAGCAGTTGCACTAGATATTTCAAAGAACAGTGCCAAAAACCCCACAGCAGACAATGATGGAATAACCTGCTCACAAAAGAAGCTTCCTTCTAACCCTTGTCACTTAGCGGGTTTGCTTATGCCCAGCAGCATGAAGGTGTGGGTGTGGGTGTCCGTGTCCCTTCTAAAAAGGTATTTCGAGTCTAATGCAGTTATGGATGTTCTTATTTACCCATACAAATGGATCACTCTCTTTTGAGTGCTACTTAAATTCTTAGTCCCAATGATTTCTAGCTGCATTTAGTTCCAAAGGTTAGTTATGTGTTGTGTAAAATTTTAATTCCCTGTAACCATATTTAATGCCCCCTTCATTATATGTATAGCGACAGAGACAAGAGGTGGATTTGGGTGTCTGTAGAAATTTTAGAAAAAAGCTACTATATAAACAAAGGAGTAGGAAACGATTACGGAGAGATACAAATTGAAGATGGATATAATATCAAGCAGCTTTTAAAAAACAAGCTAAAGTTAATTTTTTTTTATTTTGTAGAATTTGTTCATATTATCACCGGACAGATCTCCTGAATTTGAAACAAAGAAGTGTAAACTGAAGGATTATTCTAAAAACTCACTCTGAACAGGAATATTAGTGACTTTTACTAAACAATGGTCAGCTCAATATACATCGTTAAACAGGACCAGTAGCTTTGTGAAAGTATCCTTGGCAACTTGACAGAATTAGAAAGTTGATCGGAATACAATATATATATATATATATATATATATATATATATATATATATATATATATATATATATATATATATATAAATAAAACGTGTCATGCTGGATGAAAGCCAAGAGAGGCTTTCTGCTGC
Organism: Gopherus flavomarginatus; assembly: GCF_025201925.1. Lineage (NCBI taxonomy): Eukaryota > Metazoa > Chordata > Testudines > Testudinidae > Gopherus > Gopherus flavomarginatus. Next base: position 18,211,380 of record NC_066625.1, on the reverse strand, counting down.
AATGACCACCAAATAAAAGTTTGCGAAAATACCTATGACTATTAATGAGCCTTTATACTAATCTTATACACTAATTCACATTTTAATTATAGCAACTGAGAATTAACAAGTGTCGATGATGTTATACAACCTTTCAGTTACAGAGATATCATAACCCCTTGCAAAAAACAATCACATTTCTACATGAAAATTCTGTTCATGTTATTGTTAAAAGTAGCATCTAAGATTTTTTTTAAAAAAGTAAACACCTCAGAAATATAAGGCGTGTCATTTTTGCACTTCAGCAATGTGCGTGGGATTTTCTGACATGCCTAGCAGCTGGAACCCCAACTCCCTTAAGCATTTTTTAAAATCCCACTGTACTCATATAACTTGTCATGCCTATGAAGCATGACTTCACAGATAGTTGGAGAAAAATGCCTTTTTGGACTGTGTTTACTTTGTGAAACTAACTCTACATACTTCCAACAGTCAGTCAATTTCATCCTTGCTGCTAACACTGGAGCAGAAAAGCACTTAAAAATGTTTAACAGGATTTTTTTATTTTAAGTCAGGGCACAAATTTGAAAAGGTGTTCTATAAGAAAATGGATATTTTAGAAATTAGTCAATTTGCAAAAATTCAAGTGGACAGTTTCCCTTTAAAACTTTTGGACTGCTTCGTTTTTCTAGCTTATTGCAGCTTACCTTTCATTAAGCACATCATGTATGGCAGTCAGGATATTATCCAGTTGTTTAACTAGTACCTGCAATAATTAAAGGATATACACTTAAAACTGTCACAATTGCTACTGCAATTCAGATCCTTCCTACACTCATATTAAAACATTATTAGCAACAGTGGACTGCTATTATATCTTCCCTGAACATCATACACAGCTATGAATTATTTTAAATAGATTTGTAATACTATGCTACAGATTTTTCATACCTATCTGCACTTCCTAGGAAAGCTTACTAACATACCGCGATTAAGCCTAAATGCAGTTCTCGCTAATATTGTTGCATCACAAACATGAAGAGAGCCTTATCTCCAGTATAGTAGAACTTTAGAGTTACGACACCAGAATTACAAATTGATCAGTCAACCAGATGCCTCATTTGGAACCAGAGGTATACAATCGCAGCAGCAGAGACCAAAAAATCCCAAAACATAGTACAGTACTGTGTTAAACATAAACTACTTTAAAAAAAAAAAAAAGGAAAGCAGCATTTTTCTTCTGCATAGCAAAATTTCAAAGCTGTATTAAGTCAATGTTCAGTTGTAAATTTTGAACAAAATGTTATGGTGGATCTTCTAAGAGTTACGAACATTTCGAACAACCTCCATTCCTCAGGTGTTCGTAACTCTGAGGTTCTACTGTAATGTCTTCTATAGGTACACACTTTTGTGTCGACCATCCGGTATATCAGCAGAATAACCCTTTAACTGATGAGTGAAGGTTGTGGGGTATTTAAAAAAAAAAAAAATAAAAAGTTTTGTTAGGTGATCCTAACTCTGGAAAACAGTAACATCTCTGATTCTGCAAAGGGAATTATTGTGGAAGGTAGAGGAATAGTTATTTGCATGGTGTATACTGCAATGCATTGTCAAACAAATACATTAATTGCAACAGTATTAGGCACTATGTAGCCAAAAAAGCCGTTTTAAAAATGAATACTCTTACTTTTATGTTTTCTTTATTTATAAAACATGTTTACCTTCTAATGTGCTTTAGGGAAAAAGTGTGGGTCACTTCAAAAAATCTTCCATTCTGATAAACACTGATTCACTTCAGAAAACAATGGTAAAATAAGAGGGTCTATGTGCTTGACTCCCTCAGAATTCCATGGTGTCATTGCAAAGGCTCCCCAACTCGTTTTATTTCTGGGAAAGAAAGTATGAAAAGGCACAGGATACCATGGAACAAGGAGGGGGAAGTCTTAGGCAGGCTTTGTGAGACAGAATGCAAAAACAGTGGTGGCATCTAGTGCTTACAAACAATTTGGGCTTGTCTACACTATGCAGCTTTTAGTGACAAGTCGGTGTCGACACAGCTTTGTCGCTAAAAGTCAGTGCGTGTGAATGCTCTCTGTCAGTATTTTGTCGGCAATTTTGCCAATAAAATACTTCCAGCCCTGCGAGCGACTTGGTTTTGTCGGCAGGAGAGTGCTCCTGCCGACAAAACCATGTTCACACTGCCACTTGCGCTGGCAAAACTTTTGTCTTTTGCCTGGGGGGCAGGGGAGGGCAGCTTTTTAAAGTACCCTTGAAAGACAGAAGTTTTGTCGACAACATCGCAGTGTAGACAAGCCCTATGGCTCACTAAAAATCTTTGCCTTGAGTGTGTTTTAAAGTTTTGGCTCAAGATTATGTCAGGAACATTATCTGCTAATAGATAAAAATTTTAGTCATGACAAGTTAAAAAAAATTTCCTTTATAAAAATATTAATGGTTTGACACTGATGAGAGGCTTTGACAGTGTTCTGATAGGTCACATGTGAAAAGTATGATATTTAGCATTCTAATTGTTTGTAGGTCTACTTCCTTCACTGCTGAGTTAAGGACAAGTTAGATGGCCATTGCCACTATGTTCTGAGAAATACAGTTGCACATCTACTGTATCTTCCCTAGTGTTATAAAAAGTCTAAATTAAAAAGATTATGAAAAACTGAGGTTGGATTGAGGATGGAGAAGGGCATGGGGGAAAAGAGGTTGACTAATAAATAATGGGAGCCTGAGCCAAGATCCTACAAGCAAAACGATATGAAGAGATTTTTAGCAAGCGCTCATACTTTCAGCTAGGCTAACTCTTAAATTTTGAAGCCCTGCTGTCATGCTAGCATACTAATACTAAAATGACAGTGCTCTCAACTGTCCCATTTTGAGGAATCTTAACTTCTCCCACATTAAAAAACACACACATACACTCCACCCCAAAATAAGCAACATGAGGTGCTCAGATGCCCATCAGTATTTTTTTCCTGAGCATACTTGTGAAAAATCCCAAGGCCATTGAAGAGCTTGAGAGAGATAACTACGCCTAAAACATGAAAGATCCACAAGAGGTGGGGGGTGGAACAGGCCTCTGTTAGATTCCAAAAAGATGTTTATAAATATATGTGAACTAAAATTCACATGTAAAAGTAGTCTGGCCTCCCAGCTACTTATGCTTAATTTTTATTCCAGTCAGCATCAGATAAGGTTTCTTATGAGTAACGGGTTCCTTCAGAAGTTTTAACAGCACTGTGGCTATGAAAAGCGTAAAATAGGCATGCACTTCAATGGGAGTATTCTTATGCCTTAGTCTTTCAAAAAATATATATAATAGCTCCTCTCACATGCCTGATAGACAATAGGAACCCTTAATGAAATATGCATTTTCTGGTATTTAATTATCAAGACCAAAACACAAGATTTATTCAACAAAAGAAGATAATATGATGCAGAAATCAACACCACACTGATTTTCAGAAGGAAACTTTACAGTTACTGTTAAATAAGCTAAAGGAGAGTAACTGATGTAGGTCTCATTTGCATGAGGAAAGTGCACTGGTTCAAACTTTAAAAGGGAAAACATTTATATGATCTTCAAAAGAAGCTTCTGATGTTGATAGCAAGACTGCTGAACTCAGCACCAATTGCTGCAGAACAGGAGATTTGTAAATATCCCATGTAGATGTTTTATTTGCAATAGATTCATTCTCTCTCAAATATGTAAATACTGGCAAATTTGCTCTTTGTTTCTCACACCTCAGGTCTATAATGCCAAATCTTTGTAAATTGCAGAATGGAATTAGAAGATTCTTATTGTGTCTAACAGTGATTCAGAGGAGGTAAAACACTTTCTTCCAGAACAAGGAAACCCTATCCACCAGAATTTCTCTGAGAGGTATACTGTCCACTGAATCAAGACTGCCTTCTCCAAGAAAGAGTAACATTTCTGTTGTGGCCAGAATGGATGCCTTCGTGGTAGCAAATGTATATTTAGAGGAGACAAATGCAATGTCTTCTCTGTTTCAGTTCAGTTTTAAAATACTAGATGGCTCACAAAGCTTTGGACTTCCAACTTGCAAACTGGACTATTGCTAAGATATCAATTAACAACTTCCGTGCAATCTCCTGTAGAGGCCTGCAGCCAGGGTTTCATCGTGAGGACTGCCTTCCATGCCCTCTTGCAGCCTAAGGTCACTCAACAGGCAAGTATGCCTCAATTTCCCCACTTCAAGGGGCTCCTTACATAACACCCCTTCTCCTAGGATCTAATTTATTGGCATGAAACGCAAAACTATTCTCAGTCCTGGGATTTCTCTTCTCTCCCGTCTTGGCAAGCCACTCTCAGCCTACCCTCCTCTCATGGAATCTGTTCTCTGTCTTTCAGGCCCAAACCCTTCTGCCTGGACAAAGGTCTCCTGTGCACAACCAGCTCTTCTGCAGTCTCTGTCACAGCTTCTTCTAGTTCTCTCTCCCTGAGCATCCCCTCTCTCTGCAGCTTCCTGCTGCTCTTATAGGGAACTAACCTGATCCTTGGTAAGGTGTGCCTACTTACCTAAAAGTGGCTGGCCCCAGGCCTCTCACCTTTAAAAGGTGCAAGCTATCCTGTTACATAGGGTCAAGGATGAAGGAAGTCAGAGAACTGCAGGCGGAACTAAAGCTACTTTGCCACAATCTTTCCTATTTAGGCAAAGATATTAAGATGGCTATAGCAAAATTAACTCCATGTAAAGCCCTCTTATGACCTTGCCCCTTTTAACTGGCTTTAAGTCTGGTTTGCAACACAGAGACTGCCCTTTAATCATTAAATATCAATCCAAACCTGGTAATGAGCAGGATTCAGATTTACTATATTATACAGTTAACTATGAAATTTTGCTAACTTGGCAGTGATCCCTGGCAGGAGTAGAGGGTTCATGCTTCAGCGGTTCTATTTTGCCCTTCAGAGGGATCTGAGAGGTTGGTGTTGAGGAAACGTTCATTTTTCTGAAATAATCTATCACACAAATTTCACAGAATTCTACTCTATCACTCGTCCCTGTTCAACAGCTGGGAAGCTACTGGTGAGACAGTGATATTTGCATCAAGCTAGCTCATAATTGAAGTGGGGATGGGGAGCTTCTGGTTCCCCAAGACCATTGCAGGAAGTTCTTCTCCCTTCCCTCCCTATCCATCTGTATTTTCTAGAAAACTGCATTTCCTTCAGACATGAACCTTGTCACAGTAATCCATGATTTACAGATGTATTCAATTTTCACTGAAAATATTCAAGTTGATTATAATTTTGGATATAAGAACACAATTTAAATGCAAGTAAAAATGCACTTAGTGCATTAAGAAAACATTTCCAGGAGCAGTCAGAAGAAAACGAACAGACTGACTGTTGTACAATGGATGTCATATTTACATCTTGGGCTCACACATATTTTGTGGTTTTGCTTCGAGGCAAACGTCTTAAGTAATCAGGCTATAAATCATTTCCTGAATGCTACAGAAAGGGCACATGGCCCAGAAATGTTTATCCTTTGAATTTAAAAAAGTGCATTAACCCAGCCTCACACTTCAATAGCCAAACTTTTATAAAATTCATTTAGAAAGTGAATATATTACACATTTTAATGGTACATGGACCAGCATGTTAACATTACTAACCAGTTTGTTTTCTGGTTGCTGAATAAATTCTTTCAACTGCTTTACAGTAGCCAGTCTTCGGTCTCTGTCGTCTTCCCGAGTAATCCTCCGAAGAAGATTTGACAGTCGAGACTCGTCAGAATAAGACAACGATCGCTCTGAAAAATAATGTTTTATTCTCTATATGTAGTGTATCAGTATTTACTAAGAAAGCTGAACTTAAACTCATGGATATATTTTAATAGTATAGCCATTCCTTGAGAAAAAACAAAACCCAGTTTTACTTTAGTTTTTACCTTAGCCTTCAAATTAAAAAAATGAAATCGAAAAATGGGTTCAAATACCTGAAAATTTCTTCTCTTTGGCAAATAAGAGACACCCTATAATGTCTCTTCTGTCTCCTTGTTGCTCTGAGGCAGAACAAAACTTGTGGTTACAGCATTAGGCTAACCCTGACTGCTGAAGAGCCTATCAGTGAAAGAACTTCAAAATTGAAAAATTTAAATTTTATCATGGATTAACAATAAGAACAGATTAACTGTTTTGTTTTATAAGTAGAAGACCCTGCTGTAGAGGCAGGAAAACAGAGCTGTTCAAAACAGAATACCTTTAGTGTAATTATGTCTCCACTTCTTATAGACTCACTAATCCTATTCGCCCTAACTATTAAGAGAAAAAGTTTTCAGGTGAATATAACTTTCCTAATATCCCGTATATTCAGGTCCAAATGAAATTTTAGCAGCTGGTGTCCCAAGCAGGAGAGATTTTAACTGGAATGGAATGATAACACATTTTCAGAAATTCAGAACAGCAGAATACAGATTTGACATTCCTTTATTAGTTTTCATAAAGAAAAAAAATACAAAAAGTAAATAATGTACAACTTGTATATGTTACGAAATACCGCCCATTTTACAGGCTAGTCAATAAAATTATGCAATTTTACAGCTTGTCAAAGCTGCAAGATTAGATAACACAAAAATAAAACAATATTACACAGAGACAACATGCTAGGGTTGGGGTAAAAATAAAAATACACACAATCAAAAACGGGACGGAAAAAACTGGGGGGGATGAAGGAGGAGAAAAAAAAGCTGAGGGGTCAGATGGAACGGAAGCCTATATTCCTTGAGCTGTCTATATTCTTTATCCAAATGTATCAAGAAACAGGGTCCAAATTTCTTCCAATTCATATAAGTGCTCTCTACATTGGTAAGATATTTTCTCTTTCGCTGCTCACTCAGACAGGTCCAAATACCACTGCTCTATTCTGGGCATAAGCCTACTCCATTTTTTTGTAAAATCATGAGCTTCATAATTATGGCAACCCTCAAGAATCAAAGTCTTGTGTGGAGTTAAACCTAGTACAGCAATTTTAAGCTGAGGTCTGGTTGCAGAAGCATAGCACCAGCATCACTTGTGTCCACCTCTTTCCACAACTGCCTGACTGTTCCACAGTCCCATAGCATGCAGAAGTGTTCCTTTTTCTCTATTACAGCATCAACTTACATCAGAGGACAAGGCCCCCATCTTGCAAAACCTCCGTGAAGTCCAATACATTTTGAATAGAATCCTTTGCTGTATATCCATCATAGCCTGAGACCCACAGAAGCATTTGTAACATTCTGCAATATGCTCTGCCACTGAGATTCTTTTAAGGGCTGTGATAACTCACCTTCCTATGCTTACACAAGGAACTCCAGACTAAAGGAGTTCTTCATTAGTAAAGCATATATAGCAGACATGGACTTGGGGAGTTTGTGAGGCATTTCCAAGGTTTCCTCTAGCTCTGGGGCCTCTGGCAGGCCCAGGGTATCCACACCCTAGGAAAGATTAGCAACAGTTTTCATTTTAAGTATTGCCACTCCACTGAGGGTGGCAGGACATATTGTTGTTTTAATGTTAGAAGAGAGACAAATACAGAGTTTTTAATCTGTAAAATAGGCATCATACTTATTTTTTCCATCCTCTCTATGTCAAGCTCTTCTGGGCAGGGACTGTTTATAATATATGTGTATGTACAGAGCAATGAGACCCTGATCTCAGTCGGGGCTTCTTTTGTGCCACAGTAATATAAAATATAAGTTAACAAGTTACCACTACATGCAAACCTTTTCATCCAAATGTTGTGTTGAGTACGGACTCCACATAAGTTTTGTATTGTTTAGTGAGTGATCGATCAATTTACTACCTGACTAGTACCTTCATTCGAGATGTACCATCTCATGGTCCAGAAGGTTATTACTGATAGGTGAGTTGGAGCCCTAAATAAGATGGTAACCTACTAGGCTTCAGGAATCTTGAGGACTTTGCAATTGTCTAAAATTTGTCAGATTTATTTTACATGGAGAGAATCTTACCAAAGGAGGTCAGAATTACTGCAAAACTGAAAAGTTTGGTTTACTTTGGAAACAATCTATGTTTGGTACCTGTTTGTCTAAATAGAACATACAGAAGTGAGTTTCCCTGAGATCCCTCACTACAAATCAGGTCATGAGGAGGTGAAAAGACTGATAAATAAAACGTACAGTGAAACTTTAGGGAAACCTAAACCAATTTTCAGTAAATACTTTTAATATCAGATAAAAGAATTGAGGTGAATGAACTACTCATCTATCAGAAGTAATAGAGAGTCTGCTTTCAGATATATCTTGACATCTGGATGTAAGGAAAATCATAGTCTTATTACTATGAGGACAAACAAGGATAGAGTAAACATGCACTCCACATGGATTCATCTTATCCATACCATAGCGGTGAAAATCCCACACTTATACAATCTTATGAGTGATATGTCCAACCTTGCTCTGGTGTTTGAACACGAACTGGCATGCATAGACTTTATTCATAATTCTTTCTTTGATGAGAAAGGCATATTAACACTGGGGAAAAAAGAATTAGATGACCTAAACAACCAGTCAGATAACTTCCAACTGGTAGGATCTTGATATGGCATTAATTCCCATGCTAGCAGATTCTTCCTGTGTGGAACAAACAGATTATTTCCCAGAGACTTGTCGATCCCCAAATACATGGCATCCTACATCAGATTGCATGATGAGAAAGACTATTGCTCTTCTTCCTCTGATCTTCAATAGGATCTCTGGTTCTGAAGAAAAAAGTAAATGTGGACAAGAGCTCTGTTGGTCGTAACTGTGAGTGGCTACTACTCCATGTTTTGGTCTAGTGCATAAAAATACAAAAAAAAAAAGAATTGTAGTTTTGCTTGGAAGCCCTTAGGTCTGACTAAAGCCGACCAATATTATTACTAATACCAAGACAGGAGGTAGCAACTCCAATCCATAAAATTCCCCCGTTCTTTGCTTAGCCAGCCAACTGTGATGGTGTTCTCTTGAATTGGGGAGTTCAGACAGATAGTAGTTTTTCTTCCTCCGTTTAAAGGAGAATGCAGGACTCCTTCTGGAAGACTGGTTGACTAGATTTTCCCTGCTGTTTAAGAGATATGGAGCACGAGAAATATTAAGGTTAGTCATCACTGACTACTAGATCAATGGTTTGAGACCATTGTGGATTGTCACTCTTTGTTCTGGTAAATATTAATTGGTTATTTCACCCTAGATGACCATGCTCCTTGTATTATTCTGGTTGGGAAAAGTGCTTCCCAACCTTCCAAACAGTATCAATTGTTGTAACTACCCTGCCTGGTTTAAAAAAAAAAAAATCAAAAGGCATTTCAGAATCTGTTTCTCATCGGCCATTAGTTCAGAGTTTTAAAATCTTGAGGACGTTTGACCTTACAGGTGATTGGGCATCTTTATGAAAAGGAAATGGCAAGGAAAACTTGACACAGTCTAATGTACATCTTGTTTCTGGCCAGCATGTCTATACATCCCCAAAAGCTCAAAGAATTTCACAAAGGCCTATGGAGAACATGTTATTTCCTTATTGTAATTTCTTCCTTGGAACTGAGCAAAATGTATTCAACCTTACTGATTACTATAGCCATGTAGACGGAATTCATTTTCCTTTGCTCTTGGCTTATGTGGAAGTCATGCTCTTAAGAAATGGGAAAGCACACCATACATCCAGGAAGGAGTGTTGAAGGAACCACAGTCAGTCCCTGGTGTTCATAAGGTAAGAGGTGGAATTTCTTCCATGAAAGTTCCCACTCTAGGAACTGGAATCCCTGCTACAAGGAGATCACTCTAATTTGAGACGCCTTTGGCTGCTGGACTGATTTGGCAGCTGCTCTGCAAAGATTACCTGCCAATGTTCCATACATGGCTGAGCTACAGAGATAGAAGAGCACGGTGCAAACGCACTGCAGTGACTCATCTGAAAAAAGAAAATCACCAATCTCTGACCCACCGTGGAAGAAAGGAGAGGAACAGGATGAATAGTTTTGCCCTAAGTTTTCTTTTGCCTCATCAGCCAATTTCTGTAGCATTTAGATTGCAGAGTAACATTGGTCACCAGAGCCTTAGAGATAAACTACTTTTCTGAAACGCACTCTGTACTAGTTATACTACAGTTAGGAGCAAAACCAGATAGCAATAAGAATATAAGTACTCTTTAATAAGTAAGTAATTTAGAAATTTCTTGAATTAGGCAGTGCTTAACCTGCAAAGAGGGATTTCTATCACCAATTGCAGCTCTGGGGATAGAGCAAACTGGCAAGCTCTTCAGTTTTAACTTGCAGATCTAAAGTTAACAGAAATAATTAACCCTGTAATAGTAAAATCTTCACCTCTCAGACTTCCTGGTGTCTCATCTTGTGTGTGTTCATCCTTTTGTTTGTAATCTCTTTAGAGCAAGAACCATACATTTCTCAATAAAATGCAGTTGTGCTATTTTATATACAAAAATAAACTACAATATGAAACTAAAAAAAGACAAAGTTTACTGGTTTAGACAGATGTACTTCATTTCTCCATGGAAAAGTCTTCCACTTTATAATTCTTTTAAAAACAGCTTTGTTTTCATTTCGTTAATAAATGAAACATTGATCTTTAATACATAATAAAACGTTGAGACTGACAGTCAGTTGAGCCTAAAATCATAGGCTGAAAACCAAGTCAGAAGGACAAAATGAACACCCAGCAACATGAATGAAGTTGTGCAAAGCAAAGCACTAAACACAAGATATCTGCAAAAGACTTTGTTTGCAAAATAGGGAAGTTTCTGCAACATGCTAATTACCCCTCCTACTAAGACAACCTCCATATTTCAAAAACTGCAAAGAAACCACATTCAGATCATGGCAACAAAGAATTTAAAAATTAAATCTTACTGCAACAAAATTATTCTATATTTCAAAGGAGACACCAAGTTTCAACATAACTTGCTAAGAGACTACATCACTCATTACATTAGTGAACTCTCCTCAACTAAAAAGGTGCCCTCAAACTGTTGAGTCCAAAGATAGATGAAATATGAACAGATGTGTACTAGTCACAGATGGCTACTTCTAAATTTCATTCTTTAAAGACTGTCGTTTTTGCAGTTTAAGAAGCAAATCAGAGATGTGGCCAGCTCAGAGGAATATTAAGAATGAAGACTATTCTGCTAATACTGAAAAATACTCTCTCCTCTCGCCCTCAAATTTTATTAGTAGAGACATATGACTTAAAACAGGGATAGCTATTAATCATTCATCTACTTCACTTGCTTATGGCTCATTTGAAGAGATCAGAAAGACAGGACATTCTTGTTCAGAAACTAGATTGGGACTCAGGAGGTCTAGGTTTAATTCCTGGCTCTGACACAAAAATCTCTATTTGAATAAGTCAGTCTGTGTGTCAGTTATCTGACCTGTAAAATGGAGATAATATTCTTCTCACAGCCTTTGTACATCTTGCCTAAAGTAGACTGAACTATCTGGGGCAAGGACTGTCCGTTACTATTTGTTTATAAATTGCATAGCACAGTCAATTTTGGTGGAGGCCCTTAGGACAGGGGTGGGCACATTTTTTGGCCTGAGGGCCACCTCGGGGTTCTGAAACTGTATGAAGGGCCAGGTAGGGAAGGCTGTGCCTCCCCAAAAAGCCTAGCCCCCACCCCTTATCTGCCCCCTCCCACTTCCCGCCCTGACTGCCCTGCTCAGAACTCCTGACCCATCCAACGCTCCCCCATCTCCTTGTCCCCTGCCCCCAATCACCCCCCGGGAGCCCACCCCCTATCCAACACCCTCCTTCCCTCCCGCTCCCTGTCTCCTGACTGCCCTGACCCCTATCAGGCCCCTCGGGACTCCAACGCCCCCCTCGCTCCATGTCCCGACTTCCCCCCAGGACCTTCTAGCAGCCACGACACTTGGCAGGAGCCAGCCACGCCTCTGCACTGCCCAGCAGGAGCTCGCGGCCCCACCGCCCAGAGCGCTGGCGACATGGCAAGTTTAGGCCGCGGGCGAGTGGGGACAGCAGGAGAGGGGCCAGGGGCTAACCTTCCTGGCCAGGAGCTCAAGGGCTGGGCAGGACAGGACAGTCCTACGGGCTGGATGTGGCCCACAGGCCATAATTTGCCCACCTCTGCTTTAGAAACTACTAATTAAAACAACTAATTAATTATAACAATCAGCTGTTGTTGGAATAATTAAGTAACACAACTGTAGTTAGTGTTTATGACTTCATTTAGTCATAAAACAAATCCTGTTTTCATGCAAACGCAGTTCGAATTAAACCATCATAAAAAATAAGGCTGAAGAACTGTTCAACTTCAAATAGGAAGTCTCTGATGCAGCAGGAGCAGAGCCCATGACTGATTCCCATCTTGCTCTTATCACTAAGTAGACCACGCTCCTCATCTTAGAAGAGGAATTGAGTTGTCAAATTAGAGTCCTATTTTGATGTTCTCTTTTTCCCATGAAACAATATAGCCAAAACATTTGTTTTTAAATTGCGTATTTTTTCCCCAAATATTTTTCATCTGCAGTCAACCTATCTTTGGAGGTTTACAATTTTAGAGTACAAAATAACTGAAAAATATGTACACAATGCCTAGTCAAAAAACTTCTGCTCCTTTCACTCACTGAATATATGACAGAGATTGGCTAAAAAATTTTTTTTTATTGTTATTCTTCCTGTAAACACACAGCACTCTTACCCTGTGATTTCCTCATGTCTTTTGTGGCTAAAGCACGATTTCCATGCTGAACACTGGTAAAATCAGGGTTGGTCACATTGTTAACTCTCAGCTCTTGCCCCACCGACTTCCGACCATAAGTATTTTCCCCAGATCCTCCATTGACATTGTAGCCACCTGGGAAAAAATTGGTTTGAAATCAGAATGTTATTGCCTTGTCTATTTAGTAGCGTGTTAAACCTAGGAATAAAGTGTTTCAATTTTATTCACAATTAAAACTGGAAGCCTTTTAATTATTTTAATTTGTTATTTGGCTTGGTTTTAGACTTTCATATGTAAAAGTGTTTTTTTAGGCCCTTTGAGTTTCTGGGTCACTTGTTCAGATTAAAGGGACACTATCAATTTGATTTTTTTTTAACTCTAATTTCAAAGAGTTCAATTTTCAAAATAATACACATTTGATTTTTTTTTAAAATCCCTTAAAAAGATTAAGGGTGTTTTGCTCTTAATTATACTTAGAGAGGTCTTCTGGGTGGGCTTAGGGCCCACCCATCCTCTATGCACATACCCACCTGTTCCTTGCTGCCTGCTTATTTCCAGTTCCAGATCTGCTGCTGCTATTAACAGGTAAACATTATCTTGTACACTCTGGGAAATGGTGAAAAAGACTGAGAGGAAGTTCTCTAGTTTCAGTTATAAAGATGTTAGGGATTATTTGTAACAAAAGCCAGTAAAAAATTCCAGGTAAAAATGCAATTTTTCAAATTGACAATGTCCCTTTTAAGCATGTGCCAACAAATCCTCACTCACATGTGGTGTACTAACGAGTCTATTATTTGGAAAAACATTTTTAAATATGGCACAGTCTATTACAGGGGTTCTCAAATTGGGGGTCATGACGCCTCAGGGGGTCACAAGGTAACATGGGGGTCGCAAGCTGTCAGCCTCCACCCCCAAACACCACTTCACATCCAGCATTTAAAAAAATACTTATTGCTGTTATAAGTAAGTGTTTTTAATTTGTAGAGGGGTGGCCACATTCAGAGGCTTGCTGTGTGAAAGAGGTCACCAACAAAACTTTGAGAACCACTGGTCCACTCTAAGTGCACAATGTATACTAAACTGGGAACACTTCCACTAACAGCAAAATACAATCTAAAATTGCCTTAAATTCTAAAACCTTTTTTGAACAAACACATTTTCCCTAATGGATCATGTTCCTTAAAAGTCTGCACATTTCTAGGCTATACAAGCCCTGGAAGTTAATTAGATGCTGATTCACTATTGACCAGCTAACCCAGAAGAGAGGATGGTCTCTCGTACATGACCTTCCCAATGCCCTGCAACCCTTCTTCATGGTACTGCACAGCCCAGTGGTGTTCATACCATCCTATGGTGACAGCCAAATGCTACTGCCAGCCTGAAAGAACCAGTTCTCTGAGAATTTACACAATGAACGGAAGAAACCTTCTGCTCCATCATGTTTGCTGCAGTACTTTGTGTGCTGCACTTCCCTCTGCCCATCTCTCCACAGGACTGTCAATTTGTACACTGCAAAGAATAGTCTATTGGGCTTTCACAATCGTTTGGCTGACCAGCAAGAACTCAATCTTGAACTTCTTCCCTATCTAACCCATACAATCAACCAGGGAAGAACATATCCTGTGTCAAAAAATCTAGATCACCAATGGTTGCTAGGCCCACTCTCAGCAACACCACTTCCAGAAGCCAAACTGCCTCACAATATAAGGAAGATGAAAAAGAAATATAACTGTTACATAGATGGTCTACATCAGTGTTTCCCAAACTTGGGACGCTGCTTGTGTAGGGAAAGCCCCTGGTGGGCCAGGCCGGTTTGTTTATCTGCTGCATCCGCAGGTCCAGCCGATCGCAGCTCCCACTGGCCGCAGTTTGCTGCTCCAGGCCAATGTGGGCTGCTGGAAGCAGCGCAGGCCGAGGGATGTACTGGTCGCTGCTTCCAGCAGCTCTCATTGGCCTGGAGCACCAAACCACGGCCAGTGGGAGCCGGGATCGGACAGACCTGTGGACGCAGCAGGTAAACAAACCGGCCAGGCCCGCCAGGGGCTTTCCCTACACAAGCAGCGTCCCAAGTTTGGGAAACACTGATGTACACCATCTTCTAGCAGCCACAGCAGTTGCTTGGAACAGGGATGTCTTTTAAGGCTGCAGGAATTAGGAAATTTAAAAACTAAAGTCCAAATGATGTTGAGATACAGTGGTCCCAAAGAGCAATTATAAAGCTTCTCTCCAAGAGCAGCACATCTGAGATGTTAAAAGAAATTTCACCATTCCCTCAGGACCCCACAAAATTCTATACAGAGACCTATAACATCCTTGCTTTGAAAATTATAGTAAAGGATAATCTTTTATGTACTTTTATTTGATCTGCAACATTTCTCCCCCTTCCCCCCTTTTTTTTTTTTTGCTCAAACAGAAAGCATATATGTCATCAAGGCCTTTTTGCCACAAGTCAAGCAACACTCTATTCTGGTACAGTTTCCTTGTTTGGTGAAGGCAATTTAAAGAGAAATAACAAATACAAACCCTGCAGATGTAGCTCCACCGGATTTATGGCTCATTACAACAATCTGTAAACTACTAACCCTCCTTTGTCCTATGACTCTAGAGATGGTAACTGCTCACTTCACCTTGAATAATCTCCTGCACCATGGGTTAACTCCTTATCTGTCACACCTTCTATTTAGCTGTGACACTGCATACCTCCCTCAGATCTGAATAAGAGTTGTGTACAAGCTTGAAAGTTTGTCTCTTTCACCAACAAAAGCTGATCTAATAAGACATATTACCAAGTCTGTCTAATATCCTGGGACCAACATGGCTACAACACTTCATTTAATTGTTATGTTTATAATATATTTCATGGCTAAAGGACAGAATACCACATTAAAATTCAAGACTAAAAGCATGTAATTTAATTGTCATTTAATCAGGTAACATCTGAATTCACAGTAAACCAAAGCCACATTTAAATATCCACATTGGCATACAGATAAGGAGGAACAGGATATGATGGGAGGAAGGACAGAGTGTGGCACATGGAGCTGCTGGGGATGGTCACAGACTGGGGTTCAGAAGGACTAGTTGGGGGAGACTGGAGCGGGGGCACATGAGCTAGTGGGGTGACAGTATTGAGCCAGGTGCTGAAGGAGAGTGGGGGTGCAGGAACACATGGGGACAGGGGAGGAGGGGTGGCTGAGTGGGGGTGCAGGGACACATGGGACAGGGGCAGATGTGCCTGACTGAATGGGAGAGGCTAGGGGCCAGCCAGGGTCTGCATGGGGAAGGCTTGCTGACTCCTTTACAACACCCCCCCAAAAAAATAAAACAACACTGTTCCATTTGTCTCTCATCCAACAACCCTCCAAGTTTACAACCAGGGTCCTTCCCAGCAATTATTTCCCTTTCCTTCATCTCCTTTGTTACCCCTGACTTCCCCAAGCCTTTGCACTCCTTCTGAGGGGTACAGGAAATATGTTCCTGTATTGTAGTTGAAATGAATTATTACTCAACGTTCTATGTTAATATGCCTAGTAAGGAATCTATTTGTCAACAAATATTTCCTGAATCTTTTTTTGTCATCTGTATTGTTACAGACATACTTGCTGACAGGTATTTTGAAATAAATTACCAAAATAATTGACGCTTGTGTGATTATAATGTGATAATTTGACAAATAAAATATGCAGAATTTTACAATATTGTGCAAATAATTTGTAATATTTTGGTGCAGAATTGCACCAGGAGTAATTCATTATGTTAATATTATAGTGTTGTTCGTTTTAGCAGAAACATGCAGACATAATGGTGTGCAATCGTGGAAACTGGGGCAGTATACGAGCGATAGCTGGCTCATGTGAAAGGTTGTGGAATGAACTTCCAGTACCCTCACAATCAAATGTAATGTTACCTGCCTATAACAAGGAGGAAAGAAGAAATGTACTCTCCCCTCCTTGCCAAAAACCACCTCCTGGACTGTTGCTCAAGAGTGGTGTAACCTCTCAAATCTCTTGTTACAGGGTTGAAACATTCCACCAATGGCAGTCCAATAATCACTACAGAGTCAAAATTGTGAATGAAGAGAAAATCAATTTCTGACAATTATCTGTCAACAGGTTATTAGCCTGGACAAAACATGACAATTTATTCTGATCAGGTTAAATATACATGTCCTAGTTCACACACAAGCAGCCACAAGTACCTGGACCTTTATAAGTAGACTCAACGGAGAGAAGTCTGTACCATAGACATACCCAAAAACACCACTAGTGCAAAGATCAGAGCAAAAACAAAGCTAGACAGCAATATGGATTTCTTATCATAAAGGATACATACCTCCATATTCTTATCTTATCCACTAAAGAAACTTGTATTTTAAGTCTACTAGAATTAAATACTTCCCATGCCTGATGACCAAATACACTGATTTTGGTAATTTCCACAAAGAAAACAGCAAAACTATGATTTTTCTGAACTGAGGGCGGGAGGGAAGAGATGATCATGGACTTTTCTAACTCAGACTCTTTCCTATTAGGGAATTTTTAGTGCACACAGTAGAGAGTCTATGCATGCTAGTTACTGCACAACACTGGTAGGTTTTACAATTCAAACTACTCTAGTGCACATTGCTGTGCTGTGTAGACAAGGTGTTGAATCTAGAGAACTTTCCCAACAAGAAAATAGCTATAAAGTTGAAGCAGACAATGTCACTTTCAGATATTTTTATATATATACACCAATTTTATAATAAAGGTAAGATGAGGCAGGAAGAAGTTAAACAATTTGCTCAAGATTACAGCGAGCGGCAAAGTACAGACTAGATCCCAGAAGTAAATTATAAATCCACTGATGATATCACTAGAAAAATAGTGATTCCCATAACAGATCAGACCTATGGTCCATCTAGTTCAGTAACCTACTACCAACAGAAACTAGTTCCAGGTATTTCAGAGGAAGGTGCCAGAAAGCCATAGCAGACAATTATGGAATAACAGGACCACAGCAAAGTTTCTTTCTAATCAGTCAATTAATATCTGTTTTTTAAAAATTTTATATAATATAATTCTGGATTTTCTCATTATCCATATAAAATGTGTAATCTTTTTTGAATCTTGCTATGTTTTAGACTCAGTGATATCTTGTGGCAATGCATTCCACACTTAACTATGCTTTATGTAAAGACAATCCCTTTTATCAGTTTTAAGTTTTCTGCCTTTTCAAGGTTTTTTTTGGATATCCCCTAGTGCTTTACACATGAAATAGCAATCCATATACCTTTTTCTTCATTCTGTGTGTCAGTGTGGACTCTGATATCATCGTGTCTTTGTCGAGACACCACAGCTGAATTTGAGGGTTGTAATCCATAGGAGGCAGAGCTGCCCCGGTCTCTGGATGCAGGGTATTTTAAATTGTCTTGGTCAGCTGATGCACTGTCAGTTCTACAAAAAGAAAATTATTTTTACGTAAGAGTACACTAAAAGAGGGATTCATATTTATGAACACAACTCACATTTAAAAACAATCAATTTTCTTAGAAAGAAAAATAAAGTTACACTGTATACCCTAGCTACTTTTAGAAGAAGCAAGCACCTTAAACTTGTGCCCTGAATCAGAACTGAGTAAGCACAGTAACAGAACACAAAGGTAATGAATGTGTTCTAGTGTGTTGATGCCCTGCTGCAAGAACTACCTGGTCAAGTGGTCAGACTTGGATGGACTGTATGACTGCACAGAATGTTAGATCTTGATCAATTTGACAAGAAAGAAGGAACGGACAAAGAGAAAAGCAGATTGATCTCTCTCTGTCACAAATACACCATCTAGTTAACTGTGGAGGAACTTAAAATTGCTCCAAAGTAATTCCTTCTTGTAAGCAGATATATTGTTTGTGATGAGATGCGTGATACTGAGATGTGATGAGATTTAAAAAGAGAAAGTGACTGCGGGAGAATTAAAGCTGTAAAGAGTTGTTACCCTTTTCAAGAGTCCAAAAATTACACAAGACTTTTCAGGCAATTCCTTTGCAGTATGAAGTGTAAATTGTGATGTCCCAGAATTGGAGATTTTAAAAACCAAATCATAATAAGAGGATCACACTAACATGTCTCAAAATAAGTATACAATATGAATTTTTACCAAACAGTTTCAGTACCTCTCAAGTACAGTGTAAAAGTATAGCAGTAAGTTTAACGTTAGGAAGTTATTTAGCAAACACAAGGTAACTACATAACAAGAAACTGGGGAAAAACTATTAAGATGCATTACTTTCATTAAGTGTGTTGGATATACTTTATAAACTTATTTAACATGATGTAATAAAAAAAAGTGTGTGGGGGGGTGGCAAACCGAAACCTCAACATTCATTTTCTCCCCATATGTAACAAGCAAATTTGACTTTGAATGCTGTAAAATTTAATAAATATTCTGAAGTTATTGGTTTTGCATATCCAAGTCCACTATCTTAAGTTAATTAAGACCAGACTCTTTTAAATGCTTCCTTATAAGTAGCACTGGAGGTTTTACTTTAAATTCAGTAAAACTATATTCAACAAAAATTATTTTTATACAACCCAAGTTTACATTGCTGAAAATTATTCACAGAGGGGGCTGTTCAGCAAGCCCTAATGATCTCCCATACTCATTTTGAGCAGGGCTTTGGAGCTGTGCTCCGGATGTGCTCCAGCTCCAGGTAAAAACCTGCAGCTCCACTGCTCCGGAGCTGTTCCGCACTCCAGCTCAGAGCTCTGATCCAAAGCCCTGATTATGAGCTTTGCTTATATTTAATAAATCAAGAAAAAAATGACAGTCTAATTTTTCTACTCTTAAATATAATACCCCACCCGCAAAAAAAAAATCAAAAAAAAAGAGAAAAATAATACAAATCCTCAATGGTCTTCCAATAAAAACAAAAAAAAAGTTCACTGTGGTAAGAGCCAAGAGGCAAATTCAAAACAGTGGAATTAAATACACTTTGCAGGCAAAAAGGTTACCAAAGCAAGAAATATTAAAAGACTTATTTCTTCAAACATTTCTTAAAGAACTGGTGCTCCCAAAGATCAGCTTCCCAATCTACAAAACAGAAAAACAATCCTGAGAGTTAGTGCTTGTCAAGCACTTTGCAGGTGAAAAACCACTAAAAATATTATTGGGGATTTAAACAAAACAAAACATCAGAATTTTCCTGAATTCCTCAATGCCCATCCCAAATTACAATTTTGTCCCCAGTCTACAGATTCAATTAGATAAGTGTCCCAATTAATACTTTCGTATTGCAGTAAAGACAGATGTCCCTTAAGCCCAAATCCAGATCCAGCAGGGAAAGCCTGAATAAAAGACTTTGCTCATGAGAACTAACTGGGGACTGTGAAGATGTCCACACAATGGACTACAGTCACTACTACAGCATAAGGTATTAAGTAGCAAATGAAGCCGATTTTATGTCACATGTATCTGTATCATACTTCAGTTCCACTTACAAGGCCCATGCACATTTTCTCCCTCCAGGGTGAACTGCAGAAATTTCTAGTTCACGCTCAGTGAGATGGAGAATGTCTCATATAGGGTCTCTGCCGTCTCAGCCACTCAATGCAACAGAGCAGCAGTTTCAGTTGCTATGAGCTTAAACGTCCAAAAGTTTCATAACTGTTGGTTCCTCTGATAAGCATGGCCTTCCAGGACAGTAACTTCTCACTTAACATTGTAGTTATGCTCCTGAAAAGTGCGACTTTATGCAAAATGATGCTAAGCGAATCCAATTTCCTGATAAGAATTAATGTAAATGGGGGGGTTAGGTTCCAGGGAAATTTTTTTTGCCAGACAAAACACACTATATACATATTCAGGACAAGTTTTGAACAATTTTAAACAAACTGTTAAATATTGTACACAGCAATAAAAGATTGTGAAGCTTGGTTGAGGTGGTGGAATAAGGGAATTCCTTGCTGCTAAACGATGAACTAGCACTCGGCTGAGCCCTCATGGGTTAATACGCTGTTGTTAAATTTAGTCTCACACTCTACAGAGCAGCATGGACTGAGGCAGGAGGGAGGAAACAACAGATGCAGAGCAGTAGCTGCAAACACTTCCTTGCAAAAACTGAACATGATGATGAGCCCACCCTATCCAGCTGGAGCGCACCACTCCTTCCTCCTGACAGCACATGCACAGCTGCAAAGGGGTGGACTTTTCAAAGTGCTGGGGGGGGTGCAAGCATGAGTGAGAGAGTGTAACGTGCATTGCCCCTTTAAGTACACCGACAACACTTCAAATACATTGCCCTTTTAAGCAGATCAGCCAGTTCAGACAGGAAACAACAGCTTCCAGCAAGCTCCCTCCCTTCTGTCCCGTAGCCCTGTCCCCCTCCTCTGCTTTGTAGAAAGGGGGTATGGAGTGGGAGGGCAGGAGCAGGGGCACATCATAATATCAGCACACCTCTCCCCATCCCCCAGCAAGTAGGAAGCTCCCCGGGAGCAGCTCCAAGGTAGAGGGCCGGACAGGAGCAGCACAGCAGTGGGGGGGAGGGCCACCTGAACTGTTGCTGGGCAGCTGCCAAGCCACATAACTTACAGGGAATTTAGGGGAGCTGATGGAGGAGGGGCTGCACCTCCTCCCCATTCTAATCCCCATAAGAGAGGGCTGCTCTTCCAGAGAATCATGCAAGCAGTGGACAACGCACGCAGCTGCCAAATGACTTTATAAGGGAGCATTGTGCAACTTTAAACAAGCTTGTTTAGATCAGCAATGAAACAACATTAACACTGTACCATCTCCTACTGTCAAAATGGGGAGTCAACAAAACTTAGTTCAGTAAAGCATTAATTGACTTAGCACATTTAAACTCTGGGGGTTTTTGGATGTCAGTTGGCCTGAGAATTGCCCATGTTCTTGACTAACCTCACTTCCTGAAATGTTGCCCTCTTTTTAAAAGTGTTTTAGAATCTTTTTATTGTGGTGAAGCCTACATGCTGTACAAGCCTGCAGATGCTTGGGGAAAGGGTGGCTCAGTGGTTTAAGCATTGGCCTGCTAAACCCAGGGTTGTTAGTTCAATCCTTGAGGGGGCCATGTAGGGATCTGGGGCAAAAAATCTGTCTGGGGATTGATTCTGCTTTCAGCAGGGGGTTGGACTAGATGACCTCCTGAGGTCCCTTCCAACTCAGATATTCTATGATTCTAAATATTATGTTACTATTGCGGTTCTGTGTTTGGGAGCAGAGTCTTGCAAACTAACAGAATCAAGAGATGCCTGGCGTAACAGCCCATCTGCTGCAGAAGGAAGAGTGGCATTTTGTTTAAATAAAAAAGCTGTTTTGCCCCCATGCATCTTTCTCAAGCAGGTATTATCATCTCTTTTAAAAAAGTCTGCGCCTCTCCTTTATAATCAACATGCTCATTTCAAACAATCATCAACTTCTGATCCTCTCTCAGCAGGCACAAAAGGGCCACTTCAATACAAGTTATTGGTTTCCTGAGAATAGACTTAACGGTTCAACTATGACCGGTCGTGCTTTGAAGAGGGACTCTCACACGAATGTAAGCTTGGAATAAGAAAATTTATGCAAAAAGCAATTTTCTTAGCAGCCATTTCGGTATTACCTTGTTATTTATTCAAAAATGTGTGTTTAAGTAACAGTCATACAACCCATATTCTCTTTTTGATTTAATCTTATGAGTTCCATGTGTGACAACATAATACATCACTACAGAAATTCAGCCTCTATATTTCACTGAAGGAACAAACAGCAAGATGACTGCTGAAATCATGGCTTGTGCATGCATATCCAAATATTTTTGTACAAATACTGGTAAATACTAAGAAGAAAATCATAAAAATAAACTTATTTTCAATCATTCAAAGTTTAAAAGCTTCTTCCTATATTAGAGTACATGTATTTTGGAGAGAGTGCTAAACTATTTTACCCACTTTAAAACCATAACACACTTTATAAAGATACTTACAAATACAGAACCTGTGACTTGCATTTAAAAGGTATACTTCCTTGACCTGTCTCCTCATTTCCTCTTTTATGATGCAATACAACTGTGCCATCAAACATCAAGCAAATTAGATATACAAAACTTGTATTCTTGCCTTTCTAAACTCATGCCTGTATGATGGCACTTTTCTTGTTCATAAAGTAGTATTTCTATTTTGACTAGACTGTAGCAGGCAGATAAGTTTGAGTAATGAACATAATATGCAGTCTCATAGTCTTGTGGAATGCCGATTTTACATCAGTCACATATTTTGACATGACCTCATAAGAGAACACACACATGCACGTGTGTGCACACACAGAGTGTGCTGACCAAACCATTATGTAGTGGTGCCAGTAACCCAGCTCAGTCACAACACAAGATGAGATATCAGAATAAATATTGTGCAGCTGGAATGAGAAGTGAACAACCAAATGAAGGTGGATAACTATAACTATCCTATAAGGTGTTGGATGCACTTCCACAGTCATGACTAGAGACTAGACAAAGAACACGGAGCATTATGGATAGAAGATGCACTATCAGGTAACAGAAGAGAAGCAAATCAGCATAGTTGCCTGCTGAGCAATTTTCTTGCCCACAGGGTGATTGTTTTTGTGCTCACTTTTATACTGGGGGCAGCTCACATTCATAAAGCAACATTCTGAATTCTCTTTCCCCAGGTATTGGAAAAAAGAGCAGTCCAGTTTATTAAACACTCAGAGTCATAGTATGTTCACAAAAGTTACTGTACTCACGTTCTAACACATAAGTAAAGAGACAGGCAGAAATCTCTTTGGAAAAGGGGATCATTTCATTGACAGTCAAAAGTAGAGACATTGTGTCCTGACTGCACAAATTTATGATTGAGGGAATACATCATGCTGTGAAGAATCAGAGGGTCAGTGACCTTACAAATAGATTTGTTTCTTCCCTCCTAGATAAATATATTGATTATTGTTCCAAGTCAGTAATAATAATCTGTCATCATAGTAGGGTGGAGATAACACTTATACATTTTTAGGATAGCCAGAAGGGTTTAAGATTTCTATGGCCTTGTCTACACAGAGGAAATTCATTAGCATGGCCACTCCAGATTAACTATTCTGCTGTAATTTAGCTATCCCAGAATAACTGCCCTCTGTGGACATTACTCTGGAATAAAAGTGATTTTATAGCATATTAGTTATTCTGGAATAGCCTTGTTGGTCAAGTGTTCCATGCAGACAAACGCCAGTACTTACGTGCCCAAGGTAGCAGAGTGGATTAATTTAATTCTCCAACTGGAAGGCCTCAATTTAAATAATCAATTTTAAGCAACTTTTCCATTTGTACTTCAGTTATTTTCTAAAGAAAAGGGCATTCTGACTGGTTGATATCACAATTAAAACATGTTGATTTAGAACTAAATAGAGCCATTACACTAGATTTGGTACAATTTTTGCACTATAACTGAGGCTGCATATCTGTCACAGATTCCGTGACTTTCCATGAACTCTGCGACTTTTGCAGTGGCTGGGGCGGCTAGCTCAGGGATTGCCTGAGCACTCAGGCAGCCCCTGGCCAGCAGCAACAGCAGTCTGGGTGTGCAAGCAGGCTCAGGGATGGGTCAGGGGGTTGGGGTGTGAGGCAGTGCTTACCTCAGGGGAGGTGGGAGGCTCTCGGGAAGCAGCCAGAATGTCCCTGCAACTCCTAGGCAGAGAGACTAGGGGGCTCTGCATGCAGCCCCAGCTTGCAGGCACCGCCCCTGCAGCTCCCACTGGCTGTAGTTCCCAGCCAATGGGAGCTGCAGAGCTGGAGCTTATGGCGGAGACAGTGCATGGAGCTCCTCTGGCCTTCGCTTCCCCTAGGAGCTGCAGGGACATGCTGGCTGCTTCCAGAGAGCTGCGCAGAGCCAGGTAGAGAACCTGCCAGCCCCTCCAACCCCCCGTCCCCCAGCACCAGTGGAGTACCAGGCCACGTGTTGCTGCCGCCTGGTCCACCCCAGCACCAGTTGCGCTCCTGGACCCCCCCGACCCCACCCCGGATCCCCAGCCCAGCCCACCCCCTCACGGCACCCGCCCTGCCCATGTCCCTCCACCCCACTCCCAGAATGCCCAGCCCACGTTTTAGTTAGGGGTATATAGTACAATGAATTTTTGTTTACGGCCCGTGACCTGTCCATGACTTCTGCTAAAAATGCCCATGACTAAAACATAGCCTTAAACTATAGCATTTATTTAAAACAACTATTAAAAGTTTAATATTTTCAGATTATTAATTGTACATTTTTAATATATTAGAAAATGGTGAATATATTGCTTATTTACTAGATAATGAACTTTCTGCTCATGATTTGTGTTCAGATGCATTAGAACAACTAAAATTTAATTAAACACACAAAATAGCATATAAATTGTTTTAAACAAAACAAGCCCTTAATACAGTACATGACCTATTGTGCCATATTCATAAAGCTTGACACCAAAAGTTAGATTTTTTCCCGATTCTTTTTTCATACAGAAGAGCAGCCTTTAACATAGTTTGTCACAGAGGCTCATGGATTCAGCCTACTTATTTTCTATTTGAATGTTTTGAGAGATTATAACAAATTTAGGCCTAAAACTGATTTAGGACTAAATTCAGAGCTCATTTTAAACAGGTTTACTTATTAAAAGAAAAACAATTAAATCAAACAATATTTGTTTAGTTTTTGTTTTTTTCCCCCCTTTAAAGTCAGATTTGTACCCACCCTGCAAGGTAGGCATTCTGTCCAGAGAAAATGAATTATTAAAATATTCACTCTTAGCAGAGATTTTACAACCTGCAAAAGCACAGGTGAATGACTGACTGAACATCTAGCATGTTCACTGGTTTGAATTAGCCAAGAGACTATCAATGCTTAATAGTCTTCACACACACTCTGGCATACTGCCATTCAAATTCAATCCTCTATACCCACCCACAATGGTGCCAGCACTAGGTTTATATGATCCTGGTCAGTTTCACACTGTACCAACAAAAAATGACAAAATCACTACTGTGTTAGAGCACAGGGTGGTTCACCAAACTGCTTGGGGTCAACAAGACACAAATGAAGGGCAGAAAGGAGTATGGATAACAGACGAGGTGACAATAGTAACTGACCTTTTTGATAATATCTACATGTTGACAATTCAAGATGGAAACACTGAAGGAGCAGAGGAGTTACACATCCAACAAGTAGTCTATTTTACCTTGAGGGAATATATGAATTTGAAAATGTTAAAGTTGAGTACATTTCTACAATGAAAAATAAATCCCTGTGCGACACAGAACTGCTCTTCTTTCTCCAAAATACAGAGAAAGAAATTAGCACTGAGATTCAGTTTAAAAAAGGGGGGGGGGAGTTTGGCACGCTTTGATCTGTGTTTCCTGGCCTGTTTACCAAAGCTGTTTTTTGAAAGCAAGCTCCCACTTCCTGAAAGTCCATGCATCTGAAAAATGGGAGAAAACTTCCACTGCTATTCCACCAACCCCCATATTTTAAGGAAAATGGGAAGGAAAAATTATCACTTTCTCACTCAATTTTTATTTCACAGAAGTCAAAAGACAAACCTAAGCAACTGAAAGAAAAAGAGATTTTTAGTCAGAATGTTTAAAATGGTGTTTGTTGATGTCTATTTAAAAACAATTAGAAATGTTGTGGTTAAAGAATCCTCCCAATGACAAGAAGACAATGTCTACTTCTGTATTTGTCGTGTCTAGCACAATAAGAGCCCAAAAGTGATTTGGACCTCCAGCTGTAGTAGCAGGGATGATTATAGAACATTCTGAAGAAAGGGTATCTTTATCATAAAATTCACCTCCACTGATCATTCAGTCAAGACATGAGAGATCAGTCCATTTGCTCTGAGACTTGGAAGAGGTCTTCCAGCAAAACCAGAAAAAAACAAGATCGATATTTCAGTTATTTTCCAGATTATTAAAAAGGAACAAAAACCATCATCTCCTCCCCCCACTCCCATCATCTTACAGGCCACTTTTATAAAGAATTAAAAATGTATAATACTTAAAAAACCATTGCAGGTCACCTTTAAAGACTAGTTAGATTGATGACGAAAATTGTTCACAAGTTTTCATGAATGCTTAGATAACAGTACTAATGTGGCCAACAAGGATGAAGTATTACATGTCAGTCACTCAGATTTCTGTAACGCATTCAGTGAACAACTCAACTGACTGATTTCAAGGTTAGAAAAGCATGGCGTTTGGGACGAACTACTGAAACTGATTCAAAAAAACAAAGACAGAAATAGAATACTTGTTTAAAAAAAAACAAAAAACCACACAACACTTCGAGAAGGCCAGCAGCAAAGTGTGGCATCTGAGTCATAGGTAAATATCCATCATATGAAGGACATTCATGTTCTCTCACCGTAATTTTACTAATGTGAACACTGCTACCCTGCTACCTCGTTTCCTTTTACCTTCATTTTACACATCAAGTCTTATTGCTCTTTCTTGTCATATAAAATTAAAACACAATCCCCAGTAAAACTGCTTGAATTAGAAAAAAGCATTGTTGAGCTCGTTATCTCTTCATTCTGAGTGGAATAGGAGTCCAATACACTGCAATATTTAAAAAAGGGTTACTGTGCTAGGAAAAGCATTCTACTAGAATTTTGCAGTATCTCTGTTGGCAACATGAACCACTACTATCAGTTGTTACCTCAGTAAGTTATCTTTTCAGTACAAGCTGGCACCAAAAAGGCAATAGAGCATATACACAGTAAATCGACTTGTGCAGGTAACTCTCTCTATACTACACTACATGCTTACATTATTTCTATACAAGTTTGAATCCTTGACATAATTAGCAAAAAAGCACTGTACATTAGAACACAAAGTCTTGAAATCCATGTGCCACACTTGAAAAGAAACTGAAAGTGACACCCAAGAACTTTTAACTTGCAGAAAAAGTAACAATGTTTACTGGTTGCATAAAAAACTTCTCCATGAAGGTTACATGAAACCTACAGAACAACTTATCAAATAGGAGATGCTGATCAAATTAACTATAATAAGCTTTAATTCTTTGCTACATACAACACTGAAACATTCAGAATATTCTGTGACTTCCAGGCTATCAAGGTTAATAGCTTCTCATCTGCTCTCAGCCCTCACCTCCCTTTTTATCCACTGATACGGTGGATGATTCTCCATGGTTCATTCCCCTCCACACCTTGATTGTTTTGCAAGACCCATCCTGTCTATCTGAAACCTTGGCTCAGTCACAACATCCACTTCCTTCTGTCCCACACAGCAGAGCATCTCTGGCAAAAAGCCTGTGATCAAGCTAACTTCCTTCACTATGAATGCAATCTCCCCTCCTTCACTTCTGCCATCTTCCTAAACAACTCTACTTCTCCAACTTAACTGGATGTCATGTCCTCCATCCCAGCCACCTTTTCAACATCTTAGCCTCAGTCCTCAAACCCTCCCCAACTCCTGCCTTCATTTCTCTCTCTGCACAGGATGAACTTGTACAAGAAAAAGTTAACATAGTTGCCATATTTTGCCTCTCTCTCCCCCCTAGCTTCCTTCCTTTCCCAATCCCCTCCTATAACTCTCTCCTGTCAGAGACACAGAAGTTTCTTATCTGACCTTCTCCCTAATCCCTCCACTTGCCTCAGTGACCCCATCTCATGCCATCTCTAGGGTACACCAACTCTTCTAGATAGTTGCCTAGATTTACAACAGGCTACATAAAAAGCACTAGCGAAGTCAGTACAAACTAAAATTTCATAGAGACAATGACTTGTTTATACTGCTCTGTATACTATACACTGAAATATAAGTACAATACTTATATTCCAATTGATTTATTTCATAATTATATGGTAAAAATAAGAAAGCAAGCAATTTGTCAGTAATATATACTGTGGTATTTTTTATGTCTAATTTTGTAAGCAAGTAGTTTCTAAGTGAGGCGAAACTGGGGAGGCAAATCAGACTCTTGAAAGGGGTACAGTAGTCTGGAAAGGTTGAGAGCCACTGCTTTTGTCTTAATAAAAAAAACAAAAACAAAAAACTTGACCCCACTTGCCTCTCTAACCCCTTCTTCCACCTATCTGTAAATTCACTGAACACGCTGGTTACAATTGTTTTCTTTTCTCCAATGCCATCCTTGACCCTTTCTAATCTGGCTTCTGTCTCTTGCACTCCACTGAAATCCTTCTCACCAAAATCTCTAATGACCTCTTCCTAATCAAAGTTTAGAACCAGTATTCCATCCTCATCCTTCTTGACCTGTCAGCCACCTTCAACGTAGTCAACCATGCTTTTCTTGAAACCTTGTCCACCCTTGCCTTTCATGCTTCTGTCCTTTCCTGGTTCTCCTCCTACCTCTGTAACTGGTACTTCAGCATGTCTTTTGGCACATCCTCTCTGTCACCCATCCAACTTTCTGTGGGGGTTCCGCAGGGCTCTGTACGTGGCTCCTTCTCTTCTCTCTCTACACTTTATCTCTGGGGAATATTATCCACAAAGACAAACTGAATGAGTATCTATATGCTCACAAATCACCTCTTCTTGCCAGATATGTCCTTTTGACATGTCTTTGTGACTGTCTGTCAGCTCAAGCTGAATACAGCTAAAGCAGAGGTGTTAATCTTTTCCACCAAACCCTTCCCACTACCCCCTTTATCAATCACAGTGGACAACGCCACCTTGCTATCTGCAACCTGCATGTCATTATCTTGGATCTCTCTCTCTAGGTCCTCACATCAAGTCTATGTATAAATCTTGCCAATTCTTTCTGTATAAAATCTAAGATACAGCCTTGTCTCTTACGGGGTCTCATCTCAATCATGTCTACACTAGGGTTTATGTCAACTAAACTACAGCACTCAAGGGTGTGGATTTTCTAATGTAGCTCAGACCTAATACTTAGGCTATAAGCACTTTGAGGGCAGGGACCATGTTTTTATTCTGTATTTGTACAGCACCTTCCACAAGTGGATCCACTAATTCATAACCAGGGGTTCTGGGTGCCATGGTAATACAAATGAGTAATAATAATTCAGAACACTAACTTACATTGCATGAGAATGATAACTTCCATTTTCAAGAATTAAATTCCAGGACTGAACATGTATCTATCAGAGTAGTTTTGGAACTGTTACCAGTCAGCGCTTTTGTTTCTTACTTCTCCATATACATCCACAGCTACCGTATTATTTGTGTCTTTTTCTGTTCATAAAGAGAAGTTCAGTTATTCCAGAAGTAACTCCTGATTACAGGAGCAGGCTATTTCTCTACCCTTTCTCACAATGGCCTGAAAAGTTGAATGTTAAAACCATGGTTCTAGTCCTTACCATTATGCTGTATCAGTAGACATCAGTTTGCTTAATGCTTCTGTGTTGCACAAAGCCTGCTTTTCTGTGAGTGTGAAGTAGTACTGTGTGTTGCACAGTTAATTCAGCCCAATGTTAAAGATAAATAGCAGATAAACTAGCAGGAGCTACACAGTGATATGAATTTTTAATTTTTAATTTTTTTCCCAAAAGTCAAAGGAAGTGGACGCTTGAAAGGGAAACCGAGGTGGCAGAGGCCTGGAAGTTCAAAAAGGCAGCAATTGAGGGTCTAAATGTGATCAAGTCTCCTGATCAAAGTTCTACCACATACACTCAGGTCTTGTCCATACACAGTTAGCTGTATCCATTTAGAAACCGATATAGTTAAATTGGTACAACCCCCCTAGTGTGGATGCAGTTATTCAGGAATAAAAGGAGCTTATAGTATATCATATAGCTTATTCCTGTCCAATATACAATGTTACAAAAACTAAGTAAACCAGCCCACACACATCTGACAGATATTGCCGCATTCACATGGGCACAAAATTCAAATTCTTCTTCACCAACTAGACTTTATTAGAGATGGATCTGAGCTGCAAAATTCAGAATCAGATTTTTCATACCTCAAAGTTCGGGAGGTTTTGATTCTGATGATATAGTTCAGATTTCATCTAATTTATCATGTTTACAGATAATTAAACTTCAAAACACAATATCCTAATTAAAGGGATACAGTCAACTTCAAAAAATAGTATTTCCATTTGAAAGTTTTGTACATATTATCAGCCATGAAAGATTAGTGAAAAAAGTTCTATCTTCTTTTTTCTTGCACTGGGAATTTGATAGAATTTTTGCAATTTTGGTGCCTACATACAACCTTCTTCTGCCCCTGCAAGAAGCTATTTACCACTAACCAGCAGCAACAGAGCTAGAACTGAACAGGTAGTAAACAACAGACAGGTGTATACACAGAAGGAAAAAGAAAAAAAATTCTGAGCATATTTTGTGTTGTTATAATTGCTATCCAAAAGTTCATTCTAAACATAATACAAGGAAGCCAAAAAATTCACAGCTATTTTTAAATTAAAAAAAAAAAAAATCAGAACATACTATTTAAGGGAGCTCTATCAGAATTTTTTTAATTAGCTGACAACATACCTTTGCAAAGAGTTTTTTTTCTTGTTGAAGGCTCATCTAAACAACTGTATATTGATTCATATGGTCAAAGTGATCTTTGTACTATGGTAACATTTTTAGACTTCATATATATGTAGCATTAGCTCATAACTCTCACTGTGCACATTTTTATACTCTTTGGGGTGCCTGGTAGATAAACTAAGGTGTAAAGTTAATTGGTGGAGGTTCAGGTTGCTCCCAAGGACAGCTACAGATCTCACTCATTCCTTTAAAAATGCTCCAATTTCATGATCCGGTGGATGCAAAGGACCAGGCCCCATTCACATTGAGAAACTTACTCATCAGTGACAATGGTTCCCCTTCTCTCAGTCATACTTTCTGTAATACTGCTGATTACAGTTTTGTTCTTACTGTGCCAATAGCTCCAGTTCAATGGTTTTCAGTAAGTCAATTTCCTAGTATAGACAGGGCTTCAGCATCTGTAAAGAATATTTTCTATGCTGAAAGTAAGATGGGTCTTGTGGCAAATTAACATGTCCCATCAGGAACCTGTTATCACAGCTGTCACCATATCAGCAGGGACAAAAACTGTACATCTAACCCTTTCCTTTAGGGGGAAAACTCTGGGTCAGGAGCTTAAAAGTATTATGAGTCCAGGACTCCTCTGCAGGTAACAATTTAGGGAGGTACCAAACTGTAGGCCATTGGAAATCCTCCATTGTTACTGAAGAAATAGGATGCCACAACAGGACATCAATATGATGGCTTGCAAATTTCTAACTTTTAAACTTGTAATTGACTACACCTCAACAACTAAAGAGAGCAGAATTTAGTGAGGTGAGACCATGTGATCATTTAAATGTTGCATGCTTACTGCATACTTAATATCCCTAACACCTGGAGTGCTGACTACTTAGTCAAAATGAACTTTTGTTCTTTTCACATATATGAAACTAACGTTCCACCCATACAATTACAGGATCCACTTCCACAACCATTCAATCTCCCCATTCCAATGGCATCCCATCAATTTAAGACACTACATGATACTGACAGCAAACTACAGAACTGCAGTCCCTTTCTCTGTCAACTTAAGTTTTAGTAACGTTCAAATAAAGCCGAAAATGTTCAACAGAGAAACAATAATGAAGTCAAAGGACTTCAATACTTCAGGCTAAATTACAACAGTTTTACAAAAACACCTTTAAAAATTAATACAGTAAACTAAAGCAGTTTAGCAACTACATGTTGGGAATAGTTCAGATGCAAAATACACTTTCACTGAGTGAAATGTAATAACTGCAACACTCCACATACAAAAATCCTGTTAGTTTACTTACAACTCTGGACTACTTTTCCTGATTAAAGAACAAAATTTATATATACGTTCTGTGTGCTATTTTTTCAGTCCTTGAAAGTCCTCCAGTATGTTTACAGCCTCTATTCTCCTTCAAATAATTTCCAATTAAAAAACACAAAGAACAAAAATGCACTTACTGAAGGTTCCTGTAAATTCTGTTTCAATATAAGCAACTTAAAACATCTGTTTACAACTAAAGAAAAGTGTCCCCTACTGTAAAAGAAGTCACTGAGCAACAAAGTTGCTACTTACAATACTCTGTGGGGTACCAGCATCATCATAAACTATAAATCACCTAGGACAAAACCCTGAAAGGGGAAGGAGAGCCTGGGCTAAATCAACATAAACCCAACCAAACTAGGATTCTAAGAAGTTACATGTTGTGTGATACAGAAACATTTTGTCTCTTCAGCCACCAACAGATAAGGAATTGCTTATATAGCAGGAAATACCCTCCACTGTCCACACATCCTACCCCAGCTCTTTCCAGTATCCAGCAAAGTCTGGATCCTTTATATCTGAGGTGTCCTGGCGTTTCGTTCCCCATCTGACTAGGCCACAGTAGAGAGGCAGAGCCCGTTCACCCCCCCCCCCCCCAATCCTGAGTGTGTAGGCCCCAATAGTCAGGGACTGGGTCACTCGCACCTCCCCCCACATCTCCCTCTAGGTCCCAATAGTCAGGGAATGGGTCACACGCCCCCCATCTCCCTCTAGGCCCTAAAAGTCAGGGGGTGGGTCACTACCCCCTCCCCATTTCCCTCTAGGCCCCAGCACTTAGGAAGCTGGGCCTGCCTACGTAGAAAGCCGGGGTTTTCTCCTCTCCTCCACACCTTCCCTCCTCCCAATCTCCACAGGCCCCAGCACAGCGGGAACAGCCCAGGCCAGACACCCCCCATACCCCCGGAGGCCGCCTAGGCCGCGCCTCCCCCTGCCCGAGCCCAACCCACCTGGGTTGCCAGTCATTCCAGCTCCGCGGGTGATAGTGCTGCCTGGTGCCGATGCCGCTCAGCCGAGACCCCGGGGCTCTGCGGCTCATTACCTTGCCCGAGAGGGCATGGCCGGCCGGGCAGCGACGCAGGGCAGGGGCGGCAGCGGCAGCTCTTCACTCGCTCTCCTCAAGCTGCTGCTGCTGCTGCTGCTGTCTCACAGTGAAGGAGGAGACGACGGCGGCTCCGCCTGCTGCTGCTGCTGCTGCTGCTCCTCCCTGGCCGAACGGCATGCTGGGATCGCGGGCCATGGGGCCGCCCCGTTCGCCCGCCCTCCGCGGGGCACCATGGGACGGCAGCCACCGACGGGGGTCACCCCCGCGGGGTCACGCGGAACTCCCCCTGTACTGGGCCGGCCCCCCTTCCCTAGGCCCTCCCCCACGCCGAGAGGGCACACGCACCTGGGGGACACTCAGCCTTCCGGCCCCCTCAGGACGGGTGTCCCCCTGGTGTAACTCTCAGGAGGAGTCTCCCTGTCTCCCAATCTTTGGTGTGTTGGGGGGTTCACCTGAGGGAGCCTGCTGGCCCCCATCCCACACGGAGAGGGATTTAATCCTTAGGAGGGGTCATCCTGTGCTGAGGGTGTTTCCTATCCTTATGAGGGTAGGGCACAGTTTCGTGCCTTCCCACCCATATTGAGGGGACTGCTTCCCGAAAAGTAGTTTCCAATCTCCCCAGGCACCTTGATGGGTCTCCTGCCTACCCACCCTAGCCCAGTCCACACTGAGGGTGTTTCTCCCACATGTAGGGCAGAAGTTCACAGATTGGTGTGCTACAGAGTATTGGGGGTGGTCAGCAGGAAGCTGGCTAAACCCACTGTGCTGGTGTCTCCTTTTTACTTCCAGCTGCTAAAATGCATTTTAAAAGAGCTAAAAAAAACATGACACCTTTGTCTTGGTACTTTTCTAGGGAAACAACTGCTGTAGTTGCCACAAGGATGTGACTGAAAATGGAAGGGGAGACAAATCTACAAGAAAATACCTGCCTATTACAATGTGGTCCGCACTTGAAAGAATGTGAGAACCAGTGCAGTTGGATACATTTTCAAGGAAGATACTAGGGCTGGGTCTACACTAAAAAGTTAAGTCAACCCAGCTAGGTCACTCTGGTGTGAAAAATTCACACCACATCCTACAGAGGCAATGTCTGTACACTTACCATTTAGAGTGCAAAAAGTCCTTTTTTGTGCTAAAACCGAGGAAGCATCTACAAGAAAACCACCCTCACGAGGCATATAGCTCTTTCCGCTGTTCTTTTTGTGCTGTTGTGAAAGTGAAGAACCGTTCTACCATTGTAAACACCTTTTGGCCTCCGAAGGATATTGCACAGTTCCAAAAGTGACCACTCTGGCCAGCATCTTTACTGGTCTGACACCAGGTAAACGGACATCCATCCCTCCCCCTGTAAACCCCGGGAAGTTTGAAACTTCCTTTCCCTTTGCTTGTAGATATGGCCGGGAAAGCAGCCAGACAGCAGGGGTGGGTAAAAAAAGTGCCACAAAAGAAACAAGGAAGTATTGGGGCTGCTGGAACATGAAGCAGGGCAGCATGGGTCACTGAGCAGGGACCCAGAATGCCTTCCGCTCACCCTTCCCACAAGACCTATCGAGAGAGCTGCACTGTAGGATAGCTGCCCTACAGCGCTGCTCTCATCTGCGATGGAAGTGCTGCTAGTGTAAACACTCTCTGATGCCTGAGGAATTAAGTGAGTACACAAACCAGCACTTTTCTTTCACCAGATCCCTATCACCGGTGAAACTTAGAGCACAAAACTCTGCAAGTGTAGACACAGGGCTGGCTCCAGGCACCAGCTCAGCAATCAGGTGCTTGGGGCAGCCAAGGAGAAGGTGCAGCACATCAGGCTCTTCAGCAGCAATTTGGCGGCGGGTCCCTCGGTCCCTCTCAGAGGGAAGGACCTGCCGCTGAACTGCCGCCGAAGAAGACAGTGGCATGGTGGAGCAGCCGCTGATCATGATTGCGGCTTTTTTTTTTTTCTTCCCCTGCTTGGGGCGGCAAAAACCCTGGAGCCGGCCCTGTGTAGACATACCCATGGTTAAGCCAACCTAACCCCCCAGTAGACAGGTTAATGGAAGAATTCGTCTGTCGAACCATCTACCACCTCTTGAGGAGGTGGATTAACAACAGTGACAGAAGTACTTCTCCCTCACTGTAGTGAGTTTCTATGCTGAAGCGCTACAGTGGTGCAACTGAGACCTGTATTTTTTTTCTCCTCCAGGAAATGGATGCCTTGCATTGGCTTATTTGGTCACTCTGTGTTTCTGTTCTTATTGAGTATTCCTCAAGTTTTCATGAAATCTAATACACTCAAGTAAAAGACTCTGTAAAGATACTCATAGGCCTACGCTTTCATGGGTAAAAAACCCACTTCAGATGCATCTGAAGAAGTGAGTTTTTTACTCATGAAAGCTTATGCCCAAATAAATCTGTTAGTCTTTAAGGTGCCACTGGGCTCCTTGTTGTTTTTGTGGATACAGACTAACACGGCTATCCCTCTGAAACATGACATCATAGGCCTAACTGCTCTTATTTATTACTGTATCCAAAGTTGAACAATGACACGACTTGGAGGCCTTGTTAATATCAGCCAATAAACAGCAGTTGTGTTGGTGAATGAACTGAGTCAATTGGCATATTCCTACTTCTAGCTTTTTATTGGACAGTGCTGAACTTACTGGTGTGGTTTTGCATCCCTCAAGCAATGCTTCCAGGACATCCACAGGTTCCAATAAAATTCCAGGGCTCAGAGCCATCACATCACAATGTGACATAATTATATTTTGATGTGATGTAACCCGGTGTCATCATAATGCATCACAACATGCTGACAGTGTCACAAATGGTAACCTTGGGTAGGCACTGTGCGTGTACTATTTTACCTTAGCCGTTTCAGGGCAGTACTATATATCATGTTGGTTCAGTTCCAATACTTAAATACTTGAGTCAGTTTTGCAGATATAACCCATTGTACACGGCATTATAAATCCTTTCATTTGCTGTCTTAGTTCTGCTACTTTTGGTATTTAAATTGAGAAAATTAACCAGTAGCATTTGATATTCAGCAAACAGAAGAAATAAATTTAAAACATCAAAGTCAAAATTAGATTTTACTGGAGTGCCAGCAATATCTAGTGCAAAAATTCTCTGACTTTCACAGAAAGAATCTTGTGGATCATATCACCACCAACTGATAATGGAGCAGATCACCTCCCCTCATGTTCATGATTTCATAAAGTCCTTGCAGCAGCTACAGCAGTTGCCTATGGGGAAAGGAAAGATAATATTAAGGATGTATTTTTAGCCTCCTTTTAATGTGGTTTAGCAGCTGGACACAAGAAAGAGAATTAGCACCATGTGACCAGCCTCTGTCTATAGACCACCACAATTTGAGCACTGCTGATTTAGTGGGTAGAGCAGGGAGCATTGTATAAGAACTGGATTCTAGTCATGAATCTGCTCCTGAATCTGTGTGGTCTTGTGGAAATAATTTAGCCTCTCTGAGTCTCATTTTCTCCTTTTATAAAACAGGGATAATAATGGTTAATTACATTTTGAAATCACTGTACAAACATTAAAATGCTATATAAGTGTCAAGCACGATTAAATATGTAATTGAACTATTTCTGGTTAGAATGACTACATTGTGAAATTTTGATAGTCTTTTAGGTAATAATTAAGCTTTTCATCATGATCAATGAGATAATAATAATACTTGTCACATAGAACTTTTTCATCTGTAGATCTCGAGGTGCTTTACAAAAGTGGATAAAAACATTTAATCCCCATTTCACAGAGGAGATAGCTAAAGCACAGGAAAGTTGAGGCCCACATTTTCAAAACTGGCTTTTAAATTTGCTCTTCTTGGGTTTTGGGGCCCAGATTTAGATACGTAGGTTTTCTAATGGCAGCCAGAGCTTTTGTGAAACAACTGGAATGCAGAAAATATGAAACTCAAGTTAAATATACAAATATTATATAAAGATATAAGAACTGAGAAACAAGGTCACTGAGTTACAGGCACAGTGTTTTACAGTTCTGAGGCTTTGAGTGAGAATGTGAGTCTCTGAAGGAGCAGAAAGCGTTCTGGAAGCACAGCTAAAAGCAGTTCATTTGGAGAATAGGATTGATGTCAATGGGAGCTACAGATGCTCAGCACCTTTGAAAATAAAGCTATAAGTGTGTAAAGCTGGATATCCGAAAAAGGAGGGACCCAAAATTAGAGACCATTTTTGAAAATGTAAATTAAAGTCACTTGTCCCGTGTCACAGAATGAGTCTGTGGGAATGTTGGAAATAGGGCTCTGGTCTTCTGACTCCCAGCAATGTGCTCAGTCCACTAGACCACATTG
The DNA here is from genome assembly GCF_025201925.1 of Gopherus flavomarginatus. Lineage (NCBI taxonomy): Eukaryota > Metazoa > Chordata > Testudines > Testudinidae > Gopherus > Gopherus flavomarginatus. The sequence continues at coordinate 18,173,559 of NC_066625.1, read as the reverse complement.
CCAATGTTCTTCATAATGCAGAATTTTGCAGCTGATTGACACCACCAATTCTTTTGCTGATTTGCAATTTATCCTAATGATTTACTGACTTAATATGTAAAACTATTACTCCAAGTGTTACTTTTAGTTGTAATAAAAAGCAATCTGTATGCTTCTACTGTGCTTAAATAAGACAGCATATTACATCTTCCAACCCTCACAAGTTTGCTGCCTTAACCAGCATGGCTTTTCCAAAAAATCTGTGCATGCTAAGGAGCAGAAGCCAAACCAAGCCATTTTCTTGGCTCCATGGCTCCATGTATACCCTTAACAAAGCCACATATTGAAAGAACAACAATCACCACTGTGGGTAACGGAAAGAGATGCTAACCATTTCCTAGTTTGGAAACAGGACTGAGGCCAAGGAGAAAAACAGTGTTTGACTAAAGCAGAGAAAAACAATCCACCAAGATTTTGTAGTTTGAGTATTACAAGTGGGTGCCTATTAAAGATTGCAAAGGATTCCTAGAATAGAGATTCCCAGTAAAGATAACACTGCGATGCAACTATGACTGTGTATCATCTATAGATTATACAATTTACTTTCATTTAATCCAAAATCTATCTTTATAAAACCTTCTTCACACTAACGTATAAACAAACTGAAACCAATAACATACAAACTGAAACCAATAGACCTCATAAGATATTACACTCATTCTAGATTGTTGTTGCCATTGCAGATTTTGTTCATTTAATGCCAAGAAATCTTACAATAGCTTCTTTGAGTGATATGGTAAATTAAGGCTGTCAATTAATCAAAGTTAACTCACATGATTAAATAAAAAAATTGACGGCAATTAAAAAAATAAATCACGATTAATTTTAATTGCACTGTTAAACAATAGAATACCAAATGAAACGTATTAAATATGTTTGGATGTTTTTCTACATTTTCAAATATATAGATTCCATATGACAGCTGAGAATATAGTCAATTTCTAGTCAAATTGTTTTCCAGTCATGTAGGCATATTTCAGCAAATTTCTAGTGTAGCGGAAACTCCATCTGGGGCTTGAGGTTCAAAAACAGTGCAAAGCTGCTTGGTCTACCTTCACAGCTGACCAAACCTCTCCATTCAGCAATATGTAGAAGTATGAACTTTAGCAGAAACATCTCTCTGGCATAGATTGCCAGATCTCTCCACAAGACTGGAAAGCCACCTTTCTTTTCCATTCTGGTACCTTGAAAACTGTCATGTTCTCCAAATGTTGGCCAGCTTTTAAAGAAGAAATGTCAAACTGGGAACTGATACATTATGAACATTTTCATTTTTTTAAACCATTAGTACATATTTCTTACCATTAATAGCCTCTGCTACTTCCTCATGGGCTGCAAAAGTTGTCTGAGAACCAAGGATAGTCTAAGGCTATGTCTCTACTGCGCACCTTACAAGAGTGGGTTGTGCCACTGCAGTCACGCCGTTGCAAGATGTGCTGTGTGGCTGCACTTTATCGCGGGGAGAGAGCTCTCCCAGCAACAAAATAGAACCACCTCCAACAAAGCGCTATCCACACTGGCGCTTTACATTGCTAAAACTCTGTCTGTCTATCTGTCTCTCTGTGTGTGTCACATTCCTGGAATGCTGAAAAATATCTAAATTGTAGGCTTCTGCCGCACAGTTATGTTATAAGATCATAAGAATGGTCATACTGGGTTAGGTCAATGGTCCACCTAGCCCAGTATCCTGTCTTCCAAGTTCTGACAGTAGCCAGTATTGGGAGTGAAGTATCAGGGGGTAGCCGTGTTAGTCTGTATCCACAAAAACAACAAGGAGTCCAGTGGCACCTTAAAGACTAACAGATTTATTTATTTATTTATGCCCAAATAAATCTATTAGTCTTTAAGGTGCCACCGAACTTCTTGTTGTTTTTGTTGGGAGAGAAGTGAATCTTAATCCACCATTCTGGCAAGCCAGCCAGTATGTAGATTGGGGTTAACAACCAATATCCAGGGGCCGTGACCTAAGAGTATTGAGGGGTTTAAGGAGTTTTTAAGTGACTGTGGAGTCACTGGGGCATATATAGATAAGTATCTGGCTTGAGGCAGAGGCTAATCTGCTGAAATGCTACTTATTTGGCAACAAAAAGCTGCCAAGAAGAGGTAAAAGCTGTAGTTTTTTAAGGTTTGCTAATGGCAGCCAGAGCTTTTGTGAAACAACTGGAATGCAGAAAATATGAAACTCAAGTTAAATATACAAATATAATATAAAGATATAAGAACTGAGAAACAAGGTCACTGAGTTACAGGCACAGTGTGTTACAGTTCTGAGGCTTTGGCCTGGTCTACACTACGCTGTTAAACCGATTTTAACAGTGTTAAATCGATTTAACGCTGCACCCGTCCACACTACACTGCTCTTTATATCGATTTAAAGGGCTCTTTAAATCGATTTCTGTACTCCTACAAAACGAGAAGAGTAACACTAAAATCGATATTACTATATCGGATTAGGGTTAGTGTGGACGCAAATCGACGTTATTGGCCTCATTATTTTACAGTATCTACCCACAGTGCAACGCTCCAGAAATCGACACTAGCCTCGGACCATGGACGCACAGCACCGAATTAATGTGCCTAGTGTGGACGCGCACAATCGACTTTATAATATCTGTTTTATAAAATCGGTTTAAGCTAATTCGAATTTATCCTGTAGTGTAGACGTAGCCATAGAGTGAGAATGTGAGTCTCTGAAGGAGTAGAAAGCATTCCGCAAGCACAGCTAAAAACAGTTCATTTGGAGAATAGAGAACTGACAGGCACTTTTAATCAGACAGTGAAACTTTTGGGAGGAGAAAGCATTATTATAGTCAGGAGGACTATATTAATAGTCAGGAGGCTCCATCTTTTTATAATCCATTTTTTCCTTCCTTGAACAATCTGGACTCTAAAATGCTCAGAGGTGACTGTGACAGTCCAAAACAATCATGAAGGTGGTACATGAAGGGAAGTGAAGGTTAAAAATCTTTCATCAGTGGAGATATCAGCCATAATGAACGAAATAGGTCCTTGTCCCAGAAGCAGGGTCATAGAGGAAGTGTTAAAGTGGTTTCTGAAAATTAGGGTGCAGGCTGAATTTTGTAATCTGACTAGAGGAGATTGCGAGACAATTTTGGAGAAGGAAGTGGACCCTGGGGTTTGGCTGCATATTCCACAGGGCTAGAGAGTCAGGGACAGTGGCAGATCCGACGCAGCAATCACCCTGTTGGTGCTGTGGAGCTGAAAATGTAGGAACCCTCTGCAGAATATGAAGAATGAATTTTCTTTGCTTATTTTCTGGTCACTAATAATCCCTCTTGTGATAATCCAGACTACGCACCACAAGTTGTTGTAGATGGGCTACTTGCAGAGGTTAAAGAGGCAGTTAAAATGGGGTTTGATGGGATAGTACTAATGTTCAGACTTTGTCTGAAAAAATGACGTGCTTTTTTCTGTGCCCTGGAGGGTAAGAATAAGGACACAGTGGATGAGGCTAAAGCATTCAGGCTTGAAAGTGGCAGAAACTTAATTCTGAGGGAGGATAGTCCAGGACCCCCTGGTTATCAGAGAAGGTGTGGGTGAGAGTGGCCTTGGGCACCCATGGATCACCTTGCATGCAGTGCAGAGGCTTCAGGAACTGACCCCAGGAACGGGAAGTGGTCTGCTGTTAGAACTCAGAGATAGAGATAGAGTAGAGATACTCAGCTGCCTCCCACTCATCCAGGATTCTTACCTGCATTACCTTCGCTGGGTAGGGATGCCCCCAACATATCAGTTAGAGGAGGCATTCGTAGGCAAGTTTTGCTTATTAGTGGGATGTCTGTCTCTTTAACGTCTAGAATCCAGGTGGGAGATGTCACACAACAGTGTACTACCATGACTGAACTGACAAGGCACGGAACCACGCACTGGCTTGCTAAACCCTTTGATGTCATGGTGAGCAGCTTTTCTGTCACTCAATTCTTTGTGGCTGATGCTTGTAGGGAAATTTTAGGAGCGGAATGAATGAAAGCCTGGGGTTGTAAGGTGGATTTGGCTAACCTTTTGCTGTGGAATTCATCCCAAGGTAAATGAGAACATTTCCACACTAACTGCTCACTGCAGTTAAAGGGGTTTATTCTTTAAATTAGAGGGAACATGTGACAGATGCTGAGGTTCTGGAATGATGCGTGCTATTTCTTGAAGTTTTTGTTTGAAGTTTTGAGTATGGGAGTATGGATGTGTGCATCCAGGTTGAGGGACAGGATCCCCTTCACCAGCAACAGTATCCTTACCCTAGAGGGGAGGGGATTCAATCCATGTGGTTATTGACTGCTTAAGACAACAAAAAGCAGCTGTCCTTAAAGGGCTGTGTCTGGAGTACACCTTTGCAGACACAGTTACAAAGTGTGCTAAACTGAAAAATGGGTATAAATGGCACCAAGATAATTTTAAAGCTGTAGAATACATTGGCAGAAAACTGTGTCAATCTGGCCAAAAAGGTAAAAAGTTTATATCTATCTAATTATGGAAGTGTCTACACTTAAATTTCACTCCCACTGACATAACTGCTCCACTATGCCAATTTAATAACTCCATGTCCTCAAGCACCATAGAGTCAAGATCGATGTAGTTAAGTCAACGTAGTGTCACTAGACACTGCATTTCTTACATCAACTATTACTGGCTTTTAGAAGCTGTCCCACAATGCCCCACACTGATAGTACAATTGCTACAAGTACTCCTGGTGAGGATGTGCACCACTGACAGGAGGAGCAAAGTGTAGACACGGACAAGCGATGTAATTACTGTGGTGGCTGTATGCCGATGTAAGTTAAGTTGATCTAATTTTGCACAGACTAAGAACACTGCAGAACTTGGACAGGACTAGACAGTCGGGGTAGTGCAAGTGTTAAAATATTAAAAATGTAAATGTCAAAGAGAATGCTGATAATTTAAAAAAAAGGAGGGGCATGAAATACCTGGGAAATTCAGTCAGAAAAACATGAATAACACAGCAGCTAACACTGCCTGTCAGAAGAACTGTTTAAGTTTGGCAGCAGAGATATTGATATCTAAGTTGGCTGAGGAAATTAGGTTTGTATAACTACATTGCTCAGAGTGTGAAAAATCAATACCCCTGAGGGATGCGGTTAAACCTACCTAAACCCGGTTTGGGAAAGGATGAAAAGGGTGGTGAACCGATGGTTGCATGCTACACAACTGAAGGCATATAGTGGGAAGGAAAGAAGGGAATCTACTGATGTAAAAAGAGGAGAGGCAAGGACACAGGTGCAGAGACATTAACATGTCATTGCTCACGGATTCAGTCCCATTATGTTTTACTAGTTTACATGTCTTTTAAAAAATATTTTACTTACATGTTTCAAAGTACTTTTAAAAAATGTTATAGTTTCACTGACTTGTGTGTGGACTCGTCTTCCTAAGGATGATGACTGCAAGATGATACTGCAAACACTTTTCTCTCTGTCCCACACCCAAAGCTCCTCCCCTCCCCCAGGTTTAGAAATATCCGGAGTCCCAAGGATACATGGTAGGGATGGAAAAAGTGCAGTCAATGTGGTGCTTACAGAATGCACTGCTAGTTCTCAGCGCAGCAGAGGTCACAACACTGAAAGTGGGTAGATAAGTGTCTTTATGGTTGGTTAACTTGCAGTAAATCAAAACACAATTCAAGTATCAATACAGGCATCTGCCACTGCCCTCTGATTAAACAACCCCTCCTTTCTCCCTGCTTCCCCAAACCTGGCCCAGTTTCTACCTTAAATAGCAACCTTAGTGCTCAATAACAGCCGCTAAGTGCAGTTAGCACCACTGACAAAGAACAGTTTAAAAAAATTGATGCACCCTCTCCAAAGCAAATGTAGATAAGGCCATTCAGAGAGATTGAGTACTCCCAATAACAGAGATTTGTAAACAGGTGTGAACAGCAAAGAGGAAAGCATTGCACAAGGACTGCACAACCCATTCCTAAGTGTTAACCCTGTGGAAATGCCCTATTATAATTGTCTGTAATGTGTGAATTGTTACAGGAATGAATGGCTAATGATCTTCTATTACAAGGGAACAAAACCCTCACAAAGGTACCTAGCGCCACCAGTATGTGCCAGTGTTCCCTCATGTGCTTTTCCAGCAGTTTTACAGGGTTTGAAGGTATTCCTTGGCACAGATATGTCACCCTCTGCGTCCCTACTGTGCCAAGAGGTGAACACCTACAGAATCCCTGATTTCCCTTGCTCTCTGGGTGCCAGGACCAGTGTGCATAAGGCTGTGATCTGGTTGCCTGTACAGAGTTTGTAAACCTGACTTGTCCTGAGTCCACTCAGGATGGAAGCACTTCCATTTACTCTCACATACATAATGGAGTGTGCAGCAGGTGACGGCTATATAAACAGTGTTTTCCACATTGGCACCTAGATAGGTTCGTAGGCAGCCCTAATGAGATAATCAGTGGGACACAGTAATACCAGGGTACAAAATATATTGGAAGTACAGGTCGTGCTGGTGGGGGAGTAGAACTATATGTGAAAGAAAGCATAGAATCAAATGAAATAGAAATCTTAAATGAACCAAACAATGCCATAGAATCTCTATGGATAGTAGGCATTGAGCAGCTCTGCCTTCCTATTATCTTTCGTTACCAGCTCACCTGCTCCACTGAGCAGTGGACCCACACCATCCTTGATCTTTCTTTTTTGTCTGACATACTTGATGAACCCCTTCTTGTTGTCTCTAACATTTCTTGCCAGCTGTCACTCAGGGTATGGCTACATTTGGAATTTCAAAGCGCTGCCGGGGCAGCGCTTTGAAGTGTGAGTGTAGTCAGAGCGGCAGCGCTGGGAGAGAGCTCTCCCAGCGCAGCATGTAAACCACATCCCTTACGGGTGTAGCGTGCAGCGCTGGGAGCCGCGCTCCCAGCGCTGCTGCCCTGATTACACTGACGCTTTACAGCGCTGTATCTTGCAGCGCTCAGGGGGGTGTTTTTTCACACCCCAGTTGCAGCGCTGTAAAGTGTGAGTGTAGCCAAGGCCTCATTCTTTGCCTTGGCTTTCCTGATTTTGTCCCTACACACTTGTGCTATTCCCATCTATGCTTCCCTGGTGACATAGTGACATGCCACTCCTTCCATTTCCAGAATCTATCCCTTTTGGTTTTTAGATATGTAAACAGGGTCTGCTGAATTCTTCCCTGACAGCTAACTGGGAGAAGACGAGACTTAAGGAGCAAACTGTATATACAAGCACACACCTACTCTGCTTAGATATCCAGCAGATAGAGCTGTTTTGCTCAAAATGATCAACTGTGGCTGGTGTTGGGTTACAAATTACCTTAGTACTGAATGCAGGGGTAGTGAAATGCTGTTACCAATGTTGGCATTATTGTATGAATAAAGGGGAGCAGAACTGTGCTTACCCTGTCCCATATGAGGGGGTCACCCTCAGCTGAAAGGACCTTGTTAAGCCAGGGGTTTGAAAGCCAGAGGCCTGTGGAAATAAGAAGGGTAGGGACAGGTGTCCCAGCCATAAGGTGTGTGGACCCTCCCCCAGGGTCCTCCCAAGACTGGTTTAACCTGTTCCTCCGCACTGTTCAAAGAAAGAGCTAAATAGGCTTCATTAGGAGCCTCTTCGTTATGTTAAATGCCCAGTCAGAGGTGAAATCAGTTGTAGTAGGGGAGTGTTTCTGCCCTGCCTGCTAAGAGCTGAAAATTACTAAGAGACTGATGTGCAGAGGTCATAGCAGAGAGGCAGGTGGCAGCAGAAGATGACTGACAAGTGGCTGGTGAGGCAGTGCACAGAATGAGCAGCTGAGGAGGCAGTGAGAAACTGTAGCTGGCAGGATGGCCAGCGGAGAGGAGCAGCAGCTGCCAGGACAGCCAGCAGAGGCATAGCAGGTGGTCAGGCAGCCAGCCAAAGCCAGTGCTCAGATGCCAGAGCAAGCATGGTGTCTTCTTCCCGCAGTGGGAGGTGAACTCACACAGATGTGCCTCTGAACCCTGGGGTCCTCTCTGACCAAGGATAACCACTGTGAGGGGGGTATGGGGAGAGGGAGCAGAGAGGGGCACAGAAAGGAACTGTTGTTTGTAGAACTCAAGAACATGAGGCAGAAGGCACTGCCCCGCGCATTCTGGGGTGGGTGTCCTGCTCACAGTTTTATGAGTATGAATCCCGCTTATGGCATTTTCCCTAATTAAAGTCAGGTGACTTCCCTCCTTTCATTAAAAGTTTCTTTTCTACAGTCAGACTCCATGCTTGCGACTGGAGAAGTATTGCCTCACAAAGGTGCCTGAGGTGGTGTGTAATTTTCCCAGGTTACTGGGTGGGGGCTCGAGATGGTTCTGTGTTGTGTTGATGGAAGGGAACCCCTAAATATTGAACCTGGCCCTGGTTGCTGCTGGCTCCACCTGGCAGAAGGGTTACAGATAGCCAAAAAACTCCATGTGCAGCCACACTGGCCTCCTGAGGTTCTTCTTATCTTTTTTCTGTGCTGGAATAGCTTGCTGAGCCATAGTAACCAATACAATACATGTTAAGTCATAGTAACTAATACAATATTAAACATGACCTAGTATTCAATGTTAACCCTAGGGTTAACCACAACCAGCTGACGCAATATTAAATATGACAAGCTCTCTCTACACTGAATGTTTAACATCATGTTAGTTACCATAACTCCCCAAGGTGAGGTTCTAACCCAGTGCAATTTTCCAGTGCAGAAAAACTCCTAGTGGCATTGCTAGCTTGTGTTGAATTTGTGGACAAGTGTGCATTTGCAGTGATTTCCTGAACAATGTGGAATGGGTCACATCACAGGAGGTCTGGTCATGTCCTCGTGATCTTAAAAAAACAGGTGCTAAGCTCTGAGGATTTGTCTGAACTTTGATTTTGTTTACGTTTTAATTGATCTATATTTTTGATGTTGTTTTATTTATACTTCTTATATTATCTTTCGTCACCCAAAGCTCCTGAGGAGGAAGGCAGAGAGTAGGAATCCAATAAATATATATAGTCATTTAGTATTTATGCAATCTACCTTATCCTGTTATAATTAAAATATACACGCGAAACTACCTACAGTTCTCCAGATAAATTAAGAGCTACATTTGTCCCTCCATAGTCAATTACCTTAATTCTGTCTGTGGTTTGTTTATTTTTTGTTATTAGTTTTAAAAATAAATAATGTTTCTTGTTCATTGATTGATTACATTTTCCCTTGTCAGACTATTTACAAAATTCAAAGTTAATGGATTTTGGGGTGAAAAAAAAGAAGCCATCACTGTAAAGACTCCAGGCCAAATCCTCAGCTGTAGCCAATCCGCACATAGTGCTCTGCATCAGCTGTTCCTCTGCCAGCTGCCAACAGTCCCAAGAGGCCAATAAATGCAGAGACATTAAATAGCAGCCCTATAAAGGCAGGGCCAGCGCTTCCACTAGGCGACCCTAGACGGTCGCTTAGGGCAGCAGGATTGGAGGGGGAGCAGCATTTCACTGCCCTCAGCGGAAATTTGGTGGTGGGGGTCCTTCCACTCCAGGTCTTCAGCGGAAATTCGGCAGTGGGTCCTTCACTTACTCTGGGACCGCCCCGAACTGCCCCCAAGACGTGGAGCAGAAGGACCCCCACCGCTGAATGCTCAGAGGAGGAGCACTGCCGCCTAGGGCGGCAAAAACCGCGGCGGCGCTCCTGTAGATAGGCACTGGTAGAGCACTTAGCTGAGACTCAGGAGACCTGGGTTCTTTTCCTGGCTTTGCCACTTACCTACTGTATGACCTTGGGCATGTTACCTCACTTCCCTGTGTTTGCTTCTCCCCACTCCCTTAGTCTGTTTTATATGTTTAGAATATAAACTCTGTCCCCCTACAATGTATCTATACACTAGGTCAGTAGGCCTCTGTCCCAGTTGGCCCACCACGTGCTATTGTAATATGAATAATATTTCTAAAAGGCTTATGATCTAGTGGATAAAGCAAAAAATTGAGAGCCAAGAATACCTGCAAATGATCCACTATTCCAGTATTAGTCTATGAAGCAATCATAAATGCGTCCATGTCTAAAAAATGTTCAGAAGAAGTAATTCTTCAGCAGTGCCAAAGACTAAGAGGAACAAAGCGGAAACATTATTTATTGAACAAACGTTTCAGGATTATGTCCTCCTAAGACACTCCAGTGGCTAGAAGTTCTTCAAACTGCATTTATAAGCATTTCTTTCAGTAGACAATGCCACCCTTGTGAAAATTATGACAATTTGTTTAGGGACTTGAAATGATTAATAATGAGTTTCTATGCAGGCTTCCAGGGAAAATTATCTACAAAGTGGCTTTTCTACATAAAACGAAGGTCAATAAGGGAGTAACCCTCTGCAGACCCTCAAAAGAAAAGGGAAAATCCCTTAGCAGGAACATCTTTATCAGGGTCACTTTCAGTTGTCACATTTCATACCATAACCCATTCCCTCAACTCCATCAATAATGACAGCTTTGATATTTTGTTTCTCCTACAACCATCTTCTCTTTTTTCTATACCTCCAATCCAAGGAACGCCCTTCCTGAACTGGTCTGCAGGCCACTACCTACTCTGCATTCATATCCCTCCTGAAGACCCATTTTCTTCATGATGGCTGCAGGATACAAGTTCATTGAAGTCAATGGAAAGATTCCTATTGACTTCCATGGGCTTTGGATCAGGTCCTGACTGACTAAATCACCCATATATTTATTTCATTTATCTCATGAGTGAACTAATCGGTGACATGATGCCCCATGTTCTTCATAGAGATAAGGTTATGATATGATTATGGCATAACTAAGATTTATTTTATGCAAGATGGATCATGTGAGATATCATTGGAAAGGTTATGATTTACAAATATGATTATCCTATTTTTTGCATGTATCATTTTTGTATCAAGTTAGGAATATTGCCTGCGGAATGCCCACCAGACAGAATGCAATCAGTCTAGATGGCCAGTTGGGAAAATAATAGGTCTTTCAAGATGCTAATCACCCACTGAGAAGTCTTCCTTAGCACGCTACAAACAGCCTCTGAGTTATGGTTGCAGGGTCATGTGATCAAGTCACCTGGTACTAGACTCCATGATAATACTAGTATTTTTCCGCTGGCTGGGGGTGGGATTCACATTGGGAGACAAAGAATTTCCGCCCTATGTAAAAACTATTTAAAGGTCGTAACATCATCGTGGTTCATTCTTCATTAACTCCCCACCCAAGAAAGAAGGCTGCTGGAAACACCTGAGAAACAGAGACTAAATGGGGTTGGGGGGGGCTGAGCTCAGGCTAGAGGGTGTCTGGCCTGTAAAAGGAATATCTGGAGTTTTAAGCTGCAAGCGAGGGCAGCTTGCCTTCAAGAATCTCTGCAATATGCCTAGAACAACATTTAGGGTGAGAATTTGCTGTTTATAAGCAGTTTCTACAGTATATTAAGCTTAGATTGTGTGTTGGTTTTACACATCTACCTCGATATAATGCTGTCCTTGGGAGCCAAAAAATCTTACCGTGTTGTAGGTGAAACCACATTGTATCAAACTTGCTTTGATCTGCCAGAGTGCGCAGCCCCGTCTCCCCGACCACTGCTTTACCGCATTATATCCAAATTCATGTTATATCAGGGTAGAGGTGTATTTGCTAGGCAATCTGCTTTGATCTGTTTGCTATCCCTTATCACTTACAATCTATCTTTTGTAGTTAATGAACTTGTTTTTGTTTTGTCTAAATCCCAGTGTGTGGAATTCATAACTGGGAGGCAAACACTTTAAAGGAGGGGCAAATTTCATAAGCTTATGCTGTATAGTTCTCTGTGCAGCGCAAGACAGTATAATTTTGGGTTTACGCTCCATGGGGGGTGGCACTGGAGTACTGGGCAGTTCCTTAGCTGAGCCTTCCCATGCAGAGCTGATCTCAGCATCTTTGCGTAAAGCTGCAGCTGGGTGTGTCCCTACTTGTATGTGTGCTGCTTAAGTGCAGTCTGAAGCTGGCTTGCCTCACCTCAGCAATAAAGTATAAAGGAAGCCCAGGCTGGTGGGTCAGGCAGACTCAGTGGGACCCCAGTTCCTGGTGGCACCCCAGGGGAAAACCTGTCACATAATTATCTATGCTGAAGGAAGGGATCACATGTTAGTAGAGAGGGGAGGAAGGATCCTGGACTTGAAGCTGAGGTTTGGTTTGGGGATAGCCTGACTAATAGCACCAGGCCTTCCTTTTTTAAGAGAAAGGTGAGTTAAAAAAGTCAGATCGTGTAAGAAAAACAGATCCATTTATATGTGAATTTATTCATTCTGAGTGAAACAGTCCATGGCTGGAAAACAAACAGAGCTGAACTCCCTTGTTTGATCAGTGTGCATACTGTGCAAATAAAGTATGCACAGAACATTGAAAACCTGCTCGGTAGCAGTTAGCCAAAGAAACAGCCTGGGGAGGAGTATAAAATAATTAATGCGTTAAAACACGTAATAGTCGTACCGGATAATCTCCACACATGAGATAAAGTGATCATACATAGTGGCCCGCATTTGCTTTCCATGGGGCACAAACTGGCCAACACTCCCTAGGCGGTGTAGATCCAGCCAAACCAGTTCTTATGTCGCTGCTACATACCACCATTGGGTGTGAGTATGTGAGCGAACATGTGTGGGAAGTTTCACTGGATGGAGGTTGCTATGTTCCGGCTAAACTTGGCAGCTGAATGGCCTCTTGGAGGCCATAGCTAGCGGCCATAAATTAGAGCAGCCCTAATGAGAGTTAAAGTTCTCCACACTGGGAATTTGAGCCATTTATACACCTTGATTAAAACTGCATTTATGTCGTCGTTATACACTTTGCCTTAGTGAGGCATGCAGGGTCAGTGTATAAATAATAACAATACAATATAATTGAACAGGATCAAATAATAATTGGTCTCTTACAATACATAACCAGTACAAAGACTTAACATTAATTTCAGTCTTCTCATTCTATTAATTATTACTTCAGAGCTACAGTTTTGGGCTTAAAAATAAAAATCACGATGTATATGCCTTCAAAGCAAAGCAAAGAAATATAAAACTAACGGATAATGACAGGCTAATATTTGATGGGAGATAAAAGCAAAAGGAAGACATTTTACAAAATCACCCCTTAGGCCCTTAATTGTTATGGCCATCCTGAGACATTGGTCAGCCTACTTAATCAAAGAATGAAGCGTTACCTTTGCATTAAAAGAAAATCTCTAATCTTCCTAGGAGTGTCATATACACACACAGCTAGTTTTGGGACTGATGGGATTTGTAAACTGTGCTATGTTGTTTCTATCTAATATTCCCATTTATAAAGATATTCTATATGACTTGTAAACATTTTAAATCAATGCAAGCTTGGGTAAAATATCCATTGTGTGTACCCACTCGTTTACACTTTCAGCTAGGAAATAAATGAGTCCTAGAGTCCAAGCCTTCCTGGCCTGTTGGAAGTTATACATCTGTCTGTTTGTTTACATTAGAAATTCAGGGCTTGGCTACTCTTGTTTTTCTTGGATAACTCTATGGACAACAGGAGAATTAGTAGGTTTATGACATTAGTATACCAAGAAGTAAAACCTGATTATTTGGAAGAAGCAGTAATGTTTATGCACCCCCCTTTAAAACTCTTTGGACCAGATCCTCAGCTGGTATAAACTACGTAACTCCATTGACTTCAGCCATTTGGTTGTTTTTTGCTTTGTTTTGTTTGTAGTGGGTGGTGGGGTTTTTTTTTCAAATGCCTAATAAACTACTGAGTTGGCACCAATGACATCCTCACTAGTACTTTGTCTACTAATTCACTACAGGCAGCACTACTTCCAACAGTCAAAACTTCTGAGCAGCTTTCAAACAGCTGAAACATTTAGCAAATTAATAAGAAAAAAACATGCAATGTTTCCTTCTTTCCCCAAAGATTGGAGACTGGAGTACAGAAGAGGGAGAGAGAAGTACACTTATCTACTGTCTAGGACTAGCCAGGCTTGGACAAGTGACAGCTAAAGGTCTGATATCTCACAAACAACAAGCACAATAAATACCTTGTATAGTGTATGGGAAATAAGAATTCCAGGCTTTCTGATGGCATATAGTATTCATGTCTAGGTCTGGCTAGTTGTAAAATATCATGCCTTAATACTGTGACAATGTGCTTTAGAGAAAAATTATTTTAGATTATTCGTTAACATTTTAAAATCTGCTCATACAAATGTTTCTGTCACTCAGTGGTCTGCCCATGGTAATGTAGACAGGCTTATTCTATGGGCAGAGGAATTCAAAACTAAAACCATAAAAATTTGGAAACTCTGGAAATATTTTCATAATTTGTTTTCCCTGTAGAAACTGGCATCATTAAAATACACAGTGGGTTGTGGTGGTAAGCAAGTTCTATTGGTATTTGTTTGGGATGACCTGCAAAACTCACTCATACTTATACTACTTGTATACCCAAACATATGCCAATAAAACCGCTATACCAGGGGTTCTCAAACTGGGGGTTGGGACCCCTCATGGGGTCACGAGGTTATTACATGGGGGATCCTGAGCTGTCAGTCCCCACCCCAGACCCCACTTTGCACCTAGATCTATAATGATGTTAAATATATTTAAAAGTGTTTTTAATTTATAAAGGGGGGGTCGCACTCAGAGGTTTGCTATGTGAAAGAGGTCACCAGTACAAAAGTTTGAGAATCACTGCACTATACCATCACAAATAAGGCCCCTCACACAATCTGTATTTATAGTTAATTTACAAAATACAGTGTATAAAGTGAATTAATTCACCATAAAGAGAAGGAAATCATGCAATTGATGCATAAAATTATATTTAACAGAAGAAATTTTTCTCTTTAAATCACTAATTAAAAGGAAAAATGCCCAAGTATGTATAGCGGTTTTATTGTTTTAATTTCTTCGACATACACATGTGTGGGTATTTGTAATAACAATAATTGTAGGCAGGGCTACACTTCAAATTATAAGTCTTTGTTTTCAGTTGCTAATAACTTGGCCGAACTTTAACCATTTAAGCTGGAATTTTCCATGCCAGGTGTCTGCTTCATGATACATTTGTTTGGAAAATTTCAGCCAAAATGGTTCAACCATTTTTGAGAGGAAAATGCATTGTTGCCAGAATTAAGGTTGCAGCAGGAGTCTTGTGGAAAAAATAGTATGTGATTATGTAATTAAAGACTATCATAAATGCATACACACAATAGTATGTAATCATGTAATTAAAGATTATCATAATACATACATAAAAGGGGACCAAATTAAAATTGTCCAGGCAACCTTAATTCAGGCATTTCCTAATTTTCGAGCGCTTGACTTTGCAACGTTAATAACATTCTTTTCATGTCGTTTTTGTGTGTGCACATTTTAATATTATAATTGCTTTCCTCCCCCCATATCCTTTGTAAGTGACCTGTCTTAGACTGCAAGCAGGAACTGTTTTTGTATGTGTCTGTACAGTGGCTTGCATGATGGAGCCCAATCCTAATTAGGGTCTCAATGCTACCATAATATTAACAATTATTTTACTGTAGAAGTCTAATGCTAGTCTGTTGAAGTCAAAGAAAGTAGAATCATGTCCTTAATCAAAGTCATCTTTTTTTTTCTTTTACTAGGCTGTAGCTTACATTGCTCTGTCACACATCCCCAAATCCCACACCACTGTCCTCCTCAAGGCCAGCCTTTCTATAGCTAATCTACAGAACAGTTATTCTAGCTACAAATGTCCTTTTTAGTAAACAGTCTATCATATAGTTAGGAAATAATTAATAAGCGACACATTTACTCCCCTTTTACACGTAAATTACATTAAATGCTTGAGACATTAGATGGTTTTTAGAATATGGCCTGGAATCACATTTTCCTAGTTTAGTTTATTCCTCAATCTTGCAGCTAAAGAGATCATTCCACTTAAATAATAATAACCTTGCAATAATATATCACCCACAAGCTGTTTCTTTCAGCATATTGCTTTTTCTCACTGCCTCTCTTCACAGAGTATAACACTGAAGCATTATTTTGATTCCTCCCCATTAATTCAGATGTACGTGTGAAACACTGAGACAATAAATTGCTTTGTATTTGCTCAACAGCTAATGTGTCCATTTGTTCAAATCAACTCTCTGGATAAAACAGAATTCAGTTTGAGATGTTCTGACCCCATTCTCCAGCCCACACTGACACATTCAGACAGCCATAAATCATAGATGCATGCATGCGTGCACATGTGCTGAAGAACAACTGAGGTGTTTAAACAATGAACAGGAAAAATCACAATGAGACAGAATCAATGGGCCAGATTTACATAGGTGTGCAGTGGATGTGAAGAGGTGTGCAGGAGCCTTCCCCCAACTTCCTGCAGAGTCCATATAAGAGTGAGGCAGAATTGCAGCCCCTACACTGCTCTGTCCCTACTCCTGCAAGAGGGCAGAAAGGAGTGGGACTAGCATAGAGGAAAATAGGCTGCACTCCACAAGAGATGTAGTAGTGTGTATACTCCTCAGTGCTCCACGTAGTTTCAGGAGATGTGCCACCTGGAACAATGTGTTTCTGCACCATTCTGAGCTGTGAGTAAAATGGTACAATCTGGGCTATGTAAATAACTCTAAACATCTGCTCAAAATACATCAGAATGTTAACGCAACCTCACATGTAGCTAATTAATTTATCAGTGAACACAGGGCTACTTACATAAGTGACAGGCCTTTTTTTTCCCCTCTGGTTCTCCACCTTCTAGTTCATTGCAAATATCATGCCTTGGTAAAATATGTAAATTAGACTTTTTAAGAAATGCCTGCTGTGATTAATTACTTAACTTTTCTTACCTGAAATAAGATGTGTTTGATTATTTAAGGGCCTCTCTTCTGTTTGCATTACAGAAATACAGGTCCTCAGCTGGGGTAAATCAGCATAGTTCTATGGAAGTTGGTTAACAGCTTCTGGCCCAGTTTTTGTTTCCCAGCTACACAGATTCACTCCAGGTAGAACTTTAGAGTCTCAGCTCATAAAGAAATTGAATTCCAGACTGACCTATTCAACTCCTTTTAAGTTAGGGGAATGTCAATTGTTTTTAAATTGATACATTTTCTTTGTAATAATAGTTCTGATCAGGAGCGCTGCCAGCTTTTTTGCCACCCTAGGTGGCGGAAGGTCCCGCCCCGTAATGCTGCCCCCAACTGAGGCAACGGAAGGTCCAGCCGCCCCTCAAATGTTAGTGCCCGAGGCGACCGCCTAGGTCGCCAAATGGGTTGCGCCGGTCCTGGTTCTGATTCTCCTCTCTTACCTGTTC
The DNA here is from genome assembly GCF_025201925.1 of Gopherus flavomarginatus. Classification (NCBI taxonomy): domain Eukaryota; kingdom Metazoa; phylum Chordata; order Testudines; family Testudinidae; genus Gopherus; species Gopherus flavomarginatus. Next base: position 18,156,241 of record NC_066625.1, on the reverse strand, counting down.
TATAGTAGTATGACTCAATTAACCTCAGTGGAGTTACTCCTGCTTTACACCAACATGAAAGGCAAAGGCAGACCCATTTTGTTTAATAAGAAAAGACCTGCTCCTGACCTATCCAAGAACGTCTTGTTTACAGATCCAGGACGGGGCTCAACTCTTTTATCACAGCAATAAGCAATGTAAAATCTGCACAGGACACTTAAATACAATACACAGTGAAGCAGGACAAGTCAACCACAAATAGTCAAAAATTAGTAAAGCATTTGTCCTCTCTCATCAGACTCCAGATATGTCTCAACTTCACAGTGGCAGCCTGTATATATAAAAACATTCCTGTTACTGTCCTTCGTATAGAGACCTTACTTGGAAAAAGGCACTGGAAGTGATTACTCCAGGAAAGCAATCAAAATAAGCACCTACAAAGGACATGAGTATTTATGTACTGCATGAGACACTGGTTAGGGGCATGGTCCTACAAACTGCTGGGATATTATTTATTCCTTTTTGTCCACCTGTTCCCAAGACCAATTCTTTTGCGTAAAAGCCCCATACTAGTGACTTCTGCAATTATCCATGTTGTGTGTGAAGATCTGCTGGATGATGTCACAGCCTGCCACACTTTAAATATACAGAGCTTGATCCTCCATTGTCCTGAACTGGTATAAGTCAAACACAAACAAGAAACCCCAGGTGTCACACTTAGCATAAATCTGGTATGGCAGATGGAGGATCAGGCCCATAAAGTCTGCTTCTGATCTCACAATCGTTTGTAATAGTATGGGACAGAGTCTCCACTCACACAGGTGTAAATCAGGAGTAGCCTCCCTGAAATCAATAGTTACACCCATGTGAAATTGGTGTATTTGACAGAAGAATCAGGCCAGTGTCACTCCATTTACCAAAGGAAGTTCATCCTGATTGACAGCAGTGTAAGATCAGACTCAGAACCAGGGCCCAATTCACGCTATGGCTTTCTACCCTGCAGTAGCTCAAAATCCCCCAAAAGCAGTGCACAAAACCACAAGCTGACTGCAGTTCACTGCAGCTCACACTGGCCAGAGAAGAGACCAATATGAGCAACTGGGAATGGAGGCATTAAGTTAAACAGGAATACAGACAACAGCAAAAGGAGTGCTCATGGCTGATGGGCCAGATTCAGGGCTGACAGACGTCATATGTCGTGCATGACAATCACTCATCCGGTGGCCCTGTACCACATTTTTTCAGCACTGCTGGATCACAGTGGAGAAGCAGCAGCCTGGAAATGCAGGTGACACCAACAGCAGCAGCCAAAGGGAGATGCCCAGTACTGACACCAGGCTCCCCTACAACCCTGTCTCTCCCCAACTTCCATTTTAGACATCCAGACTGAGCGCATCTTAACCTCCACTTTAACTATCAACTTTCCCCCCAAAAGTACCTCTACTCCCAGGTTATCCCCCAGCCATTCAGCTTACAGCTTCCCCTGCAGAGACCCCCTCACCCCAGTCACACCCCAATGGTTCCCCACCCAGGCCTGGCCAGTTTTGGGTAGTGCGTGTGTGAGTATGAAGGTCGATTAGGGCTTGGGGCTCTAATGTTTCTTTCTTCCCCTGAGTGACATGGGAGCATTCCCAGCACTCTCTGCTGTATTTTATTATTTTATTAATAAAGCTTTAAAACTTAGACCCTTGGTTTGCTTCATCATGTCCTCCCAAAAAAGATCCTGTGGCCGAGCCTGATCAACTGTAGCCCAGGCAGATTGGTAACAAAAATCTGTCACACCTCCACAGTTTACCCACCAGACATTTGGCTTCCCCGCCCCATCCCTCCGACAGCCCTCCAGGCAGCCACCAGAGTTCCTCCCATATCCCCATGCAGCTTCCAACTGCCTACCTCATGACAGGAAGATATCCAGCACCCCCAGACATCCTATAGCAATTCCAAACTCCCTCCAGCACCCACCCCTGTACCCAGCACCCCAGGCACCTTCCAGCACTCTCCTACCTCCAGACACCTTACCACTGACCTCCACACACACCCCCAATGCCACATCCCCAACACCCTCCTGGCCTCAACCGGATATTCCAGCAGCCCTGAAGACCCCATACGTCCACCCTAGCCATAGCTGCCAAATTTGGGGCAGCTCCTTGTCCTTTCCCTACCATTGCTTGGGCAGGAAGTGTTGCCCATAAACAGAAGGTTTTGGTCAAAGGCATATGGTTCAGAAATACGCAAATTAGCTCATGATATTGTTGCCAATTTGTTCCATTCCTAGGTGCTGCTTTGTTCCCCTGTTAGTTACACTCTCTGCCTTGCTGGAGGTCTCTCTGGACTGACTGCTGATGACGCCATGCTTTGTGTACTGTGTGCTGGGTAATAACATGGGAAGACCCTTTATTCAGAGAGCTAGCTACAGAGATGCTGCCACTACAGCTAGCATCCTAGCCAGTGCCCACACACAGACTGAACAGCTGGTGCCTCATCCAATCTCTTCCCTCCTGCACCTGTGCACCTCCCTCCAAGTTCAGTGTAGGTTGCTACACCCAGGGTCAGTGGCTACCTGGAGAGAACTCTCCACATGGATCTCACCTCTCTAGTACAGCAGGGGTTTTGCCACATGTGCTGCACTGTGGACCCCATAAAGGGAGAGACAGGTGGGCGGGGAGCAGGAACTGGGCTACCTGCACTGGCGTGAGACAGAAAAAACACATATCATCGCCACTCATGCTCCATGATGGCTCCTACGAAAGGAAATACAGGCTGAAGCTGAATTGTCTGTTCCATGGAGCCATCTCAATGGGCAGGACAGGCCTCTTAAGCTTGCTGTGAAACTGGCCCTCTGTGTTTTCATTGAGGGTTACATACAGCCCCCGTCTTCTCTGAACTAACAGCAGAGTCTAATGACTATAGCACATATTGCACCCTACCTCATGAGATCAAGAGAATTTGGATCCCATGAAGGCTGGGAGCACCACAAAGCTAGCAGTGTTTTAATGTGTGGTTTATCCTAATCAATTTTGATTTGGCCCATGTGTTTGCAGGAATTGTTTTATCCAGCCATGAGTGATACATCAATAGTGTCAGTCTCTTAACTTTACTGAAAAACTCAGCAGAATAATAACTGAAGATTTGAAAATTAACAAACTTGTCTATACTGGGATTTTTTGGACTGGTGTAGCTGCACCTGACTGTAGAAGCACTGCAGCAATGTAAAAAGTGACTCGCACAGGCACAGATGTGGTTTACCACACTTTGAAACTGGGTTAAGTCATGACATTCACTTTTCCCATCTTAGCAGTGCATCTACAATAGGGGTTTGCACCAGTTCAACTACATCAGTTCAAAAAAATTCCCAGTGTAGACAACCCCTTTAATATTCTTAATGTTCAGTGCAGGTGTGAAAGCGGAAGTAAAACAGCATGTTTCATTCTGAGGCAGTGAGATATGAAATACGCATTCATAGTGGGGCACTGGGAGTTGCTAAATGAGTTTCTGATAGTCTCTATGGCAATGAAAAAGCATACTACTAAGAAAAACCACACAGAAGATACAAGCCGGAGATATGTCTCCTTGACAGCAACAGAGGCGTGTGAGACTAAAAGAGCTGCATAGAAAATCTAAAGCTAGATCCTTGGCAATCTCTGCAGGTAAGGTGACTTATACATCATAAAATGACTACACTAAAGACAAATAATAAACAACATGAGGAAACCCTATTATTGAGCATGAAACTGTAAACACTTTAAATGAACTATAAATATGTGTATATATGCACAGTATATATATTATTACACACACAAAAATCTATCATTGCAAGGTTAAGCACTCAGAAGTTAGGAAATGCTAGAATTAAGATTGCCTGTGCAACCTTAATACAGCCCTCTCCCCATACGTATGTATTCTGATGCAGTTTTTTATTACATGATCACCTCCTATTTTTTTCCATGGAACCCTGTCTCATTCAGTGCACAGACTGAACAGTGCTCACTTAATGAGCAGCTCATCAATATTTTCTTTCCTCCTCAGTGTTCAGCCCCATGCTCTATTTACTACACACCATTTAAGCCCTGTTCTGAAGTCAGTATTATTAATTTCCTCATGAGCTCTTCTGTGGCACTCATCCCTACAGAATCTGACTGGTTTGCAAACATTGATTAATCTTCACAACACCACTGGGAGGCGAAGGGCTGGTATTTTCCCCATTTTGCACATGGGGAACTGAGGCGCAGAGATTAAATTAAAAATTTCCCACTAATTTGGGATGCCTAGGACCTGAAATTTCCGAGTTCTTAGAATTATATAGAACTTTATATTTTCAAAAACCAGTTCACAGCTGGGAATGCTCAGGACTTTGCAGATCAGACCTCAGGCTATCAAACTGCGCACCCAGAAAATGGGGAATGCACAATTAGTGAGCGACCTGTGGAAAGTTTGATTTAAGTTACTTGCCCAGCATCACATGTGAGCACTATGCAAAAAGCAGGGAAAGAATCCAATTCTCCAAGGCAATATTCAACTGCCTTAACCGGGACTGTCTTTTCTTTTCCTGAAATCTCCTGCCTCATTCACTGCTCACCTTCCAACTTCTGCTACAAGTGAAGCAGGGTCGCTACAGTCAAGGATCTCCTTCACTGCATAACCCTGATTCATGCACAGAGCAGATTCCGTGGATCCTGTGGAAGGAGCTGTGGAAAAAACAGTATGTGAGAATATAATGAAAGCCAGTATCCTAATGCACATGCACAAGGGGGCCATATTAAGGTCGTACAGGCAACCTTAAATCTGGCATTTCCTAACTTTTGGGTGCACGACTTTGGGACTTTGATAATTTCTTTTAACATAGGTTTTTGTATGTAACTTGCTAGGTTTTAAAAAGAAAGCAAACTGAGACGCACCGCACCCAGGGCTGCCCAGAGGATTCAGGAGGCCCGGGGCAAAGCAATTTCAGGGGCCACTTCCATAAAAAAAAGTTGCAATACTATATTCTCGTGGGGGCCTGTAGCGAGGCGGTGGGATATCCCCCAGCCCCTCTGCGGGACGAACCTTTCCCAACCCCTCAGAGGTCATGGCGCAGACCCGGAAGTATAAAAGCTCACCGGCGGAGCTCAGTGCAGCCCCAGCTGCCAGAGAGACCAGACATCTGTGACTGAGCTCCTGCTGGGGAGACAGCAGAAGGTCGCGGCCGGTCTGATGTCGCACCAGGCCGCCCAAGCCTACCCCTCGCTCACTACCCCGGGGAGGCCTAGCCGAGCCTGCCCCTAGCTCGTTACCCTGAGGAGGACTGGCCACGCTTACCCTGCTCCCGCTACCCCAAGAAGGAGCCGAGCCTGCCGCTTGCCCGCTACCCCGAGGAGGAGCCGAGCCTGCTGCTTGCCCGCTACCCCAAGGACCCGCTGAGTCCACCAGTGAACACTTACCCCGAGGAGCTGATGGTGGTTGACCCTTCTGCTGACAGCAAGATGAATCAGGTACTTGATGAGGGGGAGAGTGGAAGTGGCCCAGGGGTAGCTGACCCCAGTCTGGCTGCAACACTGCCAGAACCAATGTCAGTGTGTTGCGGCTTGGATCCCCACTGACAGCAGCGACTCCCCGCCGCTGCTAGGGCCCCGGGCTGGGACGCAGTGGAGTGGGAGGGCCTGCGTCCCCCCTGCCACCCTTCTAGAGGTGGCAGACTCCCCCTTTTCCCTGCCTGAGGAGGCCGCAAACGCCCTATTGACTTACTGTGTTTGCTGCCCCGCCCTGACCTAAGGGCTGGGCCTAGAACTGTTACTGCTCAGCCCTGCCTAAGGACCTGAGCCTATTGACTTACTGTGTTTGCTGCCGCGCCCTGACCTAAGGGCTGGGCCTAAAACTGGTATTGCTCAGCCCTGCCTAAGGGCCTGAGCCTAGTGACCTACTGTGCTTACTGATAAGCCATGCCTAAGGGCCCGAGCATAGTGACTCATGTTAGTTGTTGCCCCGCCCTGACCAGGGCCCGGGCCTAAGGCTACTAACAGCGAGGCAGTGGGATATCCCACAGCCCCACTGCGGGACAAACCGCGGCCGTGCCGCGTCACACGTGGTAGCAGAAGTGGGGACTTCTGCCCAGAATGTGGGCACGAGCCCTCGACCCTTGTGAGAAAGGGGCTGGGGGGAGCTGTCATAAACAGATAGCTAAGGGTTAATGTCTCTTTCACCTGAAAAAAAGTAACCTGAAACACCTGACCAGAGGACCAATCAGGAAACCAGACTTTTTCAGGTCTGGGTGGAGGGAAGTTTGTGTCTGAGTTCTTTGTCTTCTGCCTGTCCCTCTCGGCTATGAGAGGATCTCTGTTTCCTGCCTTTCTAATCTTCTGTTTCCCAGTTGTAAGTACAAAAGATCAGATAGTGATTTATATGTTTTTTTGTATTTACATGGTATAGTTGCTGGAGTGTTTTGAATTGTATTCTTTCTGAATAAGGCTGTTTATTCATATTTCTTTTAAGCAATTGACCCTGTATTTGTCACCTTAATACAGAGAGACCATTTTTTATGTATTTTTCTTTCTTTTTACATAAAGCTTTCTTTTTAAGACCTGTTGGAGTTTTTCTTTAGTGGGGAACTCCAGGGAATTGAGTCTGTGCTCACCAGGGAATTGGTGGGAGGAAGTCAGGGGAAAATCTGTGTGTGTTAGATTTACTAGCCTGACTTTGCATTCCCTCTGGGTGAGGGGGGAAGAGAGATTAGCTCTCGGTACTTCTGTTTTCCAAGGCTGGAAACGGGAAGGGTGGAATCCCTCTGTTTAGATTCACGGAGCTTGCTTCTGTGCATCTCTCCAGGAACACCTGGAGGGGGGAAGGGAAAAGGTTTATTTCCCTTTGTTGTGAGACTCAAGGGATTTGGGTCTTGGGGTTCCCAGGGAAGGTTTGGGGGGACCAGAGTGCCCCAAAACACTCTAATTTCTTGGGTGGTGGCAGCTTTACCAGGTCCAAGCTGGTAACTAAGCTTGGAGGTTTTCATGCTAACCCCCATATTTTGGACGCTAAGGTCCAAATCTGGGACTAGGTTATGATATGGTGTGCAGCGTTTGTGGGAAAGATAGAATCCAGAAGCCAGTAGGAATATTATATTTTTCTTTTCTCTGTTAGGGGCTTTTAAGCAGAGAGAAACAGTTTGGTTTTAAAAGGAACCAGAGAGAATTTTTTTTTCTGCTCTCTCTGGCAGTTTTTGGCTTGCATATTAAGCAAGAAACCATTAAGGGACTATTAAGGGTCTTTTGTGACAATAGCACTCCCATTGAGAGTCATTACCAGCACTATACACATGCAAATAAAGTGGTTTTTCTGGTTTACTTTACATTGAAAACATTAGCTAGAGGAAGAAAGGGAAAAAAGCACTGTTGCTAGACAGACGCCAGGAGGCAACAGAGCCTGCAGTTCAGACAACAAACACCGGAGGGCACCCCAACACAAGAAAAGAGGAACCATGCCTAACAAGACAAAAATGGGGGCCGAAGGACAAATCAAAGATGCGGAGCAGAGGCGAGAGATGGAAAAAAAAATACAGGAACTAGAAATAAAACAAAAAGAGATGGAGCTGAAAGAAAGAGAAGAACAGATCAAAAATGCAGCCCACCTCAGAAAACTACAAGAAGAAGAGGTAGCCTACAAAAGAGAGCAAGAAGCCAAAGATGCAGACCACCAAAAACAGCTGGAAATAAAAGAGAAAGAGTGGGAACTCCAGAGGGAAGCGCACCGACAGGCCATGGAATTAGAAAAGGCTAAGCAAAACACAGCCAACCCTAACAACCCTGCGCCAATGATTGTTCCACAGCACAGGAAATTTCCCACCTACAAGGCAGGTGATGACACCGAGGCCTTCTTGAAAATTTTTGAAAGAGCCTGTCTTGGGTACAGCATCCCTGAAAACCAGTACATGGTAGAATTGAGGCCACAACTCAGTGGACCTTTAGCAGAGGTGGCAGCTGAAATGCCTAAGGAGAACATGAACGACTATAAACTTTTTAAAACCAAGGCCAGATACAGAATGGGGATAACCCTGGATCATGCTCGTCGGCGTTTCAGAACCCAAAAGTGGAAACCAGATGTGTCATTTCCCAAACACGCCTACTACGTTGGGAAAAATTATGAGGCCTGAATATCAGGACACAATGTTAAATCCTTGGAAGAACTGCACCTCCTCATACAAATGGAGCAGTTCTTGGATGGCGTTCCTGAGGACATAACACGGTACATACAAGATGGAAAACCCCAAAATATCACCGAGGCGGGGGAGATTGGAGCCAAATGGATGGAAGTAGCAGAAAGCAAGAAAGCTACTGTCAAGGGGAATGAATACCCCAGGGGGCACACCGACCATAAACCCTACAACCAGGGACAGCCAAAGACCCCACATACTACCCAAGAAAAGCCACAGACACCCTATTCTTCCACCTCACCAGTCTCCAGTAACTCACCTCGACCCACTGACCCGTCAGATGGAAGATGCTTTAAGTGTAATGAACTGGGACATATCAAGGCCAACTGTGCAAAGAACGCCATCCGAGTGCAGTTCATTACACCACCATCACCCAAAAGATCCCCAGGCCCAGATGCCTCTCAAATACCCTTGGAGCGAAGGGAAAATTTGAGAGTGGGAGGAAAGAAGGTTACTGCGTGGAGAGACACGGGGACACAAGTGTCAGCTATCCACCAATCCTTCGTAGACCCCAAATTCATCAACCTAAAGGCCCAAGTGACAATTTACCCCTTCATGTCACAAGCTGTAGACTTGCCTACAGCTGAACTGCCTGTCCAGTACAAAGGCTGGTCAGGACTGTGGACTTTTGCAGTCTATGACAATTATCCTATCCCCATGCTACTGGGGGAAGACTTGGCCAACCAGGTGAAGCGGGCCAAGAGAGTGGGAATGGTTACACGTAGCCAAACCAGGCAAGCTTCCAGACCCATTCCTGTTCCTGAGCCGTCCACAGACGCCCCGTCTGTGTTACCAGAGACCCAGACAGAGGTAGTGGACCCGGATTCCATGCCAACCACTGAAACAGCCATAGCGCCTCCAGTCCCAGGCCCGGAACTGGAACAGCAACCAGCACCAGCAATTGCAACCACATCTTCAAACTCAACGCCAGAGGGCACCAGCGAGCCAGAACTGGCAGAAGCAACAGACAGCCATACCCAAAAGGCTCAGCCAGAGCCTGAAATACCCTCAGGTGCACCAGCGGAGAGCGGTTCACCACCAACGGAAACAACCCCATCACCTACATCGCTTCCAGAGGGATCAAGCCCAAGTCCACAGTCTGAGGAAGAACTGGTGACCCGGACTTTGACAAGCCATTCCTAGTAACCACGGATGCATCTGAGCGTGGTATAGGAGCAGTTCCCATGCAGGAAGCAACGGATCACAACTTCCATCCTGTCGTGTTTCTCAGCAAGAAACTGTCTGAGAGGGAAAGTCACTGGTCAGTCAGTGAAAAGGAATGCTACGCCATTGTGTACGCCCTGGAAAAGCTACGCCCATATGTTTGGGGACGGCGGTTCCAGCTACAAACTGACCATGCTGCACTAAAGTGGCTTCATACTGCCAAGGGGAACAACAAGAAACTTCTTCATTGGAGTTTAGCCCTCCAAGATTTTGATTTTGAAATTCAGCACATCTCAGGAGCTTCTAACAAAGTAGTGGATGCACTCTCCCGTGAGAGTTTCCCAGAATCCAGTAGTTAAAAAGTGTTCTTAAAATGTAGAAGTCTGTTAGTTATATACTTAGTGGTATATGTAAATGGCATGTGTTGTATTAATCTGGTTATTTTAAAGTTCTAGGAGGAAATCGCCGCCAGTGAGCTTCCCCACTGTCTGCAATTTGGGGGGCGTGTCATAAACAGATAGCTAAGGGTTAATGTCTCTTTCACCTGAAAAAAAGTAACCTGAAACACCTGACCAGAGGACCAATCAGGAAACCAGACTTTTTCAGGTCTGGGTGAAGGGAAGTTTGTGTCTGAGTTCTTTGTCTTCTGCCTGTCCCTCTTGGCTATGAGAGGATCTCTGTTTCCTGCCTTTCTAATCTTCTGTTTCCCAGTTGTAAGTACAAAAGATCAGATAGTGATTTATATGTTTTTTTGTATTTACATGGTATAGTTGCTAGAGTGTTTTGAATTGTATTCTTTCTGAATAAGGCTGTTTATTCATATTTCTTTTAAGCAATTGACCCTGTATTTGTCACCTTAATACAGAGAGACCATTTTTTATGTATTTTTCTTTCTTTTTACATAAAGCTTTCTTTTTAAGACCTGTTGGAATTTTTCTTTAGTGGGGAACTCCAGGGAATTGAGTCTGTGCTCACCAGGGAATTGGTGGGAGGAAGAAGTCAGGGGAAAATCTGTGTGTGTTAGATTTACTAGCCTGACTTTGCATTTCCTCTGGGTGAGGGGGGAAGAGAGATTAGCTCTCGGTACTTCTGTTTTCCAAGGCTGGAAACGGGGAGGGTGGAATCCCTCTGTTTAGATTCACGGAGCTTGCTTCTGTGCATCTCTCCAGGAACACCTGGAGGGGGGAAGGGAAAAGGTTTATTTCCCTTTGTTGTGAGACTCAAGGGATTTGGGTCTTGGGGTCCCCAGGGAAGGTTTGGGGGGACCAGAGTGCCCCAAAACACTCTAATTTTTTGGGTGGTGGCAGCTTTACCAGGTCCAAGCTGGTAACTAAGCTTGGAGGTTTTCATGCTAACCCCCATATTTTGGACGCTAAGGTCCAAATCTGGGACTAGGTTATGATATGAAAAAATGGTCTCTCTGTATTAAGGTGACAAATACAGGGTCAATTGCTTAAAAGAAATATGAATAAACAGCCTTATTCAGAAAGAATACAATTCAAAACACTCCAGCAACTATACCATGTAAATACAAAAAAACATATAAATCACTATCTGATCTTTTGTACTTACAACTGGGAAACAGAAGATTAGAAAGGCAGGAAACAGAGATCCTCTCATAGCCGAGAGGGACAGGCAGAAGACAAAGAACTCAGACACAAACTTCCCTCCACCCAGACCTGAAAAAGTCTGGTTTCCTGATTGGTCCTCTGGTCAGGTGTTTCAGGTTACTTTTTTTCAGGTGAAAGAGACATTAACCCTTAGCTATCTGTTTATGACAGGAGCGAACCCCCCCGAGACATGGATCTGTCCCAGCTCTTTGCCTTTTTGACAGAGAGCCAGGAGCGACAGCAGGCGGCCCAGCTGCAGCAGCAGCAGGAGCAGCAGGCCGCCCAGCTCCAGCAACAACAACAGCTGGTCGAACAGCTAGGAGCCCAGCAGCAGCAGCGGGTTCAGGACTGGACCACCCAGCACCAGGACTTCCAGCGACAATGCTTACAGCAGTTCACGATGGCACTGTCCCGACCCATAGACCCCCAGCCAGGAGGCCCGGAGGGGATCCCTCAGCTAAACCCACCTGTAAGGCTAACCAAGATGGGCCCACTAGACAACCCTGAGGCCTTCCTGGTGACGTTTGAAAGGGTGGCCCAGGTCACCGGGTGGGCCCCTGACCAGTGGGCCACCCTCCTGGCCCCTTACTTGACCGGAACAGCACAATCCGCATATCGGGGTTTATCAACAGAGGAGGCCAGACACTATACCCAGGTGAAGGCGGCAATTTTGGACGCTCTGGATGTCAGCCCCGAAACCTTTCACCAGCGGTTCCGGAGTCTCGCCTACAATGCCGGCACCCGGCCCCGGCTGGTGGCGCAGCAGCTGAGAGACTTATGCAAGAGATGGCTACAGCCGGACCAGCGGAACCCCGAAAAGCTCCTGGAACAGGTTATTTTGGAGCAGTTCCCCGTGGCAGGAGGATGTGGAGGAAGAGCCTGTGTCCTCTGGCACCAGCCCGACAGTGGCCACCGCAGTGGCCCTCATGGAAAACTTCCTTGCGGCGGAAAGCCCACTCGGGCCAGGGATGCGGGACCATCCTCCAGGGCTCGAGCGCCCCAACTCCAAGCGATGGGTGAACACCCATGCCGACCCACGGACACCCCCGTGGAGTCAGGAATCCCGGGCTTGGCGGCCTGGTGGGCCCCCTCGGCAAACTCCTATAGGCACCGGACCCAGGACTGGCCACGCCCCACGGAGCCCTGCTGCGAGCCCAAAAGGTGGTGTGAACCGACCAGGACGACCTGAAATTGGGCCCTGCTTCTCCTGTGGGAAGCAGGGGCACCTTCAGCGGGACTGCCCGGAGATGGATTACAACTTTGGGCACGTCTGCACTGGCGAGAACCACACCTGAGGGCCGAAAGCCACTAAAATCACCATGCCCGTAACCGTCGGGGACTGCCAGATGCGCGCCCTGATTGACTCGGGCTGCGGACAGACGCTCGTCCGCCAAAACCTCGGTGTCCCCGAAGACCCCCGCCTGGGAACTATACGCTTGCAGTGTATCCATGGCTACATCCGACCGCACACGAGCGCCCAAGTTCCCCTTACGGTGGAGGGGGTCACACGAACCCTCGTGGTTGGTCTGGCCCCACGGCTCACTTACCCCGTAATCCTGGGGCGGGACTGGCCAGAGTTTGTGGGTGTCCTGCGGGCCCACACCCGGGAAAACCCTGAGGTCACCCCCGTCTTCAAAGGGGACCGCCCGAGGACCCGGCCGAAGAGACTGAGGAGGCTGGGCCAAAGAGCCAGGACGTCTCGTCGGGGACCCCTGCCGATGCCCATTGATAAACCCGCAATCAACACAGATTTCTGCCGGGACCAGCGGGAGAACCCCACCCTGGGCCGGGCGTATGAGCAGCTCGCGGCAGTCGATGGCACCCTGCTTGATCCCGCCCGAGCCAAAAGCTGGCCCCACTTCGAGCTGTGGCACGACCGTCTCTATTGGGTGGATCGGGACTCCCGCACTGGGGAACTACAGGCTCAGCTGTTGGTGCCTCGGTGCAACCAACGGGTGGTGATGAGGCTTGCCCACGAAGTCCCAGCGGCTGGGCACTTAGGCCAGGAAAAGACCCTCACCCGGATCCTGGCCCAGTTTTTCTGGCCCGGGGTGCATCAGGAAGTGCAGAACTATTGCAATTCCTGTCCGGTGTGCCAGCTGGCTGCCCCCTCACAGACGGCCCCAACCCCCCTCATACCCATGCCCATCGTGGAGACGCCGTTTGAGCGGGTGGCAATGGACTTGGTGGGACCTCTCCTGAGAAGCTAGGCCGGGTTCCTCTACATCCTAATCATCATGGACTATGCCACCCGCTTCTCTGAAGCTGTCCCGCTCCGGAGCATCACAGTGAGGACCATTGCCAATGAACTGGTCAAGGTCTTTGCCCATGTAGGCCTGCCCCGGGAAATGCTTACCGACCAGGGTACCAACTTTACTTCCTGGCTGCTGCAGCAGGTCTGCAAACTCCTCGGCATCAAGCAGCTACGCACCTCAGTGTACCACCCGCAAACCAACAGCCTGGTGGAGCGGTTCAACTGCACTCTGAAAGGCATGCTGCGCAAGTTCTCGCCTGAGGACCTGCGCCGGTGGGACCAGTTGATCCCACCATTGCTCCTGGCCGTCCGGGAGGTACCCCAAGCCTGCATCAAATTCTCTCCCTTCAAGTTGTTGTATGGTCGCCGACCGAGGGGGCTTCTGGACCTCATGAGGGAGACCTGGGAGCAGACCCCGTCGCCCATGCAAGGCCCTCTCCAATATGTCCTTCAGCTTCAGGGCTGCCTGACCCAAGCCGGGACCCTCGCTCAGGAAAACTTGAAGGCGGTGCAGGAGGCCCAGGCCCAGACCTATAACCGAGGGGCCCAGACTTGCGAGTTTCAACCGGGGGACCGGATGCTGCTCCTCCTGCCCTCCAACGAGTCCAAGCTACTGGCCTGATGGTAGAGGCCCTATGAGGTAGTTCAGAAGGTCGGGCCAGTTACCTACGAGATTAACCAGCCCGACCATCGGAGGAAGACCCAAAGGTATCATATTAACCTCTTGAAACCCTGGCGGGAGCGAGAAAGCCTCCTGATCAACCCCTGCCCACCAGAGCCCGAATTAGGACCCCGGGCTGCCCCGCCCGAGGACCCCACAACACCACAGCTCGCGGAGTCACTCATGGATGAGCAACGGAAACAGACCGGATGCCTCCTGCACACCTTCCGTAAGACATTTACCGCCCAGCCGGGCTATACGACCCTGGAATATCATACCATCCAGACTGAACCGGGAGTCGTAATCTGAGAGGCGACTAGACCCTTACCTTATCGGATGCACCAGGTCATCAAGGAGGAAGTTCGGGCAATGCTAGAGCTGGGCGTTACTGAGCCATCACAGAGTGAGTGGCGCAGCCCTGTAGTCCTGGCTCCTAAACCAGACGGCACCCAGCGCCGCGTCAACTCTATCTCAAAGTTCAACGCGTACCCGATGCCCCATGTAAACGAGCTGCTGGATCACTTAGGCGAGGCCCACTTCCATACGACCCTCGACTAAGCAAGGGATACTGGCAAATCCCCCTTGAGCTCGCATCACGGGAGAAGACCGCCTTTGCCACAGCCTCAGGCCTCTATCAATTCACTCGGATGCCTTTCGGCCTCCATGGGGCCCCGGCCACGTTTCAGCAACTCATGGATTGCCTCCTTCACTCCCATCACGAGTATATGGCCGTGTACCTGGATGATGTTGTCGTCTACAGCGACCACTGGGAGAACCACCTGGAGCGAGTGGCGGCGGTCCTGCGGTCCCTACGAACCGCGGGATTGACCACCTACCCGAAGAAGTGTCGTATCGGGTGGCAGGTGACGACCTACCTAGGGTATACTAATGGGAAGGGACGGGTGAGGCCGCTCGTGGGGAAGGTCCAAGCCTTAGCCGCCTGTCCACCCCACACTACGAAGTGTCAGGTGTGCCAATTCCTAGGGCTAGCAGGCTACTACCGGAGGTTTATCCCCGCCTGTGCCTCCATCACGGCCCCGTTAATGGGACTCCTGACTAAAGATAGCCCCCGACGGGTGGAGTGGACCCCGGAGTGTGACCAGGCCTTCAGGGCCCTCAAGGACTGCCTTTGCCGAGAGCCCGTCTTATACAGCCCAGACTTTTCCCAAGGGTTCATCCTCCAAACGGACGCTTCAGACGTGGGCTTGGGAGCAGTCCTGTCCCAGGAGGTGGACGGGGAGGAGCACCCTCTTATATATCTTAGCTGGAAATTGTTTCCGCGAGAACGACACTATGCCGTGATTGAGAAGGAAGCCTTGGCAGTAAAGTGGGTCTGCAACGCCCTGCGCTATTACCTACTAGGGGCCCCCTTCGTACTTGTCACGGAACACGCCGCGCTTAGATGGCTGGCTCAAATGAAAAACCACAATATGCAGCTCACACGATGGTATCTGGCCCTAAAGCCGTATGCTTTTACCATCCGCCACAGGGCCGGAAAGGACCATGCTAACGCAGACTTCCTGTCCCGCCTGGGAGACGTGGATGGGGCTAGCCCCGATAACTGGGAGTCAGTCTTGAGGGGGAGGGTGTGTAGCGAGGCGGTGGGATATCCCACAGCCCTGCTGCAGGACGAACCTTTCCCAACCCCGCTGTGGGCAGGGCCACCAGGGCCTGAGCCCGCCCCTCAGAGGTCACGGCGCAGACCCGGAAGTATAAAAGCTCACCAGCGGAGCTCAGTGCGGCCCGAGCCGCCAGAGAGACCAGACGTCTGTGACCGAGCTCCCGCTGGGGAGACAGCAGAAGGTCGCGGCCAGCCTGACGTCGCACCGGGCCGGCCAAGCCTACCCCTCGCTCACTACCCCAGGGAGGCCTGGCCGAGCCTGCCCCTAGCTTGTTACCCCGAGGAGGACTGGCCAAGCTTACCCCGCTCCCGTTACCCCAAGGAGGAGCCAAGCCTGCCGCTTGCCCGCTACCCCGAGGACCCACTGAGCCCACCACTGAACACTTACCCCGAGGAGCTGATGGTGGTTGACCCTTCTGCTGACAGCACGACGAATCAGGTACTCGATGGTGGGGAGAGTGGAAGTGGCCTGGGGGTAGCCGACCCCAGTCTGGCTGCAACACTGCCAGAACCAATGTCAGTGTGTTGCGGCTTGGATCCCCACTGACAGCAGCGAGTTTCTGCCGCTGCTAGGGCCCCGGGCTGGGACGCAATGGAGTGGGAGGGACTGCCTCCCCCCTGCCAGCCCTCCAGGGGTGGCAGACTCCCCCTTTTCCCTGGCCTGAGGAGGCTGCAAACACCCTATTGACTTGCTGTGTTTGCTGCCCTGCCCTGACCTAAGGGCCAGGCCTAGAACTGTTACTGCTCAGCCCTGCCTAAGGGCCTGAGCCTAGTGACCTACTGTGCTTACAGCTCAGCCCTGCCTAAGGGCCCGAGCGTAGTGACTCATGTTAGTTGTTGCCCTGCCCTGACCAGGGCCCGGGCCTAAGGCTACTAAGAGCGAGGCGGTGGGATATCCCACAGCCCCGCTGCGGGACAAACCGCGGCCACGATGCGTCACAGGGCCCCTGCGAGGCCCGGGGCAAACTGCCTCACTTGCCCACCCCCACCCCAGGCGGCTCTGGGAAAAATAAACATTTTAAAACCTTCCACATCTCGGCACAAACCCAGTTTTGAGAAAACTTCTTTTCACGTCACCTTTACAAGGTATCACTGGTTCTCAGCATCAGCTAGTACTAAAAGGCACTAAAGCTCATTAAAAGGGTTGTACAAATATTTTCCATCCAAACTTTTTTTGGATCGAAAACTAGGGGGTTTTAAAAAGCAGAAAAAATCACGGATAGTGTCTGCTTTCCTTCAAAATTTGTGTAGCAGCTATGAGGGGATGGAGCATGCTCAGTTGCTCCGTGGGGATGAGGCATGTGCAGACTAGTCAGCACTAGGAACTCTGAGAAGCTTGTGCATGTTCAGTGAGGATGGAATTTCAGAGTCTTTAGCTGCTAAAACTGAAGAAGTCTTTACTGAGCATGTGTGAACAGTGAGGGTTCCAAGGCTTATAAACTTGGCCAAATTTGGGCAGAGTTTTACAGGGATTGCTGATGCAAAGCCCCCCTGCCAGCTTTCAGGTCCCTACTCCACAGTATGGGGGCTCTTCAGCTTTGCAAAGCAAAGATCACCATATTTCTTTTTTTAACGTGAGCAAAACAATGTATTTTTCCCTCGTCTTATTTGCAGAAATGGCTAAACTGTTTTGGCTGAAATAATCAATCAATCGATCAATCAATAAAAAATCATGCTGAGGCAGGCAGCTGGCATGGAAAATTTCAGCCTGAGCAATTTTAAGTCTGGCAAAGTTATAAGCAAGTGAAAACAGGGTCTTATAACCTTAATAAGAGGTGGTGCTACCATCCTCATCTATAATATAGGTATTACATACATTTGCAATTTCTTTTGCTGATTATTATTAACACAGAAAGTAAATTCCAATTCTCTTATTTGATCCTCCTCAGCCAATTGATCGGCTGATTTATTTTAGGCATCACAGCAGAGTTGGATCATGAGCAGACATTTGGGAGAGGGGTTTTACAGATTAGTTCAAGGAAGGTTTATTCCATGCTTTAGGGGCAGCATGGAATAAGGCCCTGAGATGTTTGCAGGACAAGCTGACAGGAGAGCTGTCCCTGGCATGGTAGAGGCGTGATAACAGGGAGAAGCAGGCAAATAGAGTCTTGAAAGAGAGAACAGAAAGCATGAACTTGTAAGAAACAAGGTAGAAGTGAGTGGAGAGATTCAAAGAAGGAGTGCTTTCAATTTAACTGCCCTTTAATTTACATTGAATACACTGTACAGCAGGAGTCAAACTTTTAGCCGGGATTATTCCCTTTCTCCCTTTTGCAGGAATAAATGGTGCCCACAAAGCCTGCACCCATGAAAACAGATAACATGTCTGAGTACATGACCTGAGTGTTCAGGCAAGTTAGTAAAGACACAAGTACTTACAATGGCACATGCAGTTCAATAGCAGGTATAAAAATACAGGGCTAGCTTTGCAGAAATACATGGCACCCCGTAAATGGTGGCGACCTTTCTATGAAAAGAACGTAAGACCAAAAAGATCACTAAAAATAAAGTGCTTCTCAAAAATATATTAACATCTGTGAAAATACAGTACTGAGTGGCACCTTTCAGTTTAGGTGATTTCCACTTCAGGCTGTATTCATCTTCCCCAGAGAATATAAGAGAAGTTGAAGTGGATATTTACAACAACAGGGAACTCCTGAGCTCTAGCAGGAGTTCTGAGACTGGTTCCCTTTGTGACTTACTCTCTCTGCCTTAGTCTCTAAAGTGGGGGACAATAACAGAGTTTTTGCTTTGCAGGGGTGTTGTGAAGATTAATTAAATATTTCAAAAGCACTTTGAGGAGGTCACCTTTCTCCATCAGGTGCATCCTGAAAATACACTCCTTTTGGCTGCCCACTACTTGGACAGCCCTGCTTTCGTGCTACCCATCTCACAATCCTTTCATTTAGCTCCCATTACAATATAAAGACAAAATGTAACTGGAGAAATAAATGAAGAAAACCTATTTGGAATGAACAAATACACATGCCAAATACAGCCACAATATCCTTTAAATGTATAATATACTCCCTCTCACACTGTCTATATTTAAAATGGGCCAGACAATATTCAATATGAGTAAGACTGACTCCAAAGGCAGTCACAGTAAAGCCAATGAGACTACCCATGGAGTAAGCTGCTACTAAATTAGAATAATGCTATCAGACTCTGGCCCAAAGTAAATAAGACATTAGCTAAAAACATATGTTAACTACAAAGACAAAAACAGGAACAGAAACAAACCAAAACCCCCTGCAAATCGATTACCCATCAAGCTGTGTGTGTTACTCTAAGCAACTACACATTCTTGCTGTAACTCTCGTTCTCCTTTCATTTTCTATTTATATATCTACCCACACAAGGTCACCTGGGTATTGAGCACCTTTCACTTTCCTCCCATTTTTCTCATATCTTTTGGCTGTGTCAGGGTCTCATTTAGATTCTAAACTCTGTGGGGCAGTGACCAGGTCTCCTGTCTGTTCTGTAAAGTGACTTGAACACTCTTGGGCCTCGCACTGGTAGGCAGGGGTTAAACCTTCCCTCTTAGCAGAAGCAGCCCTGCCCCTGAGGCTTTGCAGAGCATACTCCATCTGGAAGTCAGGTATAAAAGCTTGCAGAGCTGCTCAGTCAGGGCAGACCACCGGAAGGGAAGGAGGCTCGTCATTCTCTCCAGCAGAAGAGTGGCCCGCACACCAGGATGCAGAGGCCAGACGTGCTGCAGAGGAGAAGCAGAGGATGCCGCGTATCTGGTTGAATCTGAGGAAGGTGTAGGAAGAGACGTAGAGAGTCCTTAAAGCTGAACGGTGTGAAGATCATTCAGGCCGGCGTGTTTCGGGATGATTCTCACCAGACCACTGGTGAGGAGAACTTGCCACCAACAGGGCCCTGGGTCGGGACCCAGGACAGGGGCGGTACCAGGTCCCCCTACCTTGGCCACCCACCTTTGAAAGGGGGTGGCCCTCTCAGTGAGTGAGTTGGACTTCGGCCACTAGGCCGCATTATCCCACCAGAGGAGGGGAAATAGATGGACTCTGGCCATTGGGCTGCGCTGCCCTAGTGGCACATTATATGGACTCTGGTTGCTAGGCTGCATTATCCCACTAGGGAAGGGGAAGTAGATGGACTCTGGCCCTTAGGCCACACTGTGCTCACTAGAGAGCCAGGGGTTTAGAACATGGACTTGGATATAGAGAGGCTGTGTCACCTCCCACCCCTTTGACTTAAGTGGACGTCGAGGTACAAGCCCCGCCACAGGCCCTATAAAACAAATAATAAACAATGCTAATATGAATTGGACTTGATCTAGCATAGTACTGAATATATCCGGCAACCTTTGGAATGGAGAACATTCAACATCTTGCAGAACTGGGGCTAAAATGACAAAACAGAGCTGATGGTCCAGTTTTGTTCCACAGTTATGTGTAGAGCATGATCACTCTGTTGTAAAAATGTACCGCTCCCTCATTTATCATCTTAATGGTGAAAATAAATAATGGCACTTATTGTAAAACAAGGCAGGACGTTCAGCTGCTTTTGCAGGGAAAAATTCCCATTTTATGAGTGTTTGAATGGGATTTGATTGAAATTAAACTCTCTAGATTCCCGTGAGCTTTTTGTAAAAATTGCCCTTTAACTGTTTAGGCAATTTGGTTTAATTCAGTTTATTTGACTTATTAGCTGACATATGTGACTCTCACAGAAGGGGTAATGGGCACACCTGCAAATGCTGAACGGTGTTTGCCAAGGCAATAGAGCCCAGTTGAAATACAGCATTTTCTGATGTAGCACTGGAAAACAAGGAAGACCTCAGGAAATCAGTGGGATTGGGAGAATCCAGCTAGAACTCATTGGGATTGTTATAAGGCAGCCCCCATAACTCACTTCAAAGAAGACACAGAGTTAAACTCAGCCCTAGTGTAAGCAAGCTCCACTCCACTGAAGTCAATGGTTCCAAATCTACTTATACCAGACATGAATTAGCTCCCTACTCTGGAACTGAGACTTGATTTGCACACAAAACTCCCACTGACTTTGCAAGATCGGAGCTTAATTAGCAAGAAAGACCTCATCCCTGTTCCCTGTCCCTACTCTGCCTCCCTCCATCCCTATTTTCAAATGGTAAAATTAATCCTCCATTTTTGAGGCTAGGGTGAAAAAGTGGATTTCATTTTCTATAGCTCATTAGGCAATTTTGACATTAATTTATTTGGGCTTGTGAATGCTCAGAACTTCTGAAAGCAGGTCCTATCTGTCTCAGATTGAGCACCCAAAAACTGAGATATCAGTGGCCGCTTTTGAAAAATGTCAGAGTAAGTGCTTAAGTATCAGAGGGGTAGCCGTGTTAGTCTGGATCTGTAAAAGCAGCAAAGAATCCTGTGGCACCTTATAGACTAACAGACGTTTTGGAGCATGAGCTTTCGTGGGTGAATACCCACTTCTCCAGATGTGCTTAAGATATGTTGAAACGAGCTATGTTGCTTAATTTATGTTCTTCCATGTGTCAGCATGGTGTGATGAGTTACCTCTGAGCCCGAGTCCAGAGCCGACAAGAGGGGAAGGGGGAAGCCAGTACAAATTACCAGGGCCCGGCATCCCCGGCTTCATTGGCCCTGTTTAGCTGGTCCGCCCTTGCTGGGGGGCCCAAAAATTTTTTTCACCGGGGCCCGAACCTGCTCTCGGTGGCCCTGCCCGAGTCACACCTGAACCAGTGAGTGTGATGAGTCATCAGAGGCAATTACCAGCAGGTCTTATGATAGGCCCCATAACATTTAACCAGGGTCCAGCCAATCCACAGGTGAGGACCCACTCAGATGATCCCAAGACAGGTATATATGCTCCTAAGGGAACCAGTCTCTCCAGTCTGCTCAGTGTCACCGCCTGGCTGGGAGCATTCCCATTGCCTAGTAATTCTGACAGTGCATTCTTTCAGCCAGCTGCCTGGTGACTCTGACACAGGGAGAACATTTTAGCCAATTTCAATCAGCAGGGGGTTTGAAGAAAGAGCTGCTAAACCATGGAATTAACTTTCTGATAAAGAAACTGGCTCCCAGCACTTTGTAATACTAAAGCAGACATTATCCTAAAACTGATTTTTGAAAAGATATTACACCTTCTGAGGAGCTACCAGAATCAGTAGAACAGATGCTGGTAAACTGTGAAAGGTCTGACTTTACTTACCATAACCTGCCCCATCCAAGGCAGAAAGGACCATGATCTACAGATGACTGGAGATGGCAGGTGATGAACCCACCTGGAAAAAAAATGAGGTCCAAGTTAGACACTCAAATTAGAGGCCCTTTTTGAAAATGTAGGCCATAATTTTTTGTTAGACACAATGTAAAGTATGGTTATGTCAACATTATTTTTATATTTCCTTCAGCAGGTCATTTGGATCATATCACCTTCCAAAGGACGCAACGTTATTTAATCCTCTTTATCTTTCTAGTCACATTTTTTCTTCTTCCACAAGAAAAGATGGGATTCGCTGTGTAGTCATCATAATGTCACAAGTATAGTCCCTGCTGTTGAAGGGAGCCTCTCTTCTATAATGGTCAAGATCTCACTGGTAACACATGCCTTATTATTCTGGATGACATGTACAGATACTTATATGCCAAATAAAAAAGAACAATGGAGAAAAATTTTTGCAGTTGGTTTGGGCTGCCAAGAAAACAGACTGTATTATATGGGGTGCCTGCCAGTGAAGCCAATTAATATGTGCCACTTGGGGAGCATTTCAAAATGCATGGAATATGAAAACATAAACACTGCAAGAAGACAAACCAAGATGAAGCAACACATCTCCACAGTAAAAATACCTGTGATCACTATAGTGCCTTTCATCCACACATTCCAAAACTGACAAACTTCACAAACTCTGGACCAAATCTCGTTCATCTTTCTTACACAGGTTGTCCCATTTGCCATCTACGGAGTGATCCCTGTGCATGTCTGTACTTAATCTATCCATCCTTTCAAACAGTACTATGCTTGCTTTATCCATTACTAAAATGCAACCACCTCTCAAACAGAAGGAATCAGACTTTAAACATCACATAGCAACACTCCACACCAGATCATAGACTCATAGACTCCAGGACTGGAAGGGACCTCGAGAGGTCATCGAGTCCAGTCCCCTGCCCTCATGGCAGGACCAAATATTGTCTAGACCATCCCTAATAGACATTTATCTAACCTACTCTTAAATATCTCCAGAGATGGAGATTCCACAACTTCCCTAGTCAATCTATTCCAGTGTTTAACTACTCTGACAGTTAGGAACTTTTTCCTAATGTCCAACCTAAATCTCCCTTGCTGCAGTTTAAGCCCATTGCTTCTTGTTCTATCATTGGAGGCTAAGGTGAACAAGTTTTCTCCCTCCTCCTGATGACACCCTTTTAGATACCTGAAAACTGCTATCATGTCTCCTCTCTGTCTTCTCTTTTCCAAACTAAACAAACCCAATTCCTTCAGCCTTCCTTCATAGGACATGTTCTCAAGACCTGTAATCATTCTTGTTGCTCTTCTCTGGACCCTCTCCAATTTCTCCACATCTTTCTTGAAATGTGATGCCCAGAACTGGACACAATACTCCAGCTGAGGCCTGACCAGCGCAGAGTAAAGCGGAAGAATGACTTCTCGTGTCTTGTTTACAACACACCTGTTAATGCATCCCAGAATCACGTTTGCTTTTTTTGCAACAGTATCACACTGTTGACTCATATTAAGCTTGTGGTCTACTATGACCCCTAGATCTCTTTCTGCCATACTCCTTCCTAGACAGTCTCTTCCCATTCTGTATGTGTGAAACTGATTGTTCCTTCCTAAGTGGAGCACTTTGCATTTATCTTTATTGAACTTCATCCTGTTTACCTCAGACCATTTCTCCAATTTGTCCAGATCATTTTGAATTTTGACCCTGTCCTCCAAAGCAGTTGCAATCCCTCCCAGTTTGGTATCGTCCGCAAACTTAATAAGCGTATTTTCTATGCCAACATCTAAATCGTTGATGAAGATATTGAACAGAACCGGTCCCAAAACAGACCCCTGCGGAACCCCACTTGTTATACCTTTCCAGCAGGATTGGGAGCCATTAACAACTACTCTCTGAGTACGGTTATCCAGCCAATTATGCACCCACCTTATAGTAGCCCCATCTAAATTGTACTTTCCTAGTTTATCTATAACAATATCATGTGAGACCGTATCAAATGCCTTACTAAAGTCTAGGTATATCACATCCACCGCTTCTCCCTTATCCACAAGGCTCGTTATCCTATCAAAGAACGCTATCAGATTAGTTTGACACGATTTGTTCTTTACAAATCCATGCTGGCTATTCCCTATCACCTTACCACCTTCCAAGTGTTTGCAGATGATTTCTTTAATTACCTGCTCCATTATCTTCCCTGGCACAGACGTTAAACTAACTGGTCTGTAGTTTCCTGGGTTGTTTTTATTTCCCTTTTTATAGATGGGCACTATATTTGCCCCCTTCCAGTCTTCTGGAATCTCCCCCGTCTCCCATGATTTCCCAAAGATAATAGCTAGAGGCTCAGATACCTCTTCTATTAACTCCTTGAGTATTCTAGGATGCATTTCATCAGGCCCTGGTGACTTGCAGGCATCTAACTTTTCTAAGTGATTTTTTTACTTGCTCTTTTTTTATTTCATCTTCTAAACCTACCCTCTTCCTGTAAGCATTCACTATATTAGACATTCCTTCAGACTTCTCAGTGAAGACCGAAACAAAGACGTCATTAAGCATCTCTGCCATTTCCAAGTCTCCCGTTACTGTTTCCCCCTCCTTACTGAGCAGTGGGCCTACCCTGTCCTTGGTCTTCCTCTTGCTTCTAATGTATTGATAAAAAGTCTTCTTGTTTCCCTTTATTCCCATAGCTAGTCTGAGCTCATTTTGTGCCTTTGCCTTTCTAATCTTGCCTCTGCATTCCTGTGTTATTTGCCTATATTCATCCTTTGTAATCTGACCTAGTTTCCATTTTTTATATGACGCCTTTTTATTTTGTAGGTCACGCAAGATCTCATGGTTAAGCCAAGGTGGTCTTTTGCCACATTTTCTATCTTTCCTAACCATCGGAATAGCTTGCTTTTGGGCCCTTAATAGCGTCCCTTTGAAAAATTGCCAACTCTCCTCAGTTGTTTTTCCCCTCAGTCTTGATTCCCATGGGACCTTACCTATCAGCTCTCTGAGCTTACCAAAATCCGTCTTCCTGAAATCCATTGTCTCTATTCTGCTGTACTCCCTTCTACCCTTCCTTAGAATTGCAAACTCTATGATTTCATGATCACTTTCACCCAAGCTTCCTTCTACTTTCAAATTCTCAACGAGTTCCTCCCTATTTGTTAAAATCAAGTCTAGAACAGCTTCCCCCCAGTAGCTTTTTCAACTTTCTGAAATAAAAAGTTGTCTGCAATGCAGTCCAGGAACTTATTGGATAGTTTGTACCCCGCGGTGTTATTTTCCCAACATATATCTGGATAGTTGAAGTCCCCCATCACCACCAAATCTTGGGCTTTGGATGATTTTGTTAGTTGTTTGAAAAAAGCCTCATCCACCTCTTCCACCTGATTAGGTGGCCTGTAGTAGACTCCCAGCACGACATCACCCATGTTTTTTACCCCTTTTAGCCTAACCCAGAGACTCTCAACACTTCCATCTCCTATGTCCATCTCCACCTCAGTCCAAGTGTGTACATTTTTAATATATAAGGCAACACCTCCTCCCTTTTTCCCCTGTCTATCCTTCCTGAGCAAACTATACCCATCCACACCAACATTCCAGTCATGTGTATTATCCCACCAAGTTTCAGTAATGCCAACAATGTCATAGTTGTATTTATTTATTAGCACTTCCAGTTCTTCCTGCTTATTACCCATACTTCTTGCATTTGTATATAGGCATCTAAGATACTGGTTTGATCTTGCCTCCCAGCTTTGCCCTGACCCTCCTTCCTCACTGCCATTATAGCCCGTGCTCCCTCCTGTTTCCAACCCATCTCCCAGGTCTTGTTCCCCACTTACCTGTGGGGTTTGCTCACCTGTCCCCGTCAAACTTAGTTTAAAGCCCTCCTTACTAGGTTAGCCAGTCTGTGCGCAAATAAGGCCTTTCCCCTCTGTCATAACCTTAGTCCCAGATTTGGACCTTAGCGTCCAAAATATGGGGGTTAGCATGAAAACCTCCAAGCTTAGTTACCAGCTTGGACCTGGTACTTGCTGCCACCACCCAAAAAATTAGAGTGTTTTGGGGCACTCTGGTCCCCCTGAAAAACCTTCCCTGGGGACCCCAAGACCCAAATCCCTTGAGTCTCACAACAAAGGGAAATAATCCTTTTTCCCTTCCCCCCTCCAGGTGCTCCTGGAGAGATACACAGACACAAGCTCTGTGAAACTACACAGAGTGACTCCCCCTCTCTGTTCCCAGTCCTGGAAACCAAACGCACTTTCCTATTCCCCCAGAGGGAATGCAAAATCAGGCTAGCAAATCCAACACACAGATCTCCCCCTGAATTCTTCCTCCCACCAATTCCCTGGTGAGTACAGACTCAATTTCCCTGAAGTAAAGAAAAACTCCAACAGGTTTTAAAAAGAAAGCTTTATATAAAAAAGAAAGAAAAATACATACAAATGGTCTCTCTGTATTAAGGTGATGAAATACAGGGTCAATTGCTTAAAAGAATATTGAATAAACAGCCTTATTCAAAAAGAATACAAATCAAAGCACTCCAGCACTTATATTCATGCAAATACCAAAGAAAAGAAACCATATAACTTACTATCTGATCTCTTTGTCCTTACACTTAGAAACAGAAGATTAGAAAACAGAACTACTTCTCCAAAGCTCAGAGAAAGCAGGCAGACAGAAAAAGACTTTAGACACACAATTCCCTCCACCCAAAGTTGAAAAAATCCGGTTTCCTGATTGGTCCTCTGGTCAGGTGCTTCAGGTGAAAGAGACATTAACCCTTAGCTATCTGTTTATGACACCCTCTTCAAAAGGTGAACGCCATCTGTGCCTAGCAGTCCTTCCTCAAATAGCATCCCGTTTATCAGGGTAGCATCAGGGTAGAGTGAATACCTTCTCCAGTCAAAGATACAGGGGATTCTATTCAAGCCCCACAGTAGCCAAATACTTCCCATTGAAGTCAATGGGAGTTATTCAGATAGGGCTCAATCCAGCCCCCACTGGCTATATTCCCACTGAATTCAATAGTGCAGGTTGAGCCTACAGTGCCGCAAACAAGCAGGACCCTGGGAGTATAGCCTGGCAGAATCTGATCACGCAGTTGGAATCCCATGAAAACTGATTTTTCTTCAACACCCCCTTTTTCAATTTTAAATATTTTTATTTAAAAAAAAAGAAGGGAAGAAAGAAGGAAAATGGGAAGAAGGTGAAAATAAATATACTGTCAACAGGGATTAAAAATTAAGACACAGATAATTAAACATACTAACCAATTTTGTAGAAGTGATACAACTCTGCAATTCTAAATGTAGTTGGGGATTTTAATAAGCTTCCAAATGAGAGAATAAATGGGGAAACAAACAAATTAATGCATAGGGCCAGAATCTGATCTCAGTTACAAGTGAAAAGACTACCACTTATGACGATGCTATTACTGCAGATTTATACTGATGTAACTGAGAGAAGAATCTGCCCTCCTGGTTACCAGATATTACAGATCACAGTTTTCTACTTTGGATTTCACCTGGGTCAGGGATTCAGTCAACTGATTTGTTTGTAGAAGTTTTGCATTCTTGTATTGTTAATGTTCCCTGAGTTTTCTGCTTTGGTGCATTACAAATTTTGGCTAAGAGGGAAGAATGTAGTGCAGTTTCCTTTGTTGCAATCGGAGGAAATTGTCCAGTATTCCCAGCAGAAGTAATTTCACGCCTACTGGGGTGTTGTCACTTTCCTTAAACAATGCATCCGCTCTTCAATTTAACCGTCATGTTTTTCTACAGCTCCAAATTGCATGGCCCATTCTCTCCTGTATGACATCCCCAACAAATACTTGGACCTGTGACATGTTTCTTTCAGGGTAGAGTGGGGGGAAGAAATAATCACATGCAATAACCAAAAGGCCAATAGTTGGTATTTTGCTTTGATTATTATTAGAGAAGGATCTGAACAAAAATCTCTAATTTGGGCTGCATTCACTCAAACTGGATTCAGATCCAAACTTCCAAATTACTCATTGTTATAATGAGGTATGCTAAAAATCCCAGGAACAAACACCCCTGAAGTTTGAAGCTTCAGTCCATCTCTATTTCGGTTTTGAAAACCAGCACATATATAGTTAACAGCACTAGACTATCTTTTTCTGGTAAAGTGACAGGGAAATGCAATGAAGAATCAGTAGCTGGGATAAATAAGAACAACAGCTAAATGCAGAGGCTTTTTATCTCAGCTCTGGGCTGAAAAACAGAATGGGCAGAAGTGAATCAATACCCTTGCTGTCAAGTCCAGAGGCAATTTTTTAAATGATGGCAGTTTGTAGTGGACAAAGACATTTTTCAGACTCTGTTGGTAAGACTGGTCACTGGTGTAAATTCTCTGATATCAGTGGAGTTATTCTGGGGAAGAATTGGACCAGTGGTAGTTGAAGGGGTTGGGATGTTTACACCTAGTTCTTTACCAGTATGTTGGGGTTCTTTTCCTTCTGGCACGGTTACCTTCAGAGTATGAATTCTGAATATGCTGACTGACAGACTGGGATGCGGGCAGAACATTTGTCTCATGAGGGGATTCTTGAAAGAATGGGTTAGCATCAGTTATAGGCAAAGTTTCTACATCTCCACAATATTCAAGCCTTATAATCCTAATATCAAGAATCACACCAGGCTGCTGCTTAACTGGAAATTAATGGAGATCCTCACCAATAGAATAGCTATATAAGGCTTTTCTGCCCCAATCTTTCCACTGTTGCCACACTTGGCTCAGCTCCACCCGTGGTCATGGTCGCGTTAGGGGGAATGTTGATCTGAAAAGGCTCTGATGTTTTAAGCACAGTGTCACTTGACCCAACTCAGAAAGGTCAATACAACACAGTGCTTAAAGGGCTGGTGGATGCTGGTACCTTATCTATACTAGCACTCACACCAGGGAGCTGATCTGGTGATAGCAATGGTAGGAAATGTTGGACACTAAAGGTGAGTGTAGAGAAGCTTAGAGTGATGAAGTGATAACATTAGAGAGCACAGAGAAAAGGGTTTGAGACTGGTGGAGTGGGGTTTGATTTAAAACAAATATTTACTGGGATCTTTTCACCCAAATTTTGTCCTGGCCTTCACCAGTCGAAATAAGTTTAAGCTAGAGCTGGGCAAATACATCTTGCATAATTATGAACTCACTGGAAGTTTGTTGATCCAGTATGTCAACTCTGACCTGAACACTGGGTTTTTTTTCCCCACCAAAGAGAACATAGTGAAAAAGAAAAACAAGAATAATTTGGGGAGGGAAAGAAAAAGAAAAGAGGTGAAAGAGCACAGGGAAAATTCAAAAAGAGTGAAAAACACAGAGCAGAGAGTAGGAGGAGAAACTGTCTTATAAAAAAATAAAACCTATAGATGAATTCCTGTCCCTTTGAAGACAATGGGAGTTTTGCCATTGGCTTTAATGGAGACAGGATTTTACCCTTTCTATTTGCATATCAATCTTTTGTATTTTTGGGGCACTCAGCAGCATAGTTCCTGGACACCAACAAATTACATCAAACAATATTTTGCCTGAGACTGTATTTTCACCACTCCTTCATTTATTGCTGCGTTCTTTGTTTAGGTGAATTATATCTGTTTGGCCACGTCTATGCTGCAAGCATTACTGTAGCACAGTTACGGCACTGTAGCTATGCTGCTATACCGTAGATGCTTCCTACAGGGATGGAAGGGGTGTTTCCATTGTTGTAGTAATATACTGCCCTGAGTGATGGTACCTAGGGTGACAGAACCATTCTTCTGTCAATCGAGCTGAGCCATGGGCATCAGGTTGCTGTGATCCTGTCATGATGTGGGCCTGGCCAGGCCAAATCTGAGCCAGTGGTGTTGCAGCCTAGCACACAAGGTTGCAGCACCACTCAGGTTTAGGGTTGCCAGATGTCCAATTTTCGACCAGAACACCCAGTTGAAAAGGGACCCTGGTTGCTCTGGTCAGCGGCCGTTCAAAGTCCAGTTGGAAGCACAGCAGGTTAAGGCAGGATCCCAGAAGCAGCAGCAGCATGTCCCCGCTCTAGCTTCTAGGCATAGGGGCAGCCAGGAGGCTCCACTCGCTGCCCCCGACCCAAGCATCTGTTCCGCAGCTTCCATTGGCTGGGAACCATGGCCAATGGGAGCTTCAGGGGTAGCAGCTGAGGATGGGGCAATGCCTGCAGACAGAGCTGGAGGGCGGGGACACATCGCTGCTTCCGGGAGCTGCCTGAGGTAAGCACCACCCAGAGCCTACATCTCTTCCCACGCCCCAACCCCCTGTCCCATGCCTGATCCCCCCTTATACCCTCTGAGCCTCTTGATCCCAGTCTGGAGCACCCTCCAGCATCCCAAACCCCTCATCTCCAGCCCCACACCCCTATCTGAAGTCCTCACCCCCACACACACCCCAACCCCCTGCACCAGCCTGGAGCCCCCTCCCACACTCCAAACCCCTCAGTCCCAGCCTAGAGACCCTCTGCACCCCAAACCCTTCATCTGCAGCCCCACCCCAGAGCCCACACCTCCAGCCGGAGCCCTCATCCCTTCCTGCATCCCAATCCACTGCCTCAGCCCAGAGCCCTCTCCCACACCCTGAACTCCTCATTTCTGGTCCCACTCCAGAGCCAGCACCCCCAGTTGGAGCCTTCACCCGCTCCAACAACCCAACCCCCCAAGCCAGCCTGGTGAAAATGACCAACCGAGTGAGTGAGGGTGGGAACAGCAAGTGACAGAGGGCGGGGGGATGGAATGAGTGGGGGGGCAGAGCCTCAAAGGAGGGGTGGGGCAAGGGTGTTCGATTTTGTGTGAGTAGAAAATTGGCACCCCTACTCAAGTTGTCACCAAGTTGCCATGCCACTCACTTAAATTTGGAAGGAGCTGGGGTAGAGCCTCATGGGTCAAGGGGGGTCAGGATGGTGGTGGTGGTGGCAGTGGGGAACCTGAGAGGGGAAGAGGAGGCCCATGATCTCTTAAGTGCATTGCTTCCCAGTACCCCTCTCCCTCAGAGCAATGTGCTCCAATGGGAACTGTGCTTCTATGTGGTCAACTGCTTCAAAACCCTCTCTGTGTAGTTTTCAGTGCACAGGGGGTGTCGTCTGTGTGTGTGGGGAGGGGAGTACTACAAAAGTCAATGCTGGCAGGGTTTGATTTTTGCAGGAAGACAATTCTGTAGTGTTTGACTTCGATAGGGCTCCGGGTGAGCACAGGGGTCTCTCTGCATGGAGTCAGTTGCAGGATCAGGGCCGTAGTGAAGGCATCTTTTTGTAAATGCTCTACCACAATGAATGCATATCAACTAAGTGGGCTCCCTTCAACTAGCATAGTTATAATGCAATTCTTATTTATACCAGCAGATGGCCAAATATTACCATGTATTCATAACATTTACAGAGAAAGGGCAACATAGTGTGGAACAGAACTCTAAGCATGTACTGTATATTTAAGAAATGTCATGCACATACTTGGCATTTACTTTTTTATAAACAATATTGCAAAATGCATGAAGAATTATACAACTTCTGTTCCTTCCAGGAACAACCTCACAGGCTCACCAAAGTAGAGATCAATATTTTGACCTGCAAGATGCTATATTAAAGATAGACCTTTAAAACAGATAAATATTATTTCTCATTTCAAATATTTGTGATTAAAAAAAACAAACCTCGAAAACACTGATAATATCGGATTAGACCTACCTGCAATTAAACCAACATTCTCATTGCCTGTCAGTAGGTAGCAGAACAGAACATTTATTCTTCCAGTGCAGACTCAATAGATAAACGAGATTTGAATTCATTAAATGTTTCATTTAAAAAGGAAATGTGTTGAACTAGTTAAAAATATCTGGCAAATTTTTTTTATACAAATATTCAGTTAAATAGTCTTGCCCTTAAATAAAAACCTGCAATTTCACTATAATATTGCACTGGATTATGAGGGTTTACCATACTATATATTTTCCGGTTTAATGTTGCAAAATGTCTTATAATATAGATGCTGATATGATAGCTTATAAGACTGATGTGTACATAAAGCTAAGGAGGTAATATTTTTAAAGCACCTAAGTCAGTGAGCAGCCTAAATGATTTAGACACCTTTTCAAAGTGTTACGTAAGTCCCTGGTTCCCGTGGTTATCAAACATCCCGTTTCATTTTTTACAAGAGTAGCGCTAATAATGCTCGTGTCCTAAGCTGTTTCCAATTTGAGAAATTTCATTCTTGTTACAAAAATTCCCTTGGCAGTTTCAAGTGGGTACAAATTTTTTCATTTTCTGTCTCTAGCTCTTGTGTATTGCTGTGTATTATTCATCAGTTTCTGTGTATTACTGCAGAGGTGGCTGAATGACAGTGGTGGATGGAGTAATTTCCGGATATAGAGAGCTTTTACCCCTGAGATGAAAGGTGCTGTATATATGCAGCCATTCCAATTCCTTTTCAAACTAGTCCTTGAAATTTCTCTTCTTGTATCTTCTTTTCTGTTGTTAATATTTCTGAAAGCAAACTTTTAGGTAATAGAGGTGGGATTTTAGGCTTTGTAGAAAGAAAAGAACAGCTAAAAAATATGACTCATCTCATGAAAGATAACAAAGAAGGAGATGAACAGTGAGGTGGCAAAGTTTGCAGATGATACTAAACTGCTCAAGATAGTTAAGACCAAAGCAGACTGTGACGAACTTCAAAAAGATCTCACAAAACTAAGTGATTGGGCAACAAAATGGCACATTAAATTTAATGTCGATAAATGTAAAGCAATGCACATTGGAAAAAATAACCCCAAGTATACATACAATATGATGGGGGCTAATTTAGCTACAAGAAGTCAGGAAAAAGATCCTAGAGTCATCATGGATAGTTCTCTGAAGGTGTCCACGCAGTGTGCGGTGGCAGTCAAAAAAGCAAACAGGATGTTAGGAATCATTAAAAGGGGGATAGAGAATAAGACTGAGAATATATTATTGCCCTTATATAAATCTATGGTACACCCACATCTTGACTACTGCGTGCAGATGTGGTCTACTTATCTCATAAATGATATTCTAGCACTAGAAAAGGTTCAGAAAAGGGCAACTAAAATGATTAGGGGTTTGGAATGGGTCCCATATGAGGAGAGATTAAAGAGGCTAGGACTCGTCAGCTTGGAAAAGAGGAGATTAAGGGGGGATATGATAGAGGTCTAGAAAATCATGAGTGATGTGAAGAAAGTGGATAAGGAAAAGTTATTTACTTATTCCCATAATACAAGAACTAGGGGTCACCAAATGAAATTAATAGGCAGCAGGTTTAAAACAAATGCAAGGAAGTTCTTCTTCACGTAGCGCACAGTCAACTTGTGGAACTCCTTGCCTGAGGAGGTTGTGAAGGCTAGGACTATAACAGCGTTTAAAAGAGAACTGGATAAATTCATGGTGGTTAAGTCCATTAATGGCTATTAGCCAGGATGGGTAAGGAATGGTGTCCCTAGCCTCTGTTTGTCAGAGGATGGAGATGGATGGCAGGAGAGAGATCACTTGATCATTGCCTGTTAGGTCCACTGGGGCACCTGGCATTGGCCACTGTCGGTGGACAGAATAAATGGACACAAATCTGACATCAGGAATCATAACATTCAAAAACCAGTGGGAGAACACTTCAACCTCTCTAACCACTCAGTGACAGACTTGAAGGTGGCAATTTTGCAACAAGAAAACTTCAAAAAAAGACTCCAAAGAGAGACTGCTGAACTCGAATTAATATGCAAATTAGATATAATTAACTTAGGTTTAAATAGAGACTGGGAATGGTTGGGTCATTACATTAATTGAATCTATTTCCCTATGTTAAGTTCTCCTCACACCTTCTATGGGTCATCTCAATTATCACTTCAAAAGTTTTTTTTCTGCTGCTGATGATAGCTCATCTCAATTGATTGGACTCTTCCTGTTGGTATGCATACTTCCACCTTTTCATGTTCTCTGTATGTATAAATATCTCCTGTCTGTGTGTTCCATTCTATGCATCCGAAGAAGTAAGCTGTAGCTCACAAAAGCTTATGCTGAAATAAATTTGTTAGTCTCTAAGGTGCCACAAGTACTCCTGTTCTTTTTGTCGGTAGACAGGATACTGGGCTAGATGGACCTTTGGTCTGACCTGGTACGGCCGTTCTTATGAGTATTGAGACTCAAAAGTCACAGAGAAGATTTATTCTCCATAGCAGATTAGCTCCAGCAGACTCTGCTGCAAAAGTGGCTAAGGCATATTTTGTTGAGCAAACATTCCTCAAAGTGACGGATGAGGGAAGAACAACTTCCTCTCTAAGAAAGGGCAAAGAGCACTGGAGACTGTAACATGCTATTGACCTTGAGATTTTAAGGGCTTGAGCGTGGCCCCAGCTTTGGCAGTTTTGTGCCACTCTGTTTGAAGGTGGTACAAAGCCAGTTTACCCAGTCACTTGAGGCTTTCCTCAGGGTGGAGAATGCTGGGCGGTATAAAGATGGTGTAGCTGGCTCTTGCCCACTCCGCCTCACCAGCCTCCAGTATCTGGGACATGATGGCGACATGGCTAGAACATTTCCCAAAGAAATTGACTTACAGACTCTTTGGGGGCTGTTAGCAGGATTTGGGGTGTAGAGGTGACAGGATTCTGGGTGCTATCTGAGTTTGAATATTATATAATATTAATCCCTGTCAGAATGGGGGGCATACTTTATACTAAATAATTACAAAGGGTTAATACCTACAAAATTGTTAGTCAATTATTATAGAGCAGGTCAATAGATTGCTTATAACAATCCATAACACTGTCTAGCAGCCTGCTTCCAACCATCTATAACGCACACTGCTCATGTCTGTAACATGCTAATCATCTCTTATTAACCATTTATAAACTATTTTTACATGGTGCCTTAATATAAAGCGTGATTCACTATGATATTACTCACAGAATGAATATTGGAGCTCAGAATTGAATCCCCAACTTAGCTTTGTCTGTGGCAATATTTTTTCCCTCATTATCAGTGGGTGGCTTGAAATCAGCATCTCTATCTCCTGATAAAGTGAGGAGGGAGATACACCTCTAACCCAATATAACGCTGTCCTCGGGAGCCAAAAAAATCTTACTGCCTTAGAGGTGAAACCGTGTTATATCGAACTTGCTTTGATCCACCAGAGTGCGCAGCCCCTCCTCCCCCCTCGGAGCACTGCTTTACCGCGTTATATCCAAATTCGTGTTATATTGGGTGGCGTTATATTGGGGTGGAGGTGTATTCATTTGGTAATCTAAGAAGAGAGCTTTTAAAGCACCTAGGCTATTTAGAACCACAAGTCCAATTAACTCTCCCCTCCCACTGAATGAGATTAAAACTCATGAACCTTCCAATGACTTGTGCTCCTAAATCCCTTAGGTAATTCTGAAAATCTTCTTGACTGTAACAAGACTGCATTTTGTTGAAAGACAGTCATTTAGGCCCCATGAGATTGAAGTTTCAGCAAAGTACGTAAGCTCAATTGGTGCCTTAGTTTGGACATTACATTCCCACACTAAAACAAACCCAGTTTAAGCTATTAAGCATGACTCTGTCCATCTCTCATCTGTCTAAAACAAGGACTCTTTGTCAATTGCCTTTCCAGTGATATGAGATAAACCAAAAGCTCTGTGACTTTCTCCATGGCCAGCACTCTGGACCTGTATCCTTCCTGGCTGGCAGCTTCATCCCTCCTGAGGTCAGTCAGGAAGAGCAATTTCGCAGCTATTTGCTTCTATCTCCTCTAGAGAAGAACGCAAGCAGCACTAATGGCTGTGAACAGCTGGCTCAGAAAACAGTCTTTCTAGTGTCCGCTCGGTGCATAATTTTTCCTTCAGTGGCTTAGCATATGCCATTCAACCTCCCAATGGGTCACACTATAAACCCAGTCATTAGCAGACCGAGATACTTCCTTCTTTGATTAAATATTTTGTTTCACTCCACAGCAAGCCATTCCAACTCCGCTGCAGCTTGCCAGCGGGCTGGGTAAGAACAATTCCCTGGATCCACTTGAATACTTTGAATGCAATTCAGTTGAAGGAAGAAATTACAAAATCCCCTCTTCAGACACAGTCAGAGGAATTCCTGGGTATTTTTTTTGTCTATTAAGACTGGTAAACAAATAGCTGTTCTTTATATGAATAGTATGACAACTCTTAAAGCTTATAGGTGCAACTCTGTGGCATCAAGAGGGAGAAAAAGGTTGAATTCATAGAAGGTCTCAATGTTCCATTTTAAAAATCAGCAAATCTTAAAGATGCACCTTATTTACAATGCTCAGATGCTCTACTCTGTATGCTACCAGGGAGCACGGAAGGCTGCCAGGAGCCAAGAGCTGGTATGGAGACACAGGGCCTCTGCACAGATGTTCATATTCTAGAACCCAGATGAACCTATAGGGATCCTTCAGATTTAGAAGCAGGGCCCTTTGTACATTCTGCAAGATATGTGAGCAAAGCCCACCTCCAGTTGAATAATTGGGGAGGAATGCCCAGAAAGAATCCTCAACAAGATTGCTTCCTTTGACCAGAAGGGACCCAGTGCAGGTCACTATTTTTCTAGCTGCCTGAAGATTTATCCTAGGAAATTATTGATATTTAGTAGGCAATGGAGCTAACTGAGAGAGCACATACCTTCTTATACCGGGTCTGAATTCAGCCCAGTGCCTGCAGAAGACATCGAGCCTCTTGAGAAGAGCTTCACATGAGCAAAACAGCCATTATTGTACAGACTAATCCAATACTGACAACTGGACACCAGTTTACCGGATGTCAACAGTTGCAGCCTTCAATTCCCCAATAAACCCCCTCTGCCAGATGGAACAAACAACACTCCATCCCACAACAAACATTCCTGTGCTACATGGGAGTTCTATCAACTCCCCTCTAGCAGACTTTACAAACATCTTTCAGGCCTAGACTGTGTACTCAGAAGTGGAATCTTGCAAAGATCTCTGGATTTGTTTGACCTGGACACTACCTGATCTATTTGGTTTATCAGAGTTGGCCTAATTCTGCACTAACTCTCTCTTCTACCCTTCATCCTTCAATTTTGCCCACTGTACACTATTCAGTCTCTTGCTTCCCACAGAATAATACTGTCTGTGCCATGCTGGATTTTGGAGATAGTTAACAAAGTCCTTGTTATAGCATAAT
Organism: Gopherus flavomarginatus; assembly: GCF_025201925.1. Taxonomy (NCBI): domain Eukaryota; kingdom Metazoa; phylum Chordata; order Testudines; family Testudinidae; genus Gopherus; species Gopherus flavomarginatus. The sequence continues at coordinate 18,119,418 of NC_066625.1, read as the reverse complement.
ACAAAAAAGGATTACTGAAAAATAGATCAGGTAGCAGACTAAAAGGAACGTTTTTTGTGATCAAGGAGAGAATTAAGACATTATCCAAGGGGATTGTCAGTGTGATGCATGTCCTTTTACCCATCCATGGATGATCTGTTTTATGCAAACTAAGCTTAATCAAATTGCATGATAACCATTTTTGGGCATCTTGCATGCAGCAGTCAGTTGGGAAAATCATTATGACTATTTGTATTATTGTCTCGTCTAGAGGCCCCCATCAGATTTAAGTTGGGTATGACATGGACAAACACAGCGTGGAAGACAAGTCTGAAATCTATGTAATCAGAGGTGGATTAAGATTTACTGGGGCCCTGGGCACAAAGAACAACCCCCTGCAACAGAGCCCTGCCCCCTGCTCCCCTTCCTCCCCCTCTGACCTGGCCAGAAACGGGGCTGTGATAATATTTGCACAAGGAGCCTGGGCTGCTGTGGGGAGCCCCAGACCCTCCCCCTGCCCTAGGCGGCGCGCCTTGCGGGGTAGGAACACAGGCTGGCCCCCCATCCAGGACTGGTGGAAGGGTCTGGAGCTCCCCACAGCCACTTGGTTTCCCTGGGAGGCTCTTACCACAGCCTACGGTGACCATATATTCCATTTTGGCTGGGACAGTCCCCTTTTTAAGTCCTGCCACAGACGTTCCAACTTTTTTTGGCAAAAGTGGGCACTTTTGCCAAAAAAGGGGCTGTGGGGTGGGGGGAGCAGCAGGGCTCGGGCCAGCTCCGAGTGGGGTGGAGAGGAGGCAGAAAGGGGCTTGGGCTTGCTCCATAGGGGGAGGAGCAGGTGAGGAGAGAGGGGCTCTGGCCAGCAGCTCAGTGTGGGAGGAGGAGTGGGGAGGGGAAAAGCAGGGTTCCGGCGAGTGGTGGGCCAGCTCTGCGTAGCAGGGTGGCAGGAGATGAGCAGCAAGGGGTGGGGCCAAAGTTCCAATGATCCTACTGGAGGCTCCCAAATTGGTCTGGGCCCCTGGGCACAGGTCCCATGGGCCATACAGTAATCCGTAATTGTAATGTGTAATGCACTGTACAGTGTAATGCACTGTAATGATTCCCAGGATGGGCTGTACTAAGCAGACTCAGTTGCATAGCAGGAAAACTCCAGTAGCTTAACTGGTTACAAACACATGCAAATATCTGTTCTACACTCACAGCTGTGTTAACTGCATTTACACTGAGCATCAGCCTGGGTATCTTCTGGAAATCAGCCCTAGAAATTTACCTCAGGTGTTGCATTTTTGTGTGTGGTAACTCATTTAAATTCTTTCCAGATCTAAAAGAAGTTTGTCAGAGTATGGAGACTTAAAAGAATTGTCATTCAGCCTAATTCATTTATAAAAGTATTTGTGACTCAACAATTTGATTTGAGCAATTTGAGTGGATACAATTTAAGTAATAAACTTTTCAATTTGAGACAAATCACTTTTTTGGAGGAGGGGTCTTCTGGGAGCCCTGATGACTAAGACCATTGCTGACTTTATGGCAAATATAATTCCACATGGAGACACTAATAGCCCTGACAAGCAGTTTTTGAAATGTATGATTCTATAATATGTCAGAGAAAACAGATCATCTAAAAGTAAGATGGCTCACTAAAGAGAAAACAAAGTGCATTGCCAATCTTTTATGTGCTGCATTCTCTTGGCACGTCCATAAGGTGCCAGTTCCCAAATATACCAAAACCCGAGAGAAAAAGCACTTCAGTTAAATGATAACAGACCAGATTCTCCTCTCAGCAACAGCACTGCCATCCTACTCAGTTTAGGCAGCAGAGTCAGGCTGACTGAAGTTGCACTGGCATAAATATGTGGTGCACTTGGTCCAACCAGCCTTCCATGATCCAGAAAGCAATAATGAATTAGCAAGAATCTTCCTCTCTTACATCACTAGAACAAGGACACTTTGGACGCCAAAAAAGAAACCGATTTATTATTATGTGTGTGTCTAGTCACTCTTTGTATATAGCAGAAAACATTGCTGTAATGACTAACAAATTCATTTTATATCCCCCCAGTCACTTCACTTTTCATTTTTGTAGTTTTCCCCATTAATGTCAATTTTGGATTTCATTTGAAAAGGCTAGAATACAATCACAACAGTCCTCCATGCACAATTTGTAATCAGGGCCGCCTGTGCTGATCAGCTTGCCACGCTAGCTGAACGGGAAATGAAATTCAAAAGTTCACCGGGCTTTTCCTGTCTACCTGGCCAGTGAATCTGAGTTGAGAGTGCTGTTCAGAGCAGTTACAATGGAGCACTGGAGGCCAATACTGTTAAATTGCATCCACACTACCCCAAATTCGACCAAGCAAGGTCGATTTCAGCACTAATCTCCTCATCGGGTAGGAGTACAGAAATCGATTTTAAGAGCCCTTTAAGTCAACAAAACAAGCTTGGTCGTGTGGATGGGTGCAGGGTTAAATTGATCTAATGCTGCTAAATTCGACCTAAACTCGTAGTGTAGATCAGGGCTAAAATTACAATAAATGGAAGTGACTACAGGGAAAAAAAAAAGTTCCTCTATTTTTTCCAGCTGGCTTTGTGCATTTGCCAGCTCTTTTATCTGATCAGTTTCACTGCTTCTCCTGTATTGTCATTTCCCTCATTGTTCATGTGGGTCTTTCACAAAGCAAGCAAAGAGAGAAAACACTTAAAAATATAGGAAAATGAGGTAGTAAAGCCACATACCTTGGCAGGGTGATTCAGGGGCAGATGGTGTACCTGATCTAAAGATGACTGTGTCATTTTAAAATGACTGGTCTGAAAAGAATGCAACTGGTTTTTGCTCAGCAGAATCCTCACGATATAAAAGAAGTCAGTGACAACAGGCAACCTTTAAACATAACCGTTGAATCAGACACTCTGGTAAATGTTCTTCCTTTTTGATTAAATGGAGGAAGAAAGGAGAGAAAAAGCATTAAATTTACAATCCTGCTGCCACTCCCTGTGAGGAAGTGTGATGCTTCCCGGGGCTACCCAGGGATGCGAGGCACTTCACTACCACCTGCCCTTAGTGAGAGGAAGCCTTATCTGTGCCTTTCAGGGGTCAACTCCCCGACTCCACCAGCCTCAAGCAACATAAGCACCTCACTCTCAGCCTGTGCAGGCTCTACTGTTCCCCTCCAGGTAAGGGGTAAGCACACTCCAACCCCCAAATCCTCTGAGCAGCCCCATGGAGCCTCCAGCCCCTTTTCCATTGGAGAGTCACATAATTCACAGATTCCCAAAGGAACAGTACACCCCAGCTTACCAGTTACACCTCGGGATCACCGCTCATCTTAACAGACAGTACTTAGATATGTTTATGGAGCATGGGGCACAGGTCAGTTGCTGGAGGATTCTCTGCAGCTTGAGGTCTTCAAACCACAATTTGGGGACTTCAGTAACTCAGACATAGGTTAGGGGTTTGTTACAGGAGTGGGTGGGTGAGATTCTGTGGCCTGCATTGTGCAGGAGGTCAGACTAGATGATCATAATGGTCCCGTCTGACCTTAAAGTCTATGAGTCTAAGTTTATTTAACAAAGAATAGCTATTCGAGAAGAAGCAAGTAGAATTAATGGAAACAAATGGCTACATTTAAAATAAAACTACAACATGCATTTTAGAGCCTAAATTTAACTAACAAGACATCTCCTGTCTCAATCAATGTCTCTCCTCTAGCATTAAACAGCCAGATCAGGTGTGATCCTCAGGTCATAAGACAAGCCCAGATGGCAGCTTGTCCCTAGGTGAATGATACCTGGGGTGTACCACTGTACTTCCAGATATAGTTCCAATGATCCACTGTCTTCACTTATAAATAGGGTAACCACTGCTGCTTGTTTGCCCCACAGAGAATCTCCCATGGAGACTTCACAATTCTTGTTAAGCATTTTGCCCAGACTGTAAATGGTCCATCCAATGTGAAGCACACAATACTCAATATGCATATAGCCAGACAGGTAGATAAGCGTCTCCCCCCTGAAAGAAACTTGTTGATCACCTTCTGTTGACCAGCCTCATCTCACAGATGATAAGAGCATAACTTTCAGTCTATACACATAACTCCTTACATATTACCTGTACATACATTTTGCAATGGTTATGAAGAGCAGTAGAGACATAAGCTTTCAGTAAAGACTTTACATTACCATTATTATGCAGAGACCAGACCCAGGGAATCCTTGTAACTCTGTGCACCCTTGTGCCTTCTGCCAGTCGTCACCAAGAGGGGTGATGTCTCCGGGTCACAGGAACACCAAAGATGTCAGTCCAGACAAAATGCGGGATCAGTCCTTTGGCTGATGCTGTATAAAGAGCAAACCACATGGCTTGCTCGCTGCCTCTGTTGACCAAAGAAAACATGCTCCTATCCTATTCTTTCTTGGTGGATTCCTTTTTAGAGATCACACGTATTAGAGTTTTTATCAAATATTTGCCCCCATTTTTCAGAATCACTTGGCTGATTCTAGTTTCATGCCACTTTTACACTAAGTAAACTCAATGGAGCTTTTTTCTGATTTACATTGGTGTAAGTGAGATCCAAAAGGTCACATCCTCAGCTGCTGCAATTCCAGCTGCTACAATTACACCAGCTGAGGCTCTGGCCCATAGTTTTTCTATTCTTGCAGGACTATATAGCAAGCTTTTCATAATGGCATGTGAACTAAACTGTTTTCTAGGCAGAACATACCCTTTTGTAATTTAGGTATATTTTCTCTTCTTTCCAGTAATTTCTTTTTGGATAAATATGTAAATTTGCTCAGATGACGAAAACTGCAGAGCTTGAAACTAAAGTTTCAGGTTCATTACAGAATAAATGGTCTGCAAGCAGCTGTGTGAAGGTACATACATTTCCCAGAGTGCAGTGGCAAGGACGTGGGCACACATATGCCTTCAAAATACCAACACCGTTTTCAGTAGGAGGCAGAAGTAATTGAACTTTAACGTACAGCACTTAATTCCAATGACTTTTATGCACAGACACCGCTCATGAAATAAATACCAGATTTTAATGAAATGTGTATGTGTCAACATATTGGTGACTCATATTACTGATTTCAAAAGAAGTGTTTCACTTGCTCTGAAGGATTATGCTTTAGTCTTTTTTATTAAGCAATGATAGAAACCTCCAGGCTGGAAACCCCAGAGTTTTTGGGGTCTCTCTCTGGAGCAGATGTGTCAAACATTTCAAAAGGGAAGATGTCTGAGTGAAGAATCTTATCCCCATTAACAAGTTTGTTTATTACACCAACTGCAGTACCAAAGTAAAAGACTCTTAATAGCCCTGAGGTACTTCTAGGGTTGGTCAAAAAAAAATCAGGATTTCTGTTCTGCATGATATTACAATTTTTGGAATTTTTTTGACAGGCTGCATCAGGACAAAAAGTAGAAAATACTGCAGTTTTTCACAGAATGGCAGTGCCCACTTCCTCACCAATGTGCTTCAACCTTGACCTGCAGGGACCACTTCTAGGGTCATTTTCAATGACATTCAACCCCTGGTCTTCCTGAGGAGGCTAAAATTTTCAAAAAATTGCTGCAGAGGGGTTAGCTGGAGCAACAATAACAAGTGGAGACTGATAAGCACCATGCAGAATGATAAATGAATGCAGGCAATGCCCGGTCCAGAATGGAGTGCTTCTGTCATATCAGAAATTGAAAACTAAAGGCAGCAGACTCTTCTCAGACCATATGGCTCACAGTTTCCACTTCTGTGGAATCCATGTGAGGTTTTAGCCAAAACATATCCACCCAGTAATATTTTAGGATGGACTTTGCACTAGGGGTCTCAAATAAACACACTGTTGTATTTATGAATACCCACCCAAGGGGTAGTCAGCTCGCACTGGTTGCTAGGTGACAGTGTCCTATCCTCAGGGAACGTCCAGCCTGTTGCATTAGCTGGGTGTGCTGACACTCAATAGCCTGCTCAGAGAGTTGTATGGGCAGAGACAGAGGCTGTGAGAACTGCTGTGAACTCCCTCCTGCTCTTCTAATTGAATTTGACTCCATTAAAATCAGCTGTTTTTCCAATTAACTTCATGGTCCCCAGGGTGGATTTCAAAGTAAGAAAGTTAGATATTAAGAGCTAGACTGTGCCTTGAAATGCAGCTGGGGGAGGAAGTGCCCTTTAAATGGGGTTATGCACTCCCCCACTGTGGCTGGTTGGCTCCCCTTGGTAGCCTTTGGGGAAGGGGTCACTGCAGATAGCATGGAACAGTGGCCCTGCTTCACAGACCCTGTACTGAGACATGTGGGGTATATGTGTGAGGAGCAACTTGCCCCACTCTCGTCTTCCCTTTGCACCTGCACTGTGCCAGGCCTGGCAATCCAGATGACATTTGCTAGGAGGCTAATGAGGTCAAAGTACTTGCAGGTGCCTCTTCTATGTGTGATCAACAATCCACAGCACCTTCCAGCTCAGGATCTCAGAATGAGAAAAGACAAGGATCAGGCAAGGAGGCAGATAAAGACTGAACATGAAAATAATGTAGGTACCTTTGTGCCATATGTAGTTGTTTAGTTTTGGGTTGAACAAAACTTTTACTTTGACCTAAAGTAATTTTTTTTAAACTTTTTATAGAAAAATCTCATTTTTGGTTTGAACTCAAAAGATTTTTGTTTTAGTTGCCAGCAAACTGAAAAATCAGTTTGTCAAACTCTGAAGAACATTGTTAGGTATTGCATTAGCGGCACGGGATTCAGGATTTTCAGCCTCAGCTAGGCGATGCTCTCTGTGAAGTGGAACCCTGCTCTCGGCAGAAAGGCATGTAGCTATCCCCCTCCCCAAGTATTCTTGGAGCTCCCCCTTTCAGAACATGGCGAGGGGGAGGGCCGCACAATACTGAACAGACGCAACAAGAAAATTGAGAGCTAGTGGTTTGTTGCCCAGGCTCCATTACGATGTCTCCTCAGTAATGTTTTTATGATTCCATCAATCTTATTTAAACTTCAGTGTAAATAAATTGCAGCACATTCACAGTCAGAGCACAGTGCTCTGACTCACCCTGTCCCAGCAGACAGACATTAAATTAATTTTAGAATGAATTCAAATAAATTCTGTTTCAGCCTCTGCAGCTAAGAGATCTCCATGTCATACATTAGAGCACAGCAACACAGGCTATCTAATAGGTGGGCTTTCATTAGGTTGAGATAAGCCTCATTAGAACTCAGCTCATGAATTATGTAGGTCTGAAACTACACATAAATACTCCCTCCTAGCCCACCACCTCACTATTTGGTGGAGGAGAGGAGATAACTGTCATGCCAGGCTCTTTCCAAAGCTGTACATAGATGAATTCCTCCTTCTCCCATATAGGGCCAAATTCTGCTTTCCACCTGGAGTAATTCCATTAAACTGGATGGACTTCACATTTACTCTGGTGTCACTAGGAGCAAGATTTAGCTCCTAGACTAACATTTAGATTTAAGTAGTTAAAATATTATGTAAATTGCCTTTTCCATACAAGTTTCTGTTCCATTCAGTGCACACAACTCCAGTTATTTGGGTGGGAATTGTACAAGAATGAGGAAATTAGAGATAGACATATAAGGCTTATCTTTGAATGTTATGTTAAAAGAAACAGGAGAGATGACACGAATGGCGACAATTATGCCATTTTCTCATCCAATATATTTCCTGCAAAGGTACGTTTGGGCCCCTGGGAAGATTGATTTATTTTCAAAGGTTGAAATGATCATGAGGTGCGTGTTCTGAAGGCAGCAGCGGCAGTGAGTTGCGGTAACACTTTTCCAGGTGATTATCTCATGGGAATTCAGCAGGTGGGATTAAAATCTTGACATTTATTGTTTGCAGTAGTTACATTTACTCCACTATTTCCAACTCTGTGTCAAGGGAGCAACAGGATAAACACAAATAGGATGTTGCTGCGCCAGCCACTGTGCAGGTGCAGAAGGGCTAGGCAGGCGCTGTGTCACTCAGTGCAGCTACCCCTCCTATGTTCAGGGCCACCGTGGGGGGGGCAAGTGGGGCAATTTGCCCCACGCCCCTGGCTCCACAGGGGTCCCCATGAGCATGGCTGAGGCTCCCTCCCCGGCCCCGTCTCCCAGAGCCTCAGCCCATCCAGCAGCGTCCCGGACAGCTGCAGTTGGCTCTTGCTGGGCCCCTAAGCTCCTGCCCGCTGAGAGCCGTGTGATGAGGGGGCGGGGCTGCCAGCTCCTAGCCCCGCCCCCTGACCACGTGGCTCTGAGCGGGGAGGGGCTCGGGCCCCGCCCCCTGACCACGTGGCTCTGAGCGGGGCAGAGCTCAGGCCCTGCCGCCTCTGTCGAGCGAAGCTCCTAGATGTGCTGAGGCTCCAGGTGAGAGGGAAGTCAGGGGTAAGGGGCCAGGGCTGGGGGGGGGGTTGGCTAAGGGGCAGGGAGTCCCAGGGACAGGGAGGGGGCAGAGGTTGGGGGGCAGTCAGGGGACAGGGAACAGGAGGGTTGGATCGTGTGCGTTCCAGGGGTCTGTCAGGACTCAGCGAGGGGGTGATAAGGGTTGGGGCAGTCAGGGCACAGGGAGCAGGGATGGGGTCCCGGGGTGGTGGTGGTGGGGTCTCTGGAGGACGGTGAGGGGAAAAGGAGCAGGATGGGTTGGGGATTCTGAGGGGGGTGGGCAGTCGGGGGGCAGGAAGTGGGTGAGGGTCGGCTAGGGGGCAGGGCTTGGCTGTTTGGGAGGCACAGCCTTCCCTACCCTAAAGCTCATTCAGCAGTTTGAGGCTTGCAGAAGAGCCAAGCTTTTCCATTAGGGCTACCATCCCTTTCACTTCTCAAATGCCAAATTGTAGTCTATATTTAATTTCACTGCCATAGGGAGATTCATGTCAGGGGAGGGTAGCTTCATTTAAAATTAGCCGCTGGGGGAGGGATCACATGAGAAGAGCAATATCCTACACCACCTATCTCCTTCCCAACCCTACCAAGGGAGACCCCCCACACACATTTCCTGAGGCTCCAGAGGGGTTAATTCAGTGGTTCTCAAACTTTTGTGCTGGTGACCCCTTTCACATAGCAAACCTGTGAGTGTGACACCCCCCCTATAAATTAAAAACACTTTTTAATATATTTAACACTATTATAAATGCTGGAGGCAAAGCAGGCTTTGAGGTGGAGGCTAACAGCTCGCAGCCCTCAGTAATAACCTTGTGACCCCCTGAGGGGTCCCGACCCCCAGTTTGAGAACCCCTGGGGTAATTTAATTTTAACACCCTATGTCCATTCACATGTATGTGTTATTTTGACATTTCGGTTTTCACAACATAGGCTTATCCCAGATTCTGGAACAAGCCCAAATGCTCAGTTCGTGGAGTATGTACATAAGCTATACTAAAGACAAACCCACAGTAACCATCTCCAGTTTGTGAGGGACCCCATGGAGCCAGTCTCTAGGAAACAGATAAATGCATGGAGGTTAAGTCCATTAATGGCTATTAGCCAGGATGGGTAAGGAATGGGTGTCCCTAGCCTCTGTTTGTCAGAGAGTGGAGATGGGTGGCAGGAGAGAGATCACTTGATCATTACCTGTTAGGTTTACTCCCTCTGGGGCACTTGGCATTGGCCATTGTCAGTAGACAGGATACTGGGCTGGATGGACCTTTGGTTTGACCCAGTGTGGCTATTCTTATATTCTAACCTAAATGAACCCAAAGTTATGGCGACAGATATGAGTCAAGGAAGCCAGCAGAGTATCAGAAACCTGGAAAAATCTCTGACTGGATGGGCTCAGGCATTTGGTCACAAGCTGAGGTGATTCAAAAAGTTTTGGATTTTTTTTTAAGCAGAATTTTTTTTATTGTTTCTTTAAACAATCAAACACACCAAGCAGCAGATATTTGGCCACACACTTCTGAAAGCCCAAACCATATTCAGGTTTTGGCAGACTAATTTCAGCTTTTCAATTAAAAAAAACAACAAATTTTGGAGGAAAGCAGACATTGTCCGTGATTTTTTTTCTGCTTTTTAACCCCCCCCCTAGTTTTCAATCCAGAAACAGTTTTGACAGCACATATTAGTCCAACTCTTTAAATGAGCTTTAGTGCATTTTAGCACTAGCTGATGCTGAGAACCAGTGATACCTTGTAAAGAAGTTCTCTCAAAACTGGATTTGTGCCGAGATGCAGAAGGTTTATTTTTCCCAGGGCCGCCCATGGGGGGGAGCAAGTGGGGCAATTTGCGCCAGGCCCCACAGGGGCCCCCACGAGAATATAGTATTGTAATTTTTTTTATGGAAGGGGCCCCTGAAATTGCTTTGCCCCAGGCCCCCTGAATCCTCTGGGCGGCCCTGCCTATGCTGCACAGGATCATGTAAGGTGCAGAGCACCTTCAGCTCCCAGTGAAGTTAGTGGGAGAGGAAAGTGCACCTGCCCTTGCAGGCTGAGCTCTAGGTGTGGTACATAAAGCGACTGCTGCAGGGGAGAAGCTTGGCTATGCCGGAGCAGTGCTATATTTGGCATTATTTTAAAATCCACCAGTTATCTATTTTCAGGTGACTCCAACTCTGTGGGTGCAACCAAGAGAATACAGAAGAGCTCAGGGATGTGGAATTCCACTGCTAAAAGTCACATATATCGCACTTGAAAAAGTGATCTAAACATTTCCGCTAGCAGCAAACGGAGCCAAATCCCTCCTCTTGCCAGTGTGTATCATTATGATTTGCCATTTCTGTCGCTACCCTGACAATTTGCCTATAGCGTTGCTGCAGCCTGGTGGTTTGTCAGTCTGGTGTACATGTGGCTGACCTCTGTGAGCACATGCATGCTGGGCCTACTTCCCCCTCCCTCACACTAGATTTACTGCTGTAAGGAAGATGAGATTCCAGCGAATTGTATTCTCTTTCTTTGGGGTCATGAAAGGTGTCAGAGGTACATGACAACCACCGTAAACTCTGGAGAGGTACATGATAACCAGCATAATCTTCCCCAGCACTTTACCTCTAGCTTCAGCTTGAGGAACCACCGTTATAAAAAAGAAGGCAGCTCGGTCTCAGTGCCCATTAAATCTTTGTCCTTTCTGCTGAGACTTCCAACAACGCTCCACTATGCTGGTAGTTTGCCGTCATGCCACACAAGCACTATGTCCTGACTCTGATGCGTCCGACCATTGTGGCTCCAGACAGTCATCAGATGGCTCCAAGGGCTGCTCTACCCTGCACCAGCCCCTGAATGGTTGAGGCATAGAAACATAAGGACTGCTGTACTGAATCAGACCCCAGCATCCAGATAGTCCAGTCTCCTGTCTCCCAAGGAGATGAGCCTGTGTGGTGTCTATAGAATCCACAGAGTGGCTGGTTTTGTTTTCAGTTAAAACAAGCAAGTAAAGGTTTTATTTCCTGACATCACCTCTCAGTCGTGTGACTTTATTTTTTATGCAGAACATGGATAGAATTGGAATCCAGCCTCAGTTCTCCTCACCAGGAAAACGACGCTTTTGCTGTGAATACTGTGAAACGTTGCAAGGGCTCTGCCAGCTGTCGGGGTCTGCCCACAATGACTCACCACTGCTGAACCATGCAAAGGCAGGAACAATGGCTTGAATGGGCCAGTTCAACATGCTGATTATAAATGATAACGGCCTTCACTCAGAAAAGGCCATTTATTTACTTTTTTGGAGTTCAGCATCTCAACAATTTATTTTTCCTCTACTAGGGAAGTAATATATTGACAGTCTTACGTTCATGATATAGATGTACGTCACTACACTAAATGTCAGATTCAAATAGATAATTTAAAAAATCCTGCCCCCGCATAGCACGTTTTACTAGGGTAGGTGCACATAACTCATTTTTTCATCACCATCTATCACCATGGGAAAGGTGGAGAGGTAGATTTGGTGCCTGGGTTGGTGACTGTTCATAGTAGCTTTTCAGAGCTGATGTATTGATGCTCCTTTACAGATGACTACATCCTTGCTCCATGCTAAGCTCCACGGCCAATGGTCAGCTATCAGGGCGAATGGCAGAAGCGGCCTCCCTAGGGGGCCTTCCGCTTCCCCCCAAAAAACTCTCAACAGGGAGGATCTTTGCAGCAGTGCATACTGCAGCCCAACCCGTTTCCCTCCCAGTCTCTCCAGCTTGCCACTCCCTGCCTGCCGCTTCGCAGCACATTGGAGACCCACACAGGGGCCTCCCCACTGCCTGTCCCCGCTGACCAGTGGAGTGGCACCAGTCCTATTGCAGCAGTGGGGACCCCCGGACTTGCCCCAGAAAGCAATGGGCAGAAGGGAAAATGCCACAAGCAAGTCTCTTACCAAAGATGCCCCACTCAGATCTACACAGCAGTGATCAAAATGCATGGCATGAGATCTACCATTTGTTAGGTGCAGCTGAGGATGCCAGCTGTGCCACAGAACCTACAGCTCAGGGTTTTCTAGCCCAGAGGACATACCAAATAAAGGACAAACAAATCAGCTCTGTATTAAAAATGTTCTATTCTAGTACAAGTAGCATCTAATTAGCTGTTTAACAGATGGGCTGAATTAGTGAAGGAGCTGTGTGAAATAAAACCCAACTGATCATTTCATAAATATATTGGGATGAAAACTACTATTGGCATCTGACAGCAGAATACACTTCAGAGCTTCCTCATCCCCTCCCAGCCCTGGTATTAATTCACTTCCCATGAGAGTCTACATTATGTTTGCTTAGTTGTGTCCATATCCCTCAGTTCTTAAGCAGGCAGAAGTCCCACTAAACCTTTTACTCCCAGTAGCAATTGCAATTCTCATGAGCCTTGTAACAACTGAAAAATAAATTCCATCAACCAGCAAAATTAAATATTGAATCCTTTAGAATTATTTTTCAGATGTCTATTTTTTCCTTTCAAGACACAGCATATTAAAAATACTGTGTCTGCATGAACCTAGTCAGTTTAAATACTTATTGAAGCATGACCTATCCCAGTACTGTTATTCATCAATAAAGTCTGGAGTTACTATAGTAACTGGATGATATCACAGTTGCTTTTGCTCCATATTTGTCCAGCACATTTCTCCTTTCTTTCTACCCTTTGTCTCCAAGGCCACCCAGTGGATCAGTGCCAGAACCTGGATCAGAACCCACATCTCCCAGTCCACTAACTACTAGACTCAAATGTTTTTTCCTCCCCATCTGAAGACAAGATTGGATTCTGCTGGTGATTGATTTCCCCCGTAAAAGTACTGTCAGTATTTCACCTTTTGATCATATTATAAAACTGAAAAATTCTTCTTGTCAAGATTTTGGAGAAAAGGTATCCATAAATAGCAAAACAGAAGCAAGTAACTAATAGATCTAAAATAGCTGAAGTGTTTAATAATATCCATCGACACCAAATTTACAGCCTACAAAGGTTTTCTGGTATTTCACCGTAAGCCTGTATTCTGCAACCTGCTTATCAGAAATAGTTGTGCATCTCTCTTGATTTAGTCCACAAATCTCTATTTTAATTTTCTTCTAATATTTTCTGTTTCCTTTCCTCTTTTAAAAGGCAAGCCTTATAGATAAACCCTTCTGGAACTATGCAAGTGGGGGGAAAAAAGGCTTTTCTATTGATGTATATCATCGTATCTGCTGGTACTCTGGAACTGTCAAAATAGAATCCATTTTCTCTTTTGTAAGGAATCTAGCTGGTGGATTTTCATGGTTATGCCTACTGATGGATGGATGTGTCAAACCCATACTCTGGGTAATCATGCTTAGCTCCAAACATGATGCTAACCAGAAAATGAACAGATATTATGCTTTCTAAAGTTCAGTTTTGAAAACTACTCTGACTTGTGACGGTATTTATCATTCAGACTTCAGCAAAGCACAAGCAGTAAAAAATAAAACCAGCAGAACAATGCACACTTACTAGTGCACTGTAAATTCCACCACCAAACCCTAAGGAAAGTGCTAACTGTATAGCTCTGGGGATTACTGATATTACAGTGGGACTGTACCGTGCACGCATAACAGTGTGGGACAGGAACGCAACACACACTCATGAGAATGTTAATGAGCTTGTTTGGAAGGCTTTAAGGACAATGGAAGATTATGGGAGCTAAATCTTGCTTTGTACACCCATGCAAGGCCTATTTGTAGCGAAAGCAAAGAATTTCTGTGCATTGTGAGTCTGGGGAGTGGAGGGCCCACGCAGGGGCTAGAAAGCAAAGGAGACATCCTCAATGGCTCTACATCGCCCGGTGGAGTGGATGTTGTGAGTGTAACAAGGGCAGAGCCAGGCAGCTGGTGTCCAGCATGAACCCACGGTTGCCAAACCCTGAGTAGGCAGGACACAGCAGGCCATATTCTCTTTCCTTCTGTGACCTACTAGCTGCGTAGGTCTGCCTATCCTGACACACTTGTTGGGGCTGAAGATTCTTTTCGAGGACCTCACTGTATTTCGCCAAGTTCTCTTCAGAGCAGCCTCCTTTCACCCAGACTGTGTGTTGTGCCATTTCCTGGGATTTGTCCCTTGAAATGAGTGAGAAGGGCAACTCCCAGCTCTGACAAGCTCAGTGCAGCTTCTGCCTGCGTAGGTAGAGGGAAGCTCCCTTTACATTCCCTTGGTCGGGCAGCCAACTGGCAGCATAGCCCAGAGCTCCTGCTTTGAGCTGCAGCTGCAGGATGTGCACAGCAGTTCTGGCCAGTGGAGAGGAAATGCTGCTAATTGGTGACATCTGCTCCAGTGTCTTGGCCCCCGCTGAGCTGATCACCCCACACTGCACTCATTGCTTAGGCATGTTTTTTCCGAAGCAGCAGGCTGTAGATTCAAGAGTGTCTCTGCTGGAATCGGGACCCTGCCAGTTGTCTAAACTACTACGGGTTGCCTGGAGGTGCTGTGAACAGTCTGTGAAGCGCCTTGGCTCGGTAAAGCACTAAATGAGAGCTGAGTCTGGGAAGCTTCACAGACGTCACTCAGCTGCACACACCGCAGCCGGCTGGAACTTCCTGGCACCGGTGCAGACAGAGGCCAGGCCCTGCAGCGCCAGCAACACAGCTTCCTACCAGCTGAGCGACAGGGAAAGCTCTGTTAACTCTTGGAAGCCGGTCATGCCTATGAGAGTATGAATATTTCACGATGAGACCGTTTGTCTGATAAGTTATGCTTTAGCCTTGCGGTATGAACATCCCTTTTGGCAAGGCTCTGGTTACACGCTGAACTCAGAGTGGGATTCCCGGCTCAACGTGAGCTGGCATGAGGGTACATCTGTAGCTGCTTAGCTGAGTACAACAGTACGTACCCAGCATGGCTAAGCCAAGCAGCGCCACTGTCACTGCCAGTGCTGCTACGCTGCTCTTTATGCTGGTGCCTGCTCTCATCCAGCTAGTTCAAGTACGCCTATGTGAGCTGCGTGTGGTGTAGATGCAGCCGCAGACAGTGGTGTGGAGTGACTAGGGCACTGGAGAGGGAGTTAACTGAGCTGGGTTCAGTTCCTAGATCTGCCATGGACCTGTTGGGCGACCGCAGGTCAGGCATTTCATCTGGGTGCCTCACTGTCCACATCTGAAAGATGAAGATAGTGACACTGACCTACCTGGGTAAAGCACTTGGAGACAGATGCTTGATGAGTGCTGCTGGGATTATTCAGACACCATCACCTTCAGAGACAGTAACATGCAGGGAGTCTGAGAGGCACTGGTAAAAGAAAGCCAGTGATGACAGTGGTCTGATCAGCTAAGTTATTTAGACCAAGAAATGAAGCACAAGGCAACCCAATATTTTTGTAGGTACTATCTCACTGCAGCACAACCAGTGACTCTTTGGCCCACTAGGAAAAATGTGCTGAGAGTTTTCCACTTAGAAATGAGTGAACTGCATGTCGTGAATAACCCGGATAAGGTGCCAGACACTAGCATTAAGCACTAGAATTGTATCTCTCATCTCTCCTTTCACTGTTGTGCTCAGGTCCCTATGTGGCTTTTAAGTCACAGCACGTAGCAGTGGGGAACCAAAGAATGCTGCTCACAGCATCTCCCAGAGCATTGTGTCAGAGCTGGGAGATATGCCCACAGGAGCACTGGGGAGCATATATAGCAATGGTCACAGCTGCACCACAGAACAGGGTGCAGCACAGGCCCTACCATGCTGGCAGCTGTCTGATGTAGAAGCGAGCATGTAGCAATGGGGTTCTTCTGCACCCAATCCCCTTTGGAGGAATCTGGAAGTGTCAGCAGTGCAAGAGCTCATCACATGGCAGGCCCCTGCAGAAGTGAGGACTCTGCACCTACCTTGGTGGACCCACAGAGGGTCAGCCATAATCTGCCCTTCAGTCTCTATACTACCTGGGTGGAATTGTGTGCTGCACTTCCAGGAAGCAGAGCACCTTTAAGCCACTGGCACACTCTTGGCATTCTGTGCTGGTCAGGGCCATTGCAACCTCCAGCATAATTTAGAGCAGCCCAGGGCTGCCTGTGGACAGCTGGAGCTGCCCAGAATCTTGTAGTGACATGTGCTCCAGGAATCCCTCTCTAGTCCCCCTCACACCTCCTATACTTGTAGGGGCCCTGTTTACTTGTGCAACCACATACAGAGGCCAGTGTCTATGGGGAGGGGTTGGGGGATGAGAATCTCTCTTTGGCTTGTTGGTTGGACAAATAAGTAAGTTGATGGGAATTTTTCCTGCATAAGGACTGCAGCACTCAACAGTTAGTGGAGAATAATTTAAAAAATAGCAAAAAAGCTCCACAGCGTAACATGACTTAGTTTAGCTTGCCAAATAAGAGGTGGTAAAGCTTTCCTTGCAAATACTAGCTGCAACATAGCTCCTCTCTACCCTTCCTGATTTGCATAACCAAAAGATGGCAGCACCCTACCACTTATGTGCAATAGCATAATGAGCATCCTCCTTTTAAGGACACATCGCAGGCATTAAGTTAAGATATGCCCATTAATAATAATTGCTGATGCTAGACTAGATGGGAATTTTTTCCTGTATCATCTGCTGTGGCAGGTCTGGCTGGAACAATAAAGCCACCAAACTGTACACTCATGTTCTTAGATTGTAAGCTCATTGGGGTGGGGACCATCTTTTGGTTCCGGGTTTGTATGGTGCCAAGCACACTGGGGAACTGGGTAAAATACTGATAAATAAATCCTAATTTACATCTAAGCATCCTCAACTCCTGTTGAGCAAAAACTAGCCCATTGTGAAGTCGTTTGTTATATTTCAGAGCTTTAAGGACTTGCTCCTGAACCTGTTGAAGTTAATAGCTGAACTCCAAGAATTCATAGATTCTTGCTTCAAATCCACTGTGGCTAAATGAGAGCATCTCTTGTAGAAGAACACCCAATTCTGATTATAAAACTTCCAGTGATGGAGAATCCACCATCACAACCCTTGCTAATTTGTTCCAGTGGTTAATTATCCTCCCTGTTAAAAATGTGTGCCTTGTTCCTACCCTGAATTTGTCTACCTTCAACTTTGAGCCATTGGATCTTGTTATACTTTTGTCTGTTAGATTGAAGAGCCTCTATTATTAGTTTTTTGGATCCCTGTAGGTACTTACAGACTGTAATTAAATCGCCCCTTAACCCCCCTTTAATAAGCTAAATAGATTGAACTCCTTGAGTCTATAACTATGAGATGTGTTTTCCAAGCCTTTACTCATTCTTGTTTCTCTTCTTTGAATCCTCTCCAAGTTTTCAATGTCCTTCTTGATGCGTGGACACCAGAACTGGACACAGTATTTCAGTAGCGGTTGCGCCAGTGCCAAACATACAGGTAATATAGCCTCTCTACTCCTCTTCAGTATTCCCCGGGTAAAACATCCCAGAATTGCATTAACCCTTTTAGCCACCATGTTGCAGTACAATTCATGTTCAGCTGATCATCTACATCACTCCCAAGGCTATTTTTGGTTTTCTAGCCCACGAAAGCTTATGCCCAAATAAATTTATTAGTCTCTAAGGTGCCACAAGGGCTCCTCGTTTTTTTTGCTGATACAGACTAACACGGCTACCACTGAAACCAGGTTCCCAGGAGAGATTCCCCCCCAACCTAATTATAGCCTTACATCCTTTGCTCCTACCTAGAGGTATGACTTGCTATTAGGCCATACTGAAACCCATATTGTATGATTGTGCCCAGTTTACCAAGTGATCCAGATAACGCTGAATCGGTGACTTGTCATTTTCTTTATCACTCACCCAATTTTTGTGTCATCTGCAAACTTTGTCTGTGATGATTTTATGTTTTCTTCCAGGCTATTGATAAAAATTAAGGCTAAGATTTAGTCATGGGCATTTTTAGTAAAAGTCACAGCTAGGTCTCAGGCAATAAACAAAAATTCATGGTCTCGTGACCTGTCCATGACTTGTACTATATACACTTGACTAAATCTTTGGTGTTCTGGAGGGGTCCGGGGGGCGCAACTGGCTGCTCTGGAGGGAGGGCTCCAGGGTGCCTGCTGGTGCTGGGAGGCTCTGGGTTGCCCCCTGGTGCTGGTGGGGGGCAGCACAGGACCACAGCTGCTGATGTGTGTGTGGGGACACGGGACCACCGCTGCTGCTAGATGGGGGCAGCCAGCCTGGCCCAGGACTGTCACCGCTGCTACTGGTAGGGGGCAGCCCGGGACCATCACCTCTGCTTCTGGCGGGGGGTGGCCCTGTCAGCCCAGTACCGCTGCTGCTGGCGGGGGACAGCCAGGGACTCCCACTGCTGCTGACAGGGGGTGGCCCAGGACTGCTGCTGTTGGGTGGGGGCAGGAAGGGCAGTGCAGCTGGCCCTGGGGTCAGTCACAGCTGCCAGCTGCAGAAGTCCCGGAGGTCCTGGAAAGTCACGGAAGTGTGTAGGACCTCACGAGAAGCACACCTACTCCATAATGATTCCCCAGTTACCACTACATTTAGTAGTACATATCAATTTTTAATCCATTTAATGTGTGCCGTGTTGATTTTGTATCATTCTAATTTCTTAATCAAAATGCTATGCAGTAAGTGTCAAATGCCTTACAGAAGTCTAAATATGTTACAATAACACTATTACCGTTATCAACTAAATTTGTGATCTCATAAAAAAAATATCAAATTAGCTTTCTTCCACTGCTCTGAAACTTCCTCAATGTTACAAGACATGTTAAAAATAAATATAATGGTCCAAAGGGCTTCTCAGCCAGCTCTTTTAAAATTATTGGATGCACATTATCAAGACCTGCTGATTTAAAGATGTCTAATTTGAGTACCTGCTGTTTAATATCCTCCTTAGTTACCACTGAAATTGAAAATATCTTATTATATATAATAAGTACAGATATAAGTACATTATCTGCCTTTTTCCCCATATACAAACCAGAAATATTTATTCAACACTTCTCTGCATAATTATTGATAATTCTACTATTTCCAGCTAGTTGTGAATTAACACCATTGTAAGGGTACCTTTTGTTCCTGATATATTTAAATGACTATTGTCCTTAACTCCGTTGACCTTAGATTTCTCCTTGTGTTGTTTTGATTCACTTATCAATGTTCTATAATTTATAGCTTCTACTTTATATTCATTGCTATCAGTGTCCCCTTTCTGTCTTTTTTTTATTATTATTATTGCTGCTTTCACTTCTCTAAGACAGACAGGTATCTCAAGCTGCCTCTCCTCCTGGGTCTTATCCCTGTTTTAACTTCAACCTATCATGCCACCCCTGGTGCAACAGGTAAGGTCAATCAAGTCCTCCAGGATTATCAGATGGGGTTATAGAGCTCTCTGAATCCCTTTAAACCGTTCTGAGCCTATGTGGAAACTATGCACCCCATCACACCTTCTTTCTGGACTGCAGGGATGTGACTTTTTAGAACATCTAGACAATGTTCTTAAACATTATCATTCCCATTTATTGTCAGTTTCCAATCATCATTCACTTTTTTTCTTTTTAAGTTCTTTCTCCCAGCTGATTTGGCTTATAATTCTTTTCAGCTTTATGAAACTGTCCCTTCTAAAGCATCAGGTACATAAGTACCGACTGGGACTGTATTGGGTTTGCACATAACCAATGTGATCAACCAGTAACTTTCAATTCAGTTATCAGTTTCTCTTTATCTCTCAAGACGAGGTCCAATATAAAATTCTCCTTTGCTGGATGAAACACTTTTGGAGTTAGGAAATTGTCAAATATAATGTTTAGACATTCCAAGAATTTTTTAGTACTAGTGACATGATACCTCCAGCCTATATCACTCAGAGGCAGTTTCCTCCCTACATTTTATAGCTCAGTACTTAAATAGTCGGTCATCCTCCTCTCTAGTGTGATTTGGTAGTCTGTAGCAGACACCAACTAATATTTCATCTTGTGCTTTATCTGTAGAACATTGATCTGTAAGGTTATTTGCTTCCAAGCTGTCAGTGACTTGGAAACAGAGAATGGTTGGCATTTTTAACATAGAGTTCCATTCCTCATCCTCTTTTGCCCACCCCATTCTTCCTAAATAGCTTAGTGATTTTAACATTCCAGCCATGACAATCTTCCCGTCAGGTTTAAGTAATACCAACAAGGTCAAATTTATGCTCATAAATAAGCAATCCCAATTCCTCTTGTTTATTACCCAGGCCCCTAGCATTAACGTATATACTATTAAAGAATTTCTTCTATTCATGTCCCTTGGTGCCTGGATTAATTTTTTTATTGACATCTTGATTTTGTGCTACAAGAATGCTCATTCTGCAGAAAAGGACCTAGGGGTTACAGTGGACGAGAAGCTGGATATGAGTCAACAGTGTGCCCTTGTTGCCAAGAAGGCTAACGGCATTTTGGGCTGTATAAGTAGGGGCATTGCCAGCGGATCGAGGGACGTGATCATTCCTCTCTATTCGACATTGGTGAGGCCCCTCTGGAGTACTGTGTCCAGTTTTGGTCTCCACACTACAAGAAGGATGTGGAAAAATTGGAAAGAGTCCAGCGGAGGGCAACAAAAATTATTAGGGGGCTGGAGCACATGACTTATGAAGAGACGCTGAGGGAACTGGGATTATTTAGTCTGCAGTGGAGAAGAATGAGGGGGGATTTGATTGCTGCTTTCAACTACCTGAAAGAGGGTTCCCGAGAGGATGGATCTAGACTGTTCTCAGTGGTAGCAGACGACAGCACAAGGAGTAATGGTCTCAAGTTACAGTGGAGGAGGTTTAGGTTGGATATTAGGAAAAAGTTTTTCACTAGGAGGGTGGTGAAGCACTGTAATGGGTTACCTAGGGAGGTGGTGGAATCTCCTTCCTTAGAGGTTTTTAAGATCAGGCTTGACAAAGCCCTGGCTGGGATGATTTAGATGGGGATTGGTCCTGCTTTGAGCAGAGGGTTGGAATAGATGACCTCCTGAGGTCCCTTCCAACCCTGATATTCTATGATTCTATGATTTGTTCTTCCCTTTTGCCCTCCTATTTTGTTGTCAAGTTTAATAGCCTACTGTCTATTTGTGCACTAAATCATCAGAAGAGTGCCGAAGTATCCTAAGTTGGACAAATTTGGAATTCATCAGCTGTGCAAAAGGAGACTGGCTTCACTTAGATGCCATGGAGCTGGTAAAAGTGGAGGTATAGCTAAGCCTATTGAAAGAATGACATGCCGGGGCATGTCCCACTTCAGTTATGTAAGTGACCAAGACCTTGTCTACACACAGAAGTTGAACCCATTTAACTAATAATTAGTTTAAAAACACAAGCTAAACTGATCTGTGTGTGTCAAAGAGGGGTTTGCTCCGGGTTTAATGAGTCATGTCAAAGATATTATGTTAATTAAGCTGGTGCCATTTCTGTATTTAGACAAGACCTAAGAGAAAGGTGTGAGATGGTAGATAAGGCAGCCCTTTCCTTCTTGAACTTATACCTGCCCCTGGGATAGTCATCCATAACATTCCCAGCACTATGAAATGCCCTCACATAGCCTCTCGCTGGTGTTGTGGAAAGGTCTTCTATCAGATGAGAATTTCAATACTGAAAATATACCTTTAATATTATGTAACCAGTAACTTTCCATAATGCCTACGTATGTCTGGCTGTCTATTTATACCACAATCTGGGCTCGCTAGAGATATATACTGAACATATGGGAATCGTGCATAGCAATAGTGTTTTGACCTGCACCTTATGTGGTTACTTACATTTGTGCAAAGGGAATGCAAAGGGATGTGAAAATGCTACCATCTGGGTTTAGCTACATTTATATCCACTTCATACTGGTGTTGATGACTGCACAAGATGCAACAGAGGCAATGGAGAATTAGTATGTACATAAATGAATACTGGCTAAAACAATTACATATATCCAAGACATAACGTTCACATACAGGTCAGCCAATCCCACCACCACCACTCAACACCCAATGACTTGGATTACTTTTGCCTACTCAGCAAAGCTGGCACTTAGGAAATGAACGATTTCCTACTACATCACCTATAGGAGAAAACATTCCATGGTAGTCCTCTTCAGTTACTGAACTATAGACTGACACAAAATGAGAGAGGTCAGCAGTTTGCTCCACTTCTATTTTGACTAATTTAGCCTCATCAAGATGGCTCAGAGTAAAAAAGAAAGCCATTATATAGCCAGCCGTAAAAGTGACTAAGGGAAGAAGCAATTTTTGCAAGACAAACTGTAAACTATCCTTCAAATTAAGCTTTTTGGCTGTAATTGGAATTTCCACAATGGCTATGGGAGCAGCCATTTTACTGAAATGTGACACCAGTCACGACACTAGTGTGTAGGAACCCAGTAGAAGAAACCATAAACCATTTTTCACATTGCTTGAATAAAATGGCCCAATCCTGTAAAAGAGCCAAGGACCTAGAACTCCTGTTGAGGTCAGAGTTGAGGATGCTCAGCATTTTGTAGGATTGGGCCCTTAATGTTTACTTTGTAAGAACAATTTTCAGTACTAATTTTTTTTACATCAGGAAAGTAACATGAAAAAAGTGATTTACATTCTCTTTCATGAGATTGCAATAATGCCAACGTAGAAGGATGCTGTCCCTCAGTAGGATGGCCACATGGACCATGGACTGAGCAAACAAAGAACTAGGGCTTACTTTGAACCAGTTTGATGCTGGGATTTACTGTATGCTTTTTCACTGTGCCAAAATAAAAGAAAGCGGGGGAAGGGAACAGCCGCAAGGAATTCAGAGTTTGTACCGCAGTGCAGCTATATTGTATTAATTTGTCAGGTGAAAAGCTTGCGAGCTATATGCAACACATATTGTTGACCAGAGAGTACTACTGTGCTAAACAAGACGTAGGCAGGTCAACGGAAAGCTAAGCCTGGTATCTGAAGTTGTTAATATTAAGACTCTTATCTGCAACATGGGCTAATGGCACAATAAGAGCATGTTGTGTTAAGATAATCATATCTATGGTACATTAAGGTCTAAGTCAGAGCTGAGCGTATCTAGCCCCTTAGGCCTATTAAGGGCCTATTTAGCAGAAATCCTGAGTACTATGCTCATGGTGGAGGATGCTACACAGGCTCTCATGATGCAGCTGCTGCAGAGCTGATTTAAATGAGGCAAAACTGTCTTTTCCTTTCCCATGGAACTCAGAGCTTCTCTGCACAGAGTAGCAATGAATGCTATGGGGAGGGAGGGAAGCGATTTCTAAAGCGCACTAGCGTGATGCTCATTAATTGGTCTATGTAGACTCTGCTGGGGTGCACAGAAGGTTCCCTAGTGCAGTTAGCATAGTACTGTTTTGAACAGCACTCCCTTAAAGTGCACCAGGGAACTGTTAGTGTGCACCAGTAGGGTCTACAAGGATCAATTAGTGTGCAATGTGTTTAGAAATCACACCCTTGTAGCGTGCTTTACCCTGCCGTAGGGGCAAGCCCTCAGTCTCTGGATTTGAACACATTCACAGGACTGTCACGGAGAGCAAGGCTGTGTGGGCTAGTGAACAAAACACAGGGCATCTTGGGGGGAAGCTTCCAGAAGGGAGTGAAGTGGAAAAGCTTGAGGGATTTGGAAATATTGCCCTGTCCATACTAAGGGAGCTTAACAAAAAGCTCTGCTGACAGCACTGGTGGGAGACCTGGTGAAGGATTTATTGTTATTTATATTACTGTAGCATCTAGAGGCCACAAGTGAGATCAAGACCCAGCCGTGGTAGCTGCTATGTAAACACTTGATCAGGGGTTCACTGTCTATGGCCTGATCCTGCAAACAATGACTCCTGTGCTTCACTTTAAGTATATGAGTACTTCCACTGAATCACTGGAACTACTCACATGCTTAAGCACTCGTGTAATCGTTTGCAGGGTCAGGTACTAAATAGACAAGGTAAATAGAGGGGGATTTGGGAGGTAGTATTCCCATTTCACTAAGGGAGACTAGCAACAGAGTGACTTGCCCAAGATCTAGGGTGACCGGATGTCCCGTTTTTATAGGGACAGTCCCAATTTTTGGGTCTTTTTCTTATATAGGCTCTTATTACCCCCCAACCCCTGTCCTGATTTTTCACATTTGCTGTCTCGTCACACTACTAAGATCTCACAGGAAGTCTGTGCTCAAGCCAGGAGGTCTCTTGAATCTCTGTCCAGACAAGCCCACCCTCCCTCTGGATCAGGGAGCTCGTAGAGCTATTACCACTATTTCAGGAACCTGCTCTGATTTTTTGCTAAGATTCTGACATAGGCAGTGCCTAAATCAACAGAGGGCATATTTAAAACTTTGCTCCAGATTGCAGCAATCAGGAGAATATACAGCTATTGCAGTTTTGTTGTGGACCCACTTCTGGGCGTTAGTACCCTATCAGAGAAGAGTTAATTGTTCACAAATCTTGGAATGCTACAGAAAGCAGAGCTGGAGCGAAAGTGACCAATTTAGGGACAGTGGTCAATTAGACACTAAAGTCTATGCACATCTGAGAACAGTGGTCAGGAATTTTAGGTCCCATTAATGCAACCCTTCTCTTGGGTAACACCTCGTCACATGTGTTGTCCCACCAACTTCCAGAGGGACTAGTTGTGTGCTTCTGAATGTGAGGAACTATTACAGAACAGGGCTCAGCGTTACCACGAATTACAGGGCTATGCCGTATGCCATTGCCTTTGCCATTGTTCAATATGAGGGCACAAAGTCGGCTCTGCTAAGCATGGGCCCTTGGGAGTTAAACTCAAATTGCAGCATCAGGCACATTGCTGCAGAGAACATGGGAGAATCAAGGCTGGAAAGTTCCCAGGTCAGAAACCAATTAATGACAGTAACTGTGACCTGAAGTCCATAGTTCTGTATTTCTCACATTTAAATGTCACCATCTTCCATCATCACCTTATAACAAGTCCCCACTGAGTTGTTTCAGCATAAAGGGGTCTTTTATTATGTGAGTATCTCTGAAGATTTTGCACTGCACAAGTGTAATGCCGACGGACCACAGTTGTCAGTGGGCGGGACTGAATCTGGGACCTCAGTGCATGAGCTAAAAGCCAACTAGCTATTAGCTAAAGCTGTAGAGCAAACTCATTAATCTCTCTAGGTGGTCTCAGTGCCACTAGATGGGACAGAAGGTGTGTGGGTTACACTAGCAAAGGGAATGAGAGACGAAAGCAAGGGGCCTGCTTGTCAGCTACAAAGCTAGGTTGTCCCTGGTCCCTGCTTGGGTTTTCTACAATGGCACAAACCCCTTCTTTCATAAGCTGCTGAGTTGCCACCAGATACGGCTCAGGCCTCTGAACTCTCCTAAGCATGGGGACTGCTCCCTTCTAGTGCCCCGCAGAGGAGCCAGCCACTCCAGAGATGTCCAGGAGGTGGTAGGGCCATGGTCCTAACCCTCCTCTGCACCAATCAGCAAAGCTAGGCCTGCAAACAGAGAACATGCAGCAGCGTTTTAAGGGTGTGTTCCCTCTTGTGACTGAGAGGCCCGCATGCCCCTGGAACAGAATCCCTCCCTGAGCTATCCCAAATCACTATGGCTCCATGTTTCCACCAGTCAGGTTAAATTAAGCCCATAACATACAGCAGTGTTCAGGTGGTATTCCAGACTGGGATCTCTCTGATACTGTATCTGCCAGTATTCTAAAAGTATTTGAATCCAGCATCAGATCCTGTTTTCAAAGAACTACCTCTCTGGTCCTTCATTTGGTTTTAAGCACTGCACTTTACTGTACGGGCTGCATCAGAAAAAGATTCTGTGGGTGGAAGGTTATCACAGCATAACTGTCTGTGTTCCTATACTCATGGATTTTCATTTGACAGTGACAAGATGGCTTAGCCTTCGAGCAAAATCTCTGTGTGCAGCTCATCTGTCAAGTGAAATTGATAATGTGGATTAATGATAACCTTCCAGTTTAGTGTGTGGCCTTAAAGACAATATTTTGAATACTCCCCCAGAAGCCAGCATCTCAAAGACTGGTCTGGAAATATTTTCCTGGTGCTCTTTGTTTAAGGAAAATTTGTCAAATGTTATTCCTGATATGGGAAAAAAATTGCCACATGTGAGATGCTCCTTCTCCACACTGCCAGATTAGCACTGCTCCATTCTTTCTGTCTACAAAGCTAATGCAAATAGCGAAAGACATGGACTGAAAAGTTCAGACTCAAGCTTTTCAAAGGAAGGGAATGTGAGATCTGGGGTTTTGGTTTGGATCTAACTCAAATCCAACCAATGGAGGAAAGGCATACACACAACATTCTTGGGCTGTGTTTTTTCTTCAATATTTCAAACAGAAGAGATTAATTTCCATTACAAGAGTTCTTAAAAGCTTCAAGACATTTATTGTATTTTGGAAAAAAATAATTAAAAATGATAATTTAAAGAAAAACTTCAAGACAAAAGATGGGGCCAAACATGGACTAAAAGTGAGAAAAGCAGAATATTAAATGTGAGAGGATCCTGTAAATTGAACTTTTCACTCAGTGGAAGTTTTACCCAGTAAAAATGAGCAGATGAAACCGTAAGAAAGGGATTGGAGGACTGTGGGAAAACAGAAGCAGTAATAGGTCAGGAATGAAGACAGGAGAAAGGTATTTAATAGAATAATGTAACACACTGGTTAAGTGTGTGACACTGTCTCACTTTAGTCCAACATCTAAGATAGATGCTACAATTGCTAACTATTGGAGCAACTTTAGGACAGCATAAGTGACAAAAGTCTGTAGTTTTCATCTGAAGGTCACAAATAAATGTAGAACCCAGAAAAGGTTCACAAAAGAATGCTGAAGTGTATATACCATGTGTACTACCCATCTGTTAGCCAATACATATATGTTAGGTGTAGAAAACACCACATTAATGGGTATTTCACAGCATGATATTAATATGCACATATATGGACATGTTAACTGAATGCTTTACGCTCTGCCTAAAATTCTGTTCAGTCATATCCAATGTCCCACAACACTTTGCAAAGCTGAAATCAGCTTTGGCTTTAGAAAATAAGAAGCCAGCCAAAGTCAAGATACATGAATGGTGTGCCCTAGCACAGGTTGGGATGTACTGCTATACCCAGCCGGTTTGGAATGGAATATCCAAAAAAAAAAAAAGAGAAGACAAGTACTGAACAAAAACAACCAGTTAAGCAACTCTTCTGAACTGGTGAGTTGGATTTTAGTGGCATGTAAAGAGTTTTGTAACATGCAAAATCACATTATAAATGCCAGTAGCTGAAACAGGTATCTCTGAAGCACACCTTCTGTGTAAGGTAAATACATGATGAGAATTTGCTTTCCAGAAGGAGGGAATCTATTTCTCCTTTTCTGCACTGTCTTTACACAATACATTTAGCTAAGTTCAGTTAGTTGGTCCTTTGAACATTTTTAAGAATGGGCTGTGAGTGTAGTCTAACAATTGGCTACTCCGGGGGTTCTAAAGCTTCGTTGCACTGTGACCCCCTTCTGACAACAAAAATTACTACATGACCCCAAGAGGAGGGACCGAAGTCTGGGCCTGCCCTAACCCCCCTGCCCCAGATGGGGGTGGGGGAGGGGACAAAGCCAAAGCCTGAGCCCAGCTGCTTCTGGTGGGAGGGCCAAAGCCAGGCAGGGAGCCTGTAATCTGAGCCCCACTGCCCAGGGCTGAAGCCCTCGGGCTTCGGCTTCGTCCTCAGGCGGTGGGGCTCAAGCTTCAGCCTCAGGCCCCAGCAAGTCTAAGCCAGTCCTAGCAACCCCATTGAAGTGGGGTCACAATGAGAACCGCTGGTCTAGCCCATTTAGGCAATGCCATCAAAGTGCAACTCTCTTCAGTAGAGCTGCCAGAGGTATTTACTTCTATAAAAGAGATGGGGTTTCCATTTACCCCTTCTGCCATTCTGGCAGTGCATGAAACCTCACTTTGTTAATGTAAGCTGGAGCAAGATCACAGATCTGTCTCTGTCTGGACTTCGCTGCAATGGCTTCTCTTTTCAGCGGCCTCTCTTTTCTCAATAACTTTCCCCTTCTCCCAGTAGCAAAGTTCTCCTCTTTGCTCTGTAGCAGCTACCACAGCTAAGTACTGCCTAGCGGTCAGGATCTGTTTCTCGGTCTTTCACAAATGCTGGCAGGATTTGTATTCCCTCTGTCCTGCTTCCAGTACCTCTATTTGCATCAGTCTCTCTCTTCCCTCTCTGATGAACAAAGACAACTAATTCATTCAAACAACATTTCTCCATTTCCCCTTTGAGAATCCTTGTTTGTTTGCTTGTTGTGGGAGGAGACACTCTTTAAGGGTGTGTCCTCCCACAACAAGCAAACAAACAAGGATTTATAGCCAATTTGCTTTTCTGAACTATCTGCCAAACCAACAAATGTAATACACATGGTGCCACCTAGGAGATGTTGGAAACTATTGGAGAGGCATCAGGGATTTGTATACGAATGATACTACATCAGCACCACTTAGGAAATAGCATATGACAGTCTGGTCAAGTACTATGCACGCGTTCTTCAGCCAGCTATGGCAGGTTATGATCCCAGCTCTGCTTAACTTCCTCAAAAGTCTAAGCACTATTACAATATTCAGCTCTTGTCAGAACAACAAATAATCAGCCTCATTACCTATAAGCAAAGGAATGAATGGTGGAGCAATGTGGATTAGCCAGAAATAACAGCTCTCTCCTACTTCCTGTATTGTAACATTTTAATTCTTGTAGTGTTGTCAGTTTTAGTTAAATGGTTGTCATGGAAAATGGCAAGATAATCTTCAGTCTAATTCCTTATTTCATTCACCCTTCTGTCCACACATGAGGTGCTGTAGGACCAAACAGAATCCTGTGGTCAAAGTCTGAAACTTCATGGACTCTGACAGATTTTCACCCACTTACATCAAGGATGGATTTGCCCTGTCACATCCACCATGACATCAGCGATATTGCTAGGGTAGAACAACCACTGAACATTACAGCAGCCTGGCTCCAAGAGAAGTGCAGTATTTTTTTTTTAGTCTCTTGCAAAACACATAGCACAATATCTTTCTGTATTTGCTTACATTGGCAGACACGTCGTTTTCCTGATGGGTACTTTGAGATGTCTGGTCTGAATTAATGAAAACATATTGCACTTGGAGAATTGCATATTCAAAATTAGGCTAATGTAACAACTGAGTGATGTCTCCTTTGCATCCGCAAATGTACTGCAGGCACTGAAATTGGTATTGCACCAGTATGAGTCTGATTCTGGAATTCATTAGTATACAGCAATTTTTATGTTAGCAACTAATAGCTGTCCAGTGACTGAAATAACTGATTTCTATGCAGGCTTCATACTAACAAAATTATGGGTTGAAGAGGTGTAACTATAAGGTGTAAGTACACATTTTGTGTAGTGTCAGAGTGTAGACTATGTACACAGCCTACAGGTTCAAGTACATAAATATTATAGAGTACTAACTTTCTTTCTTAAGGAAGAGTGGATATTATGGCCAGCAGCTAGGATTTTAATTCAATAAGTAATAGGAATTTTCACCTTTCGATCAAGCTGCATCGTTACAATAACTATTTTTGTATTATTCAGTTGTCAAATACAGATGCGCATCCAGGTAGCCCGACAAAAACAGCACTAAGTAGCAAGGCAGTGAGGTCCTGCAAGTTGGGCACTGATTAGGAGACAGGGGTTCTACTCCTGGCTCTGAAACTTATTGTTGTGTGACCTTGGGCAACTCATTTCACTTCTGTGCATCTTGTTTATTCAGATTATAAACTCTTTGGGATCAAGGACTGTCTCTTATGATGTGTCTACATAGGACCTACAACAATGGGGCACTGTTCTCAATAGAGGCTTCCAAATAGCAGCTAGAGCACTGGACTGCCACTTGGATCTACTCCCAGCTCTCCCACTGCACTGCTGGGTGACCTTGGGCAAATCACTTCACCTCTCTGGGCCTTGGTTTCCCATACGTAAAACCCAGATAATGTTATTTACCTCCTTTGTAAAGTACTTTGAGATCTACAGATGAAAAGTGCTGTATAAAGGCTAGTTATTATTATTGACATTGATCACGGTAAGTATATAACCTTGAGTGAGGAATATTTTATGAAAAAGAAAAGATCCTTCGGGAAACCATTTAAATGCTAAGCATTAACTGTGTTTAAACGGTTTCCTTTTCCTCATTGCGGAAGACAAGCAT
Source organism: Gopherus flavomarginatus (assembly GCF_025201925.1). Classification (NCBI taxonomy): domain Eukaryota; kingdom Metazoa; phylum Chordata; order Testudines; family Testudinidae; genus Gopherus; species Gopherus flavomarginatus. The sequence continues at coordinate 18,088,945 of NC_066625.1, read as the reverse complement.
TTTGCCCGTGGATTAGTTTAAACCTTACTGCTGCAGGGTTGAGAATGACAGGCCTCCCCAGAAGCTCATCTGTTCTCAGTTAGCGAGTGCACAGAAGAGAATCCCTGTTGAGATTCCAATGTCTGAGTAGATTACAGATAAATATGGGTTCCCCTAGGAACTTGGCTGCCTGGGAATAAAGAATGTGTCTGAAGTGTAAAATTGTTACTTACAGTGATGACACGTTTTAATAAAGGAGGCGGATGGTGTCAATCATTAGATTTCATAACAGTGCTGTTAGTTCTTTGTTTTTGAATGTATATTTAGCGACAAAGATACATTTTATACAGCACTTTGCCGTTCTTAAAATGGGAATATCCCTAAATCTGACGGGCTGGATTCTGCATTGATTTACATACCCTGCAACCCCAGAGAAGTCAATGAAGATGCATGGAATGAAAGTCTGAGTAGAATTTGTCCCTGTGTCCTTTATAAAAATCTAGCATAAGTAGTAGTAGTAGTCGTAGTTGTTTGTTAATTATTATTATTGTTGTTATTATTTTTACACGATCACTTTTCAGCTTATAACCATATTTTAACAAAGTTCACCTAATACACAGGAGCCGGATGATTCAGGTGAGTTATTTTAAAGGGCAATCTTGCTCACTCAGTAGATTTCCCCATCTTTAATTCCTGCCCCCCACCCCCCTTAGCCATAAAATCCTCACATTAGCTGGATTTAAAGCAGGTAGTGGAGATTTCCAAAGCTAGAGTGTGATCCAAATTCCATTGAAATCAATGGAAGATCTTTCCATTGGCTTCAACAGGCTTTGGATGAAGCATTGGCAATGGGAGAACCATCATACACAATGCCTAGTCCTGTTGTTATTTGGATAATTTATATTCTCCCTACCTAAATTTCCCGTTGTAGTTTCAAAGGCCCAGATATTCAAAGATATTTAGGTGCTTAATCCCTATTGATTTCAATGGGAGGCATCAAAATTCCTTTGACGATACATGCAAAACTGTTGATGGTATTCTTCATATCCTAGTCTAAATGGTTACCTGGTGTTATGGGGTGTGTGTGCAAAGTTTCGCCCCAGAGATGGCCTTATTTCAGTGATGGGAGAAATGATTCCTTTCCTGTAGTTTGGAAAAGCAGGTGGCAACTGGGATCCTTTGGGATAAAGAGAGCTATGTAACTGAGGGCCGCTATCAAGATGGTAACTCTTAATGGCAGCATCATTGCCGGATAATTCTATTTTCTTCAGTGGAAATGAGGTTTCTAGTATCTTGATCCAACAGGTGATCTCCATGTAACCGTCTCTGACTGTCCTCTATTCACATTTCTGACTCTAGTGCTATTAAAAGTGATTATCTGCACAAAAGGAATAACGGTGGAATGCACTCCTGGAATGTGATCTTAATCATCCAATCAGCTCTGGGCAATTACAGATCAATAAGTCAATTATTTTCCTAGGAGACTCCAGTCATGTAAACTATTTTTTTCTCCACTAGGTCATACTAATAAAGAACAAGCTTCTCTTTCTACTGATATGTGTGTCTATTAGTAAGTATGAAACAATTACACATTTCAGTATTTGTTGGAAGCTTGGTTCCTAAATTCAACAAATTAAGAAGGCTGGGAAGTGAACTGCCTGAAAACAGGGTTTCTTGTTTTCATGAGCAAGTTCCATGTGATGGCAAACAGGGCTGTGCTATTAAAAGTATCATTTTTTAATGCACAAGTCACTCCATGAAAGAAAATATTTGCAGCAAATAGTTCTATCTACTGGCTAGCTCAGGGAGATTTGCTCCTAAGCAGAGTTTTCATGGGGACAGCCGAAGAGGGGGACTTTCTAACAAGGAACATAAACCTTGGTTCCGGGCTCTTCTTAGCTCCTGACCAGCTCAACTTACAATATTTTACATTCATTGTCATGGACTGACATTTGTCATTGACTGTTACCCCACTGGTCCAGTCGCCTAAATGACCCATATCTTTCTAAATCTTCTTGCATTGTCTTCCAGTATGGACTCAATCCAGCTGTTGAAACATGCTGAATGCCACCTCCACCCCTGTACACTTTGCACTCATGTCCCAACCCCTGAGATACAATCCCTTCCTCTCCCTGAGCTGGTGCTTCTCCACACCACTTCTTCCATAGGCCAGTGGCTAAATGCCACAGTTTGGCACATAAACATTTTATTTTAAGCACTAGTTACCTACCTGCCCAAATCTGAGTCCATTTAAAGCAGAATGGGCCAGCGTCTGACCTCAGCTGCACAGGCATAAATCTAGAGGTAATTCTATTGACATTAATTGAGTTATGCCTGATTTACACTGATGTAATTGAGATTGAAATCTGGCCCACTGCACACATGTCTATCATTGACACTGCTTATCTCTTCCTCTTTCCTGAAGCAACTCTGGGATGATCTACTGTTGTGACACACCTTAGTTCATGGCCATCATCTTCTGTGGGCTGTTTGTGTCATGCATTACCACCAATCCACTAGCAATCAGTCTGGCAAATTAGGATCTTCAAATGCAACATCAATATAAATCCACTTGGCCTGGGATGAATCCAATTTAAATTGAGCTGCACTAAAAATTCTAGACTACATCGTTTTAAGAAAGTTGAAAAACACAAAAACCAAGCAGCCAGGGCAATATAGAAAATACAATCTGAAAAGCATTTAAGAAGTCATTCTGACAAATGCACCGAATTTAGCACTCTAGTTGTGTAAGTACTACTTAATTAGCAGTTTTATTGTATAGTCACACGATAGTTCAAAATTGCATTAAAAATGGGCAGTAGAAATCCTACGGATGAAAGAATTGCCAGTGATGAAGTGGTGAGATGCCATATCATCTGCATTATTATTACCTGTAATATGGTAGCTTGGGCCAGTTATTTATTGATTTTGGATTGTGATGACAATAGCCTTTCCAAGAGATGAGAAACTTAGGCTGTGTCCACACCACAGCTTATGTGGGCATAATTTATGTCGCTCGGGGGTGAATAAATCACCCCCGACTGACACATGTTATATCAACATAAATGCCGGCGTGGACAGTGCTATGTCGGTGATATAGCTTCTGCCGCTCATGGGGCTGAAATAGTTAAGCGACAGGATGGCTCTCGCGCGTCGGCTTAGAGCGGCTACATTAGAGAGCTTACAGCAGCGTAGCTGCATTGGTGCAGCTGTGCTATGGTAAACTCTGGTGTAGCGGTGCCTTTAGTCATTCTTACAACTGAAATGCTTTTGAGTGTCTATGAGAGAGCGAAAACCAGACAAAGGGTCCAAACCTCAGCTCTGGTCAAGCATTAGGAACACAGGAATTGCCATAGTGGATTGGACTCAAGGTCTGTCTAGTGCAGTAGCCTGACTGAGTGGCCAATGGCAGGTGCTTCAGAGGAAAGTCGTAAGAACTGTGCAATAGGCAGATAAACCCCACCTTAGGTCTCACCCTGCTCTCCAATAGCTGCAGATTTACCTAAGCTCTGCAGCACAAGTTTAATATCCCTTCCAGGATTTTTTGTTGTCATTGATAATGAGAACTCTGGATGTTCTTTTTACCCATATACACATCCAATCCCTTTCTGAATCTTGTAAAATCCTCAGCCTCAACTGCGTCTTGCAGCAGCGAGTCCACAGTTTAATCACTTGTTGAAGGACAAAGTATTTCCTTTAATGAGCTTGGTATTTCCCATCTTTTAATCTCATTGAACATTCTGCTGTTCTTGCTCTTCTGCTCCTGGTTTCTCCAGGTACGGGACAGATCTTTTTTGTAAATTAGAGCAACCTAGATACTGTTCTAATTTACTTTGACTGTTTATGGCTCCAGAAGGCTTTTATGCAGCCAGGAATGCCTGAGGTGGATGTATACACCATTCACACATTCTTGCACTGGCCACAGCGTAGAAGGTGTCATAGAAACTCCTATGGTGAGTCTATAGCATCTGAGGATCCCGCACTATGCAGAAAAAAATCTGACAGGAGGCAGCTAATTTAGGGCAGAATGGTGCAAAATGGTCAGGCCCCAAATCTTCAGAAACAGTAATGTTCCATCCTGGCATTACACCTTCTGGTGGGACAGATCCTCAGGTAGTGTAAATCAGCACAGTTCCATAAGATCCAGTCCTCTGACTCTTGCACACTTCATATTCCAATAGTGGGCCAGATTCTATTCCCACTGACACCACTTCTCAGGGTGGATAAAAATTGGATTTTTTGTTTAAAGCAGATGTTTAAATACATTTAAAAAAATAAACACATTTAAAATTAATTTTGAAATTGACAGCCTAAGAGAAGGCCTAAATTTATTATAATTTATTAAAATAATTTAAACTAATTAACAAACAAATAAATAAATAATAAGCACTATGTTTGCTGCCAAACTTTAAGACAATTAAAGCACTGAACTTGTGGAAGTTATTAGCTAAGCACCTGGAACCAGAATTTGGTCAAGTGCTTAAGCAGTAGACTCTTCTACTGGTGCAGAGGGAATATTTTCTTAATTTCAGGTTATTCATATAGTTCATTTAAGTGAATACAGTAGTTCATTCAAAGTTAAGAAACCAATTAGGAGTTGAAAAACAGGAAAGCTTGTGTTCCTCTTAAAATCTATGAATAAAAACTAGGTGTGAGAAGATGAGATCTACTAGTTCAAAAATCCTGGAGGATCTGGTGACCAGAAAGGATTAGTTCAATTCTCTAACTGTTCAATTCAGATAACACTTCCTTTGTTTAATAATTCTGTTAATTTTAAATGGAAAATATGTTGTGATAATTTTTTTTGATAAAAGCATATTCCTTATGTATCCAGCACATTTAAGGAAGTTAAAATACAACTAAAATGCTGTTTTTGTGCATTTTAATTGAATTTGCATTTCCTTCCAAATTGAGTTTTACAACAAATCATAAGTAAAAAAAAGTAATAATCATCTAGTAAAGAAGAAATGCATCATTCACCATTTTCTAACATATTAAAAAATGTAAAAGATTAAGAATCTGAAAAAATGTAAGTTAAGCTGTCTAATTGCTTAGAATGTGTACAGATACAGTGTATCCTTCTGCTTTGCAAAAAGAAGTACCAAATTTACCAAAAAAGACTATTTTTAGTTGCAAATCAATATATTTTAATGCTCATCAGTCAATGAGACTCAAACTTCCTTTTAGAAAATAACTAAAAAGTACAAATGCAAAACATAATTGAAATAAATGATCTAAATCAAGGTTTCCTTCTTGCTGATTTACATCATGATTAAAATTGGTGATTTAAATTGTTTTGATTTAAGTCAATCCACCCTGCAACCGGCCCCCTAGTTTACCGTAAAGAAGTGGGAGGAGGAAAAAGCCTGTTTATTTATTTATTTTTTAAAAGAAGACATCAAAATATTTTCCATCAGTCAGTGGTTAACTCCAGTGAACTGATGTCCATAAAAGCTCAGCATTGATTTAAAAATAAAAAAATCCCAGTTAACCATTAAAATAGATTAGTTTAAAATAACTCAAATGAAAGCATTTCCTGTGCCAGCATAACTCACATTCATTAGTATTAATGGCTCTTAATAAAATCGACTAGAGGGGCAATGACACTGTGGGCCTGCTGAGATCATCTGGTTCCTGCTGGTAAGCAGACAGGACTGAGTACTGAATTTTTTACAAAATGATCTCAGGCAGTGATTTGCTGTTTACAGACGGATTAATCCAGAAACCCGTAATTCCATGCCCTGTGGATGAGAAAAAAACCCAAACCGCGGAGCCCAGTGTTTCGCAGGGAGGGTGTGCTACCTGTTTGATCAGACATGTCGTCTAATGCAGGTGGATATTTTGACAGAATTGCTTGTAAGGTTTGTTTGGAGCTACTAACACCTTCTAAGCTTTTTTTGAAAGCATGGAGCCAAAGGATCATAATCTGTCACGTAATAAAAAAGACTGATCCTTGCTGATCTACCCAATCTGAATAACACTGTATTTGTATATCCAGGGGGAGATTTTCAAAGGCATAAATAAGAGATAAATGACCAACGGTCACTGACTTTTAACGGCAAAGGCCACCCAACTGGCTTTTGTGCCTTTGAAAATCTCTTGCAAAATTCATAGGGGTAAAACTCCCACTGTACCACAGCTTATCCCAACTTGACATGCAGGGTCAGATGCACTTAGCATGCTCCGAGCACTTTGGGCTGCTCCAGCGATGCTGAGCAGCTATAATTCTAGTTAAACCAGTGGAAAATCAGTGGGATTTAAGCATGTGCTTAAAGTTAAGCATATGTTTAAGGGCTTTGCCGAATACAAATAAAAATGATTATAATGGCATGATTCTAGCTTCTGTTTGCACACATCACCAGATTGCTATACAATTAATCACACTCCAGTATGCTAACTGTTGTGGACAGGACCAGAACTGGATTACCAGGGTGATTGATGTGCACTGTTGGGAGGACTTTGTACATGGCATGACCACTCGGTGTCTGCTCTTATAGAACCTGATACAAATGTCATTGAAGTCAAGTAAAAGACCCATTAGCTTGAAGAGGACTAGGACAGGGCCAATAGTCCCTTACTTGGTCCAATTTTCAGTGACACAAAGTAGATCCACAGTATCAGAAAATCATACAGGGATCCCAGGTTTCAGGCATAGGCTGATAGACAGGATGTTGCAGTCCCTCAGACAGAGGCTCAAAGCAGCACTTAAGTGCATAGCCATTTTATGTGCTTAGTGGTTAATCTGAGCATCCAGTTGCACAATATGGACATCCCATTAAGATCCTGATCTTTGAAAATTAGCCCCAGCTAGTCGATTTGCCAGTCTCTCTAGAAAACTTTACTGGAACATATGACTTTTGTTTTAAATAGCATGTCTTAATAAAAATTCATACTTCAGCTCAACCAGTTAGTCAAGCCAATTTTTGCTAATGAGATGGCATGTGCAGCAACTTCCTATGGTATATAAACAGCCTGCAATTAAGATTTACAGCAAATCTATCTCAGAAAACAAATCACTCAGAACTTTAAGATAAGATAACTGAACACGCCGTTTCTGCAGGAGAAGGGCTAGCACTAGTTATTCTGCAGTAGTGTACGGTATGTAAAGTGTGTGTGGAGGGGCAGTTGCCGTGGATGACAGTGAAGAGAATTTAAGTTTTTTTAAAACTAATCACTACTTTATCTGGGGGACATTTTCCTCTTTGGGTGAGATTCTGAACTCAGTTGCAGTAAGGTCAATCAGTTCCTTGCATCCTATCCTTGGAGAACTATAGAGGCAATGAGCCAAATTCCTCCTTGGTGTTACTTCCCTGACCTCAGTGAGTTGCACTTACACCAGGTGGGGGAGGGATAGCTCAGTGGTTTGAGCATGGACCTGCTAAACTTAGGGTTGTGAGCTCAATCCTTAAGGGGGCCTTTTAGGGAACTGGGGTAAAAATCTGTCTGGGGATTGGCCCTGCTTTGTGCAGGGGGTTAGACTAGATGATCTCCTGTGGTCCCTTCTGTCATAAACAGATAGTTAAGGGTTAATGTCTCTTTTACCTGTAAAGGGTTAAGAAGCTCAGTAAACCTGGCTGACACCTGACCAGAGGACCTATAGGGGGACAAGATACTTTCAAATCTTGGTGGAGGGAAGTCTTTGTTTGTGCTCTTTGTTTTGGAGGTTGTTCGCTCTTGGGACTAAGAGGGACCAGATGTCAATCCAGGCTCTCCAAATCTTTCTGAATCAGTCTCTCATGTTTCAAACTTGTAAGTAATAGCCAGGCAAGGCGTGTTAGTCTTATTTACAAGTTGAGAAAACAAAAATATTCCTTTTTTGCTGAGAGGATTTTACCTCTGTTTGCTGTAACTTTGAACCTAAGGTTAGAGGGGGTTCCTCTGGGCTATATGAATCTGATTACCCTGTAAAGTATTTTCCATCCTGATTTTACACAGATGATTTTTTACTTTTCTTTCTTTAATTAAAAGCTTTCTTTTTAAGAACCTGATTGATTTTTCCTTGTTTTAAGATCCAAGGGGATTGGATCTGGACTCACCAGGGACTGGTGGGGGGAAAGGAGGAGGGATGGTTAATTTCTCCTTGTTTTAAGATCCAAGGGATTTGGATCTGTGTTCACCAGGGAATTGGTGAAGTCCCTCAAGGCAACCCAGGGAGGGGAAAGTTTTGGGGGGACAGAGAGTGCTCCAGACACTGGAATTCTGGATGGTGGCAGTGTACCAGATCAAAGCTAGTAAAAGTGTCCATGCAGGTCCCCACTTCTGTACCCTAAAGTTCAGAGTGGGGGAGGAACCTTGACACCTTTCGACTCTGATATTCTCTGATTCAGGTCTGAGTGGGCCTGGGGGTGGGTGGTGAAAAGGAAGGTGTGCCTTGTTCTGTTCCAACAAGGTGGAAGCATTGACTGGTTCGAAAGGGAGCCCCAGCCACTTTGTGGGTGTACAGATGAGGGCAAGTGCAACCCAATTTTAACTGCATACTAACTAATACTAAACACACACATTGCACATGCTTTATCTTCTGGCTGATAATAATTACCTCAGATTCATAAGAGTGGCTGCTAGCTCAACAAGTCACAGAATGCCAGGGAAACTTTCCTCTGCAGGCTAATTTGATTAATTATCTCTCCTTCCTCAGAACACTTTGCAGTTCCCTTTGGAGATAGCAGATGGTAATTAAGACAACACGATTTGCACATGACCTTGAAGGGCCAGGCAATGCTTCAGCTTTTTTCATGGAATATCTTATGATCCACACCTGCATCCATTTGATTTGTTAATTCTGGAGGATGGTTTGACGTTGAGACCAGTGTCTACAAAAATGAAATTATTAAAATATTGAGAAGCAGGAAGGGAACAACCAGCACCATGTGGCCTGGATTTGGCTCTGAATCTCTCTTTCTATAAGGAACAGAAACAGCTGTGCTTCCATGTGAGGTGATTATACAGTAGCCTCTTGATTTATTTGCTTTGAAGCCAAGCTTTTATACACATCAGACTTCAGCAGAGATTTTGTCATTACAGAAATCAGCCACTGTCCTATCTGCTATAAAAATGGTTTAATTGTAGGACCCGAGTGGAGGGAAGATAGAGCAGATTGTTGGTCCTCCAAATGTCTGATCTGTAAGCGCAACACAGGTGGAAAACATTAGTAAAGCTGGGACTTTGCTCTCACTAGCAGAGCATCCCCAATTGTACTCTGCCCCCAAACAATCTTTTAGTCTGCTTGTCAGTCTCTCTGATATGGCAAGTTATCAGCAGGGCCAGTGGTGACCTGCAGATTCCTTGCAATCTGTATCCAGAATTCCAGAAAAATGTGAAAGAGGAGGGGTTCTGTCAGCAAAGGGCATCCAGTCTGTGTTCAAATGGATACTCTATATTTTTAAATGATCAAAATCATTTCACATGAGCTAGAAAGGCAAGTTAGAAAAAGTAGAACTCAGCCACACAAGCATAAAGATGTGGAGGCAGGAGCTGTGCATCAAGTGAGGATCTAGCCTGGGATATCTAAAAATATGGGGCCCAGAGGAGCAGGTAGCTCTGATTCCATGAGGAGTGCAGCATGACAACCTGAAGAGAGTACCTGTTTGGAGAAGCAGTGTAGCACACCAGTTTGTCTCACTTACAGGCATGAAGCCCAGGAGGGGGTCCCAGAGAGCAGCTGTACCAAAGAAAGACATTGAGGGGACTTTTGGTAGTGTTGTGGCTGCTTGAGAAAGGAAGAAACCAGCTCCCGCTGCCAGGGCATAAACTGAGGGGCACCACATGCATTTTGCCTTCTTGAAGGCAAATGACCACTCCGAGGCTTCACATCAGATCCTCTCCTGGTAGATTTTTATGTGATGGGAGAATCCAGGGAAAGGCCTGTGTACAAACCAAAATAGTAGGTGAGTATGTGTTTCCTGAATTGCTATTTGTAGAATGAAGAACTCTGAAAAAGTAAAAGCACATGACCCTAAAGGGATCTGATTCCTACCTAATGGAGATGGGAAGGACCTGTTGGGGGATCTAGTACCACTCTCTGCTATCAATGCTCCTACTGCTAGAGCCCTGCACAGATACAAACATTTGAATCTGCATCTGCAATAATTAACTTGTATCTGACCCACGATCCACGTTTCACCTCTTATATGTACAGTAACTCCTTGCTTAACATTGTAGTTATGTTCCTGAAAAATTAGACTTTAAGCAAAACGATGTTAAGCGAATCCAATTTCCCCATAAGAATTAATGTAAATGGCAGGGTTAGGTTCCAGGGAAATTGTTTTCACCAGACATTTGAACTATGAGGGTGCTATTATATCTGCTAGGCTAAAAAGACTTTGATTAAGATGCATGGGGAATTTCAAACTGCTCTTTAGGTCTCCAAAGACAGAGTATGCTGTTGCACAAATATAGAAGAAATTTATTTACACCTACAAGCAAAAAATATAATTAAAAATTTGAGCATACCACATACTTCCAGAACTGCAGAGTTCAAACAGAAAGCCTCGATTACAACAGTTCATCTTATTTGTTCTGCTTTTCCAAGAAAACATTTGACTTACTTTTACTCTATATTTCTTGATAAATAGGGCCTCTCTGACAATGGCTTCTTTAATTGTGTGTGATTAGTCTAATTAGGTCTGTGCCAAAACACAAAAATAACATTTGCTATTATCAGCGTGATTCCAGTTTCCCCATCAACACTGGTGCAGCAAACACACGATAGCTCCTTCTCTCTCTTAGGGTATGTCTACACTGCAACTGGTGTGTGTGATTGCATATCTGAGCTAGCTTTAATCTCGCTAGCACAGGTACCACTAGCAGTGGCAGCATGGGCTTCAGCACAGGCTGGCCACCCATGTGAATACTCTGGGTCCCAGCCAGTGTTGTACCCCACAGAAACATATGCTGCCAAGACTTCACTGCTATGGGTACTCGTGCTCATTAAATTAAAGCCAGGCTGGGTAGGTCTACACATGCTGCAATCGCACCTCTGATTACAGTGTAGCCAAACCTTTAGCTTTAGATCCCTCTGTGATTTTCCCCAACAAGGCTTTTTTTGGGTGGGGGGGGGGGTCCTTCTGTGTTTCTTTTTGCAAGCTGTACCATTTTGGGAAGGATTTTCTCAACATGGCAATGAAGAGGAGGTTTGACAAATCGCTAACAAGTAGTAAGCTTAATGCTTGTTTGTCATACTTAACAGTATAAGTGCAGTCCACATAAAGCAGTTTGTCCAGTGTTCGAATTTTTCCATAGGTTATGAAATGGCACAGTGTCTTGGCATGCATTGTTCATGGTGTCTAATCCATTACTGAACGTAAGCAAGCCCTCTTTAGCACTGGTGGAAAATTCAGATATATTCCCCAAATGGCACATTAATGAAATCTTTCACAGGAGGATCCAGGACTCAACCAGCAAAAAATTGAGTCACTAACTGCATTTAGCAGACTGAACAAACAGCAACATTTTTTTGTTTTATTTGCATGATTCTCTCCATCATTCTGGTGTAAGTGCACAGCCGGACAATGGTAGCATTGTGTGTGTGTTGGCATTTTGAAGTGAAGCACACACAGGTGCAGGTCCATGCATGCGTGCACACACACGTTTTACACCTAGTTTGACTGCCTGGGGGCCAAAATCTGGCTTGTGAAAATTATAATATAATTCACAGCAGCCTCTCCTGAGCCTCATCCAATACCCTTTAAAGTCAGGTGAGTCTTTCCATTGTTTTCAACTGGTGCTGAATCAGGCCCTTGGGAGCAGAATTTCACTCTGGTTTTCCAAATAAGTCAATTCCCCAGATATTTTAGCATGACGTCTACACTCCAGTTGTTATGTACTACTCTTTCTGAATGAAGAGATTGCCAAAAATACTAATCTCTCGTTGGGAAAGAATACAAAGTTCATGCCAGCAGAAAGTACACAAAGGGCTAATTTCTGCCATCAGATATTGGCACACCACTCTCATATCTTTACTGGGAGATTGCACATTCCAAATGCGGGGCAGAATTAGACTTCAAGTAGTGCTGCTGCTATGTGAGACAAGCAAAGCAAGAATTTCCTTTGGGGCAAAACACTCATATAGAAGTTTAAAATAATAACAATTCCCCTCTCCTAGCCTGCCTGTGTACTGCCTGCTGGGTTTTCTCATCTTAATTTAGATTGTAAACTTTCTGGGGCTGGGGATCGCTCTATATCTGTATTGTAAACTGCCTTGCACATTTATGGTTTGCTGAGTAATGAACAATAGTATGAGCTAAGTGCTGGTTTACACTGAAATCTGAGGTGGTAGCACCAGGGGTAAGTCAGTGCAGAATTTGGCACTGTGGTGAAGCTGCTGAGCCACTCTCTGCTGAGCTATGGCTGCTCAGCAGATTCATGGCTGTCTTCAGTGTTATTGTAACTGTGTTGGTCCCAGGATTTGAAAGAGACAAGGCGGCTGAGGTAATATCTTTTATTAGACCAACTTCTGTTGATGGGAGAGAGAAGCTTCTGAGCTTACACAAAGAGTTCTGTGTGACTCAAAAGCTTGTCTCTCTCACCAACAGAAGCTGGTCCAATAAAAGATATTACCTCGGCCACCTTGCCTCTCAGCAGATTCCTCACAGTGCTAAAAGTCTCAGTTATATATTTTTAAATGGCAAAATGTGGCTTTCAAGATTACCTCACTCTTTCATGTTTTGGTTCTGCAGCCTATGCAATATGTGTGACCACGTGCTCTATTGCAGTGGCTCCCAAACTTTTGTACTGGTGACCCCTTTGACATAACAAGTCTCTGAGTGTGACCCCCCCTTATGAATTAAAAACATTTGTTTTATATATTTAACACCATTATAAATGCTAGAGGCAAAGCAGGGCTTGGGGTGGAGGTTGACAACTCGCAACCCCCCATGTAATAACCTCGCAATCCCCTGAGGGGTCCTGACCCCCAGTTTGAGAACTCCTGCTCTATTGTATTACTTCATAATTCATGATGGAGAGCAAATTGCCATAGCAATATGTTCTGCTACTCTATAAACTGATTCACTGGATAAAATGACTACTGGAAGTGACCGGAACCTTCAGTGTTCTGATTTGGCCCATTAAAGGGAGAGGCCCAAGCTGTAAAGTTCAGAACCAGACTTTCCTCCAAAGTTTGATGGGCAGGATTTATCTGGAGACCATCTCTAGTGACACTTTAAAGGTCTTCTGTACCAAAACAAGAACTCATTTGTCATTTTTCTGAAATAGGCCCATAAAATCCTAAGAGTGCAGAGAAACCCTTGAGACGGCCTAGGAGTTAGAACAGAGTGGAACTCCTTTGGACCCCATAACATTGTGGTTGCGCCAATAGTGAGAACTTAGAGCACGTAAGGCTTTGGGGTTTCTTCATCTGACATCTGGGTGCCAGAGTCCCCTAATAAATATGTAGTCAAGACCCTGATTTTAATACTGTGACTGAGCTGGTGGCATTGCAGGGCCTCTCAGGAGCATGCACTTGGTCCAACTGAAACTGAAGTGAATGTGAATCTTTTTGTTGACTTCAATGGTGTTGAATTATGCCCCACAAATCTGCACTCATTCATATATATTCCATGTGGGCTTGAAAAGCCAACCATGATGGCCATAACCAGCAGAAACTAAATTCTACACTCTGAAGTCATGGCAAAGGAACTTTACATTTGTCATCACTTAATATGCAAATCAAGCCATCAGGCGATATTAGTCTTATGACACACGGTGTACAACACATTGAAGAGAATCTTGCACAATTCTGGTTCTTTAGAACTTTCCCTAGTGCTGAGAAGTAGGACCTCAGGGACACATAATGGGAAAGCTCTGGATTCCCATGGATCATTTAATGAAACCAGTGCGGAGAAGAAATGTCAGTATGGTGTGGTGGGATAGGAGTTTCTTTTTGTTTGGCTCTGGGTTTTTTCGCAGTGCCACTACTGTGCTACGAGAATTGATTTGAGGGAAAAGAAAAAAGACACTGTGTCAGAGGAAATGTCCTGTAATGAATCTAAATATATGGAGTTCTTTCAGCTCTTGGCTGATGTTTCCAAGGACTTTGATAGGTAGTCATCCTGAGTGCAGTTCTTCCTACTGTGACTGTTTGAGACAGCAACAGTGGTGGAGAAGTGCTGGCTGATGCTTGGGCCAAATAAGTAAAATAATTGAAGGATGCTGAGCAGGCTGAACTGACTGTTTTTAAGTGTTTCCCTTTCTAAGCCCACAACATCTCCTTCATGCATCCAACAAAGTGGGTATTCACCCACAAAAGCTCATGCTCCAATATGTCTTTTAGTCTATAAGGTGCCACAGGACTCTTTGCTGCTTTTACAGATCCAGACTAACACGGCTACCCCTCTGATACTTAACATCTCCTTCATCAGCTAAAAAGAAGCATTGTCCTCCCTGCTGCTAGTCACTCAAATCTATGCATCAGAATTATTTTTATTAAGTCTTCCAATTAATAACTGTTGGTAAATTACTACCTTATGATCAGAAGTAGCTGCTCAATGCATTAGCAAAGAAATTATCTTTATTTCATGACTCTGACAACTAGCTGCAAGGCACCCTATCCAATCATTAATATCATTCCTTCACTGTCATGTCAAAATGACATTTCATGGTCAGGGAGCCTGCATTCACTAAAAGCACATTGCATATTTTTACTGGTATTCCTAAAGTATGCTCCTTAGTTGTGCAGTATGACCAGAGAATAGATGTCCAGACCACCAGAGAATAGATGGCTACAGCAGGTATTGAATCTTTGAATTACCTAAGAAAAAACATTGGGCAAATAAAATTACTAAGTTGGCCTTAACGGTGTATTATAGTTGTAAATTTTATTTCTGGCTTGTTTCACTGTGGCAGAATTGCACTCCCTTCCATTTGCCCAACAAAATAAAATCCATAGTAACTTTCTGTAGTAGATATATTCACTCTTTATTCTTGTTAAGCATTTATTTGGGGTCATAACATTGCAAGACACTTTACAGAGATTAATAAAAAGTACACTCTTGCCTCCGAGAGCTTCCAATTCAAATTGCACAAACAGAATGTGAAGGTCACAGAGAGAGGAAAAGGGTGAAGACAGGAGGGATGAGGGTTAGAGCAAATAAAAATCTGATATTTTATAAATCCAATTCAACAGAGACTGAGTCTGACAAGAAGGGGAGGAGAAGATAGCACCAGTGTGGAATTAATCATGAAAGTAAGACAAAGAAATTGGGACTGAAAGAAGAGAGTGAGAATTTTTGGCCTAGAGGAAAAGGTCTGAGGTATTACAAGAGGAGCTACAAGAGCATGAGGTGCAGAGCCAGTGGGAAATAAGAGGGAGGCAGGACGGGAGCTGTACCAAGCATTAAGAGCAAGGTGTTATGCTGGAAGATGTTACTGGCTGCCATCAAGTGTGTCTTTGCAATATAGACAATCACAGACCTGGCTATAGCCAATGGTTGTGCTAAGTATCCTTCTTTCAGGCTAAATGTAAGGAACAATTAAATGCCCCTTTAGGTACTGAGATAGCTGAAAACAATAGAAGCTACCACCCAAGGCAATAGGCCTCATGGCAAGGCCTGAGCAAAAACTAATCCAGAGAGATTGAGGGATTTCCTTGGGACTGGTTTCAAATGCAGGGGCTAGGGGATCTTTTGTCAACAAGCTGTGCATATGAGAGGCAGGAAAGACAGGAGAGAGATGCAGTCATGTACATGGCCCCGAAAGGGGGCAGACACATTGTTGCTTGGACATGGAACTCACTGAAGAGGCAGGTTTGGGGATTTCTGAGCCAGAAAACTGCCTGCTGCTGTTTGTTCCTACTGTGGTCAGGGAAACAGGACTTTGTGATTCTTTGTCAATAAACAGGATTGCGCCAAAGAATGTATCTGATTGTATCATACATTTTTCCTTCTAGAGGAAACAAACCTTCAAGGCCCCAGTATTGACTAACCACTGAAGCCAAAGGGGAGAGGGAGGACAAAAAGTTTGAATTTTATGAGGAAAGGGACAGGGAGCAGGTGAAAACGCTTGGGGAGTGAAGTGCACTTCACTCCCCAGGAATTCACAACAGTGATAGTTCTCAGGGCTCTTTGTAATGCCAGTCTATGCAGCAATGCACAGCAAAGTGCTTGCTTAACATTAAATTAAATTAATATTTCATCATGCAATTTGAAGTGTCTCCTGTGTTGAAACTTATATTCCAAAGGTTAGTAAAAGTGAATTTTAATAGCTGCATTTATATATAAACTCAGAGAAGCAAAAGCCTAATGATTCCATTAGTTTTCCATAATGGGTTAGATATCCATTTTGTACACAAAAGAGATTTATCTGCAGATCTGACACAACATTCTCCTCATTCCTAGTTTATCTTGTCTAGATTCAAAAAGAGAGGTGAGAGGCACTGATGTCAAATGTATTTTAGAAATTAAACAAATACTCTGCTGCTAACACTGAATTCTTAAAGTACAGTTGTACTCTGGATAACTAGCATCTTGAGGTTCCATGTTGATTATGTCTCAATAATGTTCAGCTCAAATCTACTCAATTTACAGATAAAAAGATGTTAGTTCCTATCTACCAGCCCTGAAAATGCAAGCGGAACTCTGATAGGGCCTGATTTTCAGAGGCATTGAGCATCAGCAATTCTTACTGAAGGCAATGGGAGCTGCAGATAAGAGCATAAGAACAGCCAGAAGTCAGAAAATCATCACCTCTGCAAATCAGGTCCTAAAAGTCAAGCTGGATACTTTCTAATTTATTCCTCACCTGCAATAAAAATGGGAACTTAGTTAACAGGATTCATGGAACAGAATAGAATCCAGCTTCCTCTCCCACAAGTGTGCTGGATTTATAAAGCGAAACAGAGAAAAGTAGTTTTAACTTAACTTGGTCTGAATTTTCCAAAAACACATAAGGTTGTTAAACCATCCATCTCCCATGGAAAGTCAAAGTCAAATACAGTGTTTATATTGTATGTGAACCACAGGATGGAGTCAAGGGACAGCTCTCACTTTACGGCACTACAGAGTCCCTGTGTAAGCTGGTGACATTCCTCACCCCAGGGGCATTGATGTCACCAAGGTTAGTTGCACTGGGCAACTTTAATGTTTACACAGGGAACATATCTTGAGAGTTGGGTCAGGATTTCATGGCCGTCATCCCAGAGGATCATTTTCTCAGTGCATACGTACACTCATGATCTAGTGTAGGGATTGAGGATTGAAGTTAAATTTTGTCCCTGCCATGGACTGCTCATTACCTCCTGTGGCACAAGATGAGGATTCAGGTCTCCTGTCAGGGCAAAGCATCAGTTTGGATGGTCTGCCCTCAGAAGCTAATGGAACTAGACTAGTATTGGTGATTCATTGGGACTGCATACCAGTCTTTTGTCTCTACTATTGATGAAGTGGCCCTAGGCATCCTCTCCCACAATTTCATCCTCAAAGGTCACCTTGGTTTACAAATGACCTTCAACAGATGAAGCTAAAGGGAAGATGCCAAGACAGCTAGTCAGTACATTAACTGTGTTCTGAAACCCTGGTAGATGATAATCCATGATAAATATTATTGGCTTTCATGTGAAGGGTTTCTAACCATACCAAGAAATCCCAATCACATTTTTTTCTGAGGAGTCAGACTTTCAGCTAGCGTTTCCCAAGCCAGTAGAGAAAACCACTAATACATTCTCCCTATTTGTTTGGAAGTGGTTAGTGAGTCAGCAGTGAATTTGATGATTACACAGGAATATTGGCAGGGAATTTGTGGAGTAAAAATAGAAAACGTATCAGGTTTAACCTGCTAGCATTACAAATTCTGTACACTGCCGTATGCTGAAAATAAGGGGCATTATATTAGTGCTCCCTTGCAACATAAAGATTGGGATGCAAGGCGCAATCTCGTCTGTCAAGCATTTCCCCTTCAAATGTAACAAACACAATAAAGTCATTATGTTTGGAGAGTTCTCTCAAGAAGAGAAAATGAACCACTGAAATATTTAGATAATTCCAGCCAACTGATGAATAGTGACAATACAGCATATAGAATTGGATGCATTTGTTGTTTGCTCGGGTTGAAGTGGGGAAATACGAGGCCAATTTAGTCCATACTAGATTTACGCGGGAGGGACCTAGTTGTAATGTAGTTGTAATGTTCTGTTTCAGTTCAGAAATCTGCTACATAATTATAACAAAATCATCCAAATACAAGCACTTACGACAAGGAGCAATACACCAATGCAGCTATTTCCAAAGTTGTAAAATGATGTAATCCAGGGCCAATAATGACATTTTCGAGAAAAACAACAGAATAAATCTGTAATTGGCATGGCAACTAGAACAGTTGGGCCTATATTTTTACAGACCATGAACTACAGCCATATTTAAAAGAAAGACGCACTAACATTACATTTGTACACTCACGAACTGACACAATTCAAATATTTCTGATAACTGTCATCTTTGGTTTTGTATCCTTTCTGAACCGAGGAAAATAATTATTGTGCTTAACTAAATCAGTGGCACTGTACATCAACGGGCTACATTCTGCCCACGGGACACATGTACTATCCCTCTGACTTCTGCTTGCATGAGCGAGGCATGCAGGATTTTGCCCATGATTTGTATTTGTGTATTAGCTCTGAATTTTTAAAACTCCATCACCGTGCTTACATTGTGTGTTTTCCTTTGTCCAAGTTAAAAGGTAAAAAGATTTTTTTCAATTAACACACACATTTATCCAGCATCACCCCTGACATGACACTTCACAGACTAGAGCAGAGGTGGCCAAACTGGCTTGCGAGCCACATACAGCTTTGTTACTGTTAAAGTACGGCTTGCAGAGCCCCCCAGGCCCTCCCCGTTCTCTGCCCAGCAGACTGTGGGGGGAGGGGGTCAGCTCAGCACCTCTGCCTTGCAGCAGGGTGGTAGGACAAGGGCTTCTGTCCAGTGAGGAGGGGAGGGTTCAGCAGGAGCAGGGCTGAAGCCCTGAGCCCCGGCAGCTGCCTCCCACGTGGCTGAAGGCCTGTGCCCCAGCTCTCAAACTTCTGAAGATAGTCCGATGTGGGCTTGGAGGCTCAGTAAGTTTGGCCATCCCTCGACTATAGAAAAGAGATGCAGCCAGTTTCGCTCTCCAGTGCTGTCCTCTTTGCACCACTCCAGCAGTGCAAAAGGGTCATATTCTGGCTCAGTCCCACCAGTTGAGGATTCTCCTGGGATAGAGGAATCTCCTGCTGGTATAGAGCTGGGGGCTGGCTTCTACTCCACAACAACAGTTTGCTGGGGGCCTTTCATTGAGGAAAAGAGTCATGACTGGAACTTGCTATGCTCTATTGAAACTGAGCAAGTAGATCGCCTCATTGGAGGATCATAGCCAGCCAGTGGAAATTAGAGCAACTCTAAGACTGCTCTAAACTATGCCAGGGCCACATACTCCTCTTTAATAAAAGCATTATGACTGATTCACAATTATTGTCATGGTTAGTAGCCATTTCTCTATCATGTTACCTACATTCTGGTACCTTGGACTTCAATGAAGATTTTTTTTTTTAATAACTAAGAACCATATGAAAACACAAGGAGGTGAAACAAACATATCACTGCCCTCTTGAGCAGAGACAGCTGTATCCACAGCTGCCGCAGAGCATTGCTGTGAAAAGTATACGGTAGCTTAGCAATCTTTTCCGTAGCCTTCTTGAGCATGAAAAATGTGGGGGAAATTGTTATGGAGGGCAATGTATCAACCAGCAAAACAGCACTGTGAGGGTGGCCTCAACAGGCAACCTTCTCCTTTAAGTGACCGTTTTAAAAGATCCTTAGAATTTTACAGTACAATTTTGTTCAGCTTTCACTTAAAGGCCATGTCTCTGCTAAACAATCAATTTGTGCTGGTATCTTGGTCAGTCATTTAAGGTTTCAATGTATTTCTGAAATTAGTGCAAGTGAATATTTAATCCAAGGTGGCCACTTTGCATAGTATGCAGATCTTACTTATGCAGAAGTCATATTATTTCTTCATGCTCTACTCAGCTTCTGAAGAATGGAAGAATGACCAGCTATCTTTCATGCTTTAAAATCTGCTTTTCTCACCCTGCTCCATACACCAACGTGTCTAAAAGGACGTTTGTTCTATAACAAATCATTTTCTTCATTAGCCTAAAGTTTTTCCAGTTTAGCTGTTAATAGCACAAAGAATAGCTTTTAAGAAAGACAGAGCAAGATAAGCCTCCCTCCGAACAAAAGAAAAGCCTGAGTTAAGCAAACGTGTTGGACATCAGAAGAAGCTGGGAACATCACGGAGAGCCAAATGCAGCTCAGCTCATTCACAGGAGCACACTTGCTGACTTCCCTGAGGCTGCCTGCATGGGGAAGGAAAGCGGGATGTGGCCTAAAAGGCTTTTTAAAATAAATTTGTAATGCAGGATGGGAAAGAGACAATGTGATTAGACATGCTAAATAGTGTATTTTAAATAGTAAAAGCATGGACTAGGCTTTACCCTTCAATCCCTATTCTAAATCGGGGCAGTTTCGAAATTTAGGGAGATTCCAAATGCAATAGAATTGGCAAACAATTGTGTTACAGATTACAGCTGCATAAAACTATGTGTACTGAATTATAACTGAAAGGGAACCAGTACTGACATTCCATGGACATTCAATTCATTTTCTTTGATTTCAGTCTCCTGCCCTTGGGTAACTCAATTAAAACTACAAGCAACACATTGCATTTAATTTGGATATTAACGTTTTTTGATTCCATCTATGGAAAAGCATGAGATCTGGTAACCAGAGACCAGAGCTAGTTCAAAACTGTATCAGAAGAGACATAATTAACCTATTTAGCTCCAAATATTGCTAACTAACTTCCTTACAGCCTAGTATATCTTATTTAGCAGGATTTTTGGAGGGCGACATCTATCCACACTTCAATTTGTTCTTGTTTGAATTACATTTTATGAGCCCAGCTTTTTTATGTTGTCCTTTAGAATGTTTTTATTGTATTATGGTACAGTGTCCTTAGCATCTGGGTGGTAGGGCATTTAAAATATACAACAATCATAATTATTGTTGCTGTGTTGTTGTTACCATGTTGTAGATGTTGGTTCCAGTATACTAGAGAGACAAGGTGGGTGAGGTAATATCTTCTATCGGACCAACTTCTTTTGGTCAAAGAGACAAGCTTTCAAGCTCAACAGAGCTCTTCTTCGGGTCACCTATCATCTTGTCTCTTTCACCAACAGAAGTTGGTCCAATAAAACGTATTACCTCACTACTTAGCTTCTCTAATCATAATTACTGTATTTACGCATACAAATAAGTATTATGTATAAGGATCTGATCCTCTGCCCATTGACTTATATGTCAAAACTGCTACTGACCTGAAGAACAGATTCAGATCCACAGTCTATTGACGGACATGCACACAGCCTGCTTAGATCCTCACCAGCAACCCAAAGATAATAAATCGTTGTAATGCATTCAACTCATCACAGAAGTCACCCCCTAGAATACACAGTGAGCTTTACCTTCTCTACAGGAAATCAAATTGTGGGGTGAGGGAAGAAATAGGTTGACAGCAACCCTTTAAACAGGAGGAAATGTCTGATGATAATGGAAAAATAACCAAAGCCAATAACAAAAACATGTTAAACTTAGTACTGGAGCAAATTCAGTCAGTAAGCATTGCACCAGTGCTCATCAGGGTCTTCTTTCATACCTACTGAATGCTGAGGGCCAGATCCTCAACTGGTATAAACAGGCGCAGCCCCATTAACTTCATTGGAGTCTCACTGATCAACACCAGTGGAGGATCTGGCCCTCTATTTCAATCAGCATCAAAAGGATTGTGTACTAAGTGGCTATGTGTTACCGCTTGCTGACATATGAATTTGGTAACGTTATAAGTCCTATGTGGCTATTGACATTAAGTATTAGCTTTTACTGTAAAACCATTCTACTCAGTGCATATGACAAAAGAAGTGGTGGTAACTATCCTCCAGTTAATTATGTTCATCAGCAAGGAGGCATCTTAAAATAACTAAAGAGCAGTGCATCATCTAAAGTGAACCAAGGAAGGGGAAAAGGTCTTCTGTGAATAAATCTTGACACAGGGACACGTGCCTTTGAAACATCCTTTTGAAGTGGTCAAATGTGAAGTCAGCTGTGACAATCAAAGCTTCTGATGGGAAAGCAAGGGTGAATCATTTGCACTGGCCTCTGTTCGCAGCTATAAGTCACGTTCGCCAGAACTTCACTTGAAACCCAACTGCAGGACCTGAGGCAGCAAAAGCAATAATCCTGAAGAACTAATTAATAATAATGGAAGTGCTTGTGTCTAGCAGGACTGAGCTGAGCCTGAGGAAGGTGTCATGGCACAATGCATGAACACTCTTCTGGGAACCAGCAGAGCCTTCTCTCTCCATACGCCATATTTACAAAATCCTAACCTACCTATTTTAGGTACTTATATTACAGTACTGTCTGAACGCCTTACAATCTTTAACGTATTTATCCTCAACACCTCCATCAGGTAGGGCAGCGCTATTATCCCCAGTTTACAGATAGGGAATGGAGGTACAAAAAGACTAAGTGACTTGCCCAATGTTACATAGGAAGTCTGTGGCAGAGCAAGAAAATGAACTTGACTCCCCTATTTCCCAGGCTAGTCCCTTAAGCAGACTAGCCATTCTTCTTCTCTTAGGCCCTAAAGTCCTATTTCAGCAACTTACTTAAGCATAAACTTCACTTTAAGCATGTGAATAGTCTCAATTGATTTTAAGTGCATGTGCTTAAGTATCTTGCTAAACAGGGTCGAAGTGTTGATATCAGTGACTAAGCATACATGGGGGGAATATCTCTGGTTTGTCAGCATCCACGTCTGGCAGCCAGCGCCGGCCATGACAGGGAATGGATTCATTTTGTTCAGTTTGTGTTTGATCTGTGCAAGTGTCTTGTGCTGTTTCATTTTTGATTGCTCAGTTTATTTTATTCTTGGTTATTTTATTACCCGGCTATCTTGTTTTTGGGTGGCTGCAGCGATGGGTTTTTATCGAATGCTCACCCTAGTGTGGGTAGCTGATGTAATTTATCTTTAGATTTGTTTTTACAAAGGGCCTCACTGCCACAGTAAAGGAATAAATGTAATCTACCTTCTGAGCTGCAAGAAACTGGTTTTCCCCCAAAATATTTTCTCACATTCCAGAACTAAAGGCTTATGAAATAAAGCAGGATACTAATGAGGGAGAAAGCTCATGGAACAAAGAACTCTGATGAGCAGTCTGGCCAACTGGGGAAACCAGGCCTGCAACTTTCCTCATCCCAGAAAACAAAGTATTTTCTGGTGACCACAGTCCTGCGCAAGTTTGATAATCTGTTTAATAAATAGAGGGACAGCAATGCAAAAGAACCAGGGCCAAAGCCCTGCACAGTCTTTACATTCCCAGTAATAGTGAAGAAGAAAGAAAATGACAAAACTTTTAGAGAAATTCAGCCCAGACCACCTGAAAAGTCACAGTTAGAAATCAGAGAGGAAAATCATGTACAGATTGCTCCCAGGGCAGGCCTGCTGCTTGCCATTAACTCCAGTGCATGTTATGAAGGGGCTAATAGAAAAAGTAACTCATCTTTGCAAGTCCCCGCAGTTGCAAGTCAGGAAATAAAAGAAAATAGAATTAAAAGTGAACATGAGCGGTGCTGTCTTGGTCCTCTTCCAGTGCCCTCCCTTCCATCATGTATCTAAGGGCAGCTCTCATCCTCTCCTCAGCTTCCCTACTAGCATTCCAATCATCTCCCTCTTTCTCCTTCACCAGCATTACTCCAGCCTCTCCCCACTGTCCTAGGACTTCTTACATGATCAGTTATATAATATGGCACCTAACAACCCACTCCAAGATCAGGGCTCTTTTGTGCTAGGTGCTGTACAAACACACGGGAAGAGACAATTGCTTTACAGTCTAACTGACAAACAAGCACAGAGAGACAAAGTGAATTGCCCAAGGTTTCACAGCCAGTAAGTGGTAGAGCCAGGAACACTACTTAGGATTCACGACTGCCAGTCCAGTGCCCTGTCCCCTGGACCTCACTGCCTTCCCCCTTGCTACCTCTTAAGCTCTACTTTGGTCACCTCTTTTTTCACACAGACCTTAATCTCTTCCCCAAGACCAGTGGTTCTCAAACTTGGGCCGCTGCTTGTGCAGGAAAAGTCTCTGGAAGGCCGGGCCGGTTTGTTTACCTGCCAGGTCTGCAGGTCCGGCCGATCGTGGCTCCCACTGGCCACGGTTTACCGCTCCAGGCCAATGGGGGCTGCAGGAAGGGTGGCCAGCACATCTGTCAGCCTGCACTGCTTCCTGTAGCCCCCATTGGCCTGGGATAGCGAACCGTGGCCAGTGGAAGCCGCGATTGGCCGAACTTGCGGATGCGGCAAGTAAATAAACCAGCCCAGCCCACCAGGGACTTTCCCTGAACAAGCAGCAGACCAGCTCTGAGAACCACTGCCCTAGACTGGCCCTTTTTTCATCTCTATCTATATGAGCCAAAGTTATTCCATCTGCCCCACACCTCCACCTCTTCCCCTGGCACTCACTTGTGCTATTCGTAATGTCTGATCTCCCTTTGGTTAGTTTGCAAACACACAGTGATTCAGGTATTTACCACATTGATTTCCAAACCACACCCCTTTGACCGTTTCTGACTGGCAAGTCTAAGAATCAAACCATTGCTGATACTGCTAAAGCAGCCTGTGACTAAATGATGATTGCATCAAGCTAGAAATTAATATTGTTTATAATCTGTCTTTTCCTCGGTTAACGTGTGTATATAAGCTTAGTAATTCAGGGCCTGATTCTCAGAATGGCAGAGCACCAACAAATCCAATGAGTGCTGTGGTTGCCCAGCACTGCTGGAAAAAAAATGCTAATTGGCTCCCTAATTGACTCTAGCATTTCCCCACACAAGGGCAGTCCCTGCCCCAAGTTTTTATGCTGCAAAATATAGTCCAAGGGCTGGTCTACTACACACAAATCTGTCACTGAAATTACTTCACCCAAAGAGGTTATCCTGGGATGCACTGACTCAGAGCCTGGTCTAACTCCCACTACAGTTACTGAGAGTCTTTCCATAGACTTCAATGGGAAATTGGAGGGCACCCCACACACATCCTTTGAGGAGCACTGTATTACCACTAACCACCTCCAGACAGGCTTTCTGCTGCGAGAGGCCTCATGTCCTGCAATATGCCAGCTGAAGCCAACATGTCCCAGAGCTGACTCGGTTTCAATCTGTGTAAGCAGGATAAGGCAGACAGAGGGGAAAAAATCTGTTGTTTCTCATTAATCTAATCTTGCAGAAAATTAAACCCTATTATATCAAAGAGCTAAACACAAACCGAGAGACTATGCTCAAATAGCATTAAGTCTGGTGCCAAACAATTTTCTGTTGGGCATTGGTATTAGGGAAGTTTCAGATCAGTGCATTAAGTGGTGCTCTACAAGGGTCCACATGCCCTCACCACAGTGCACAGGGATTCATTTGCAAAGTGCCTATGGATACTAAGGGAAATTACACAGTGTTAAGCCATGTGCACTGCTCCAAGTTTGTACCTACCCCAAAAGCCTGGGACATGAATATGAATGAAAGACGATGCACTGACATTTTGATACTCTGTAATAACATACCAAACTAACAGGGAACACCAATGCTCTGTGCTGCAGACAGAGAAAAGAAATCCAATCACCTCATTACTATGATACTGGGGTGATTCCTGCGAGTCCTACAGCATTAAAATTGCGATTGTATCAGAGCTGTGATCAAACATTTAGTGGTGCGTAGTTTTTTCCTTTATTCTTCTTTGCTAAGGTGAATTCAGTGCTGGGAATCCCACAGAACTGCAGACTGTAACCTCAGTGTATCCTCAGAAAGGATTACAGCATGGGCGGCAGCAATGGAAGCTTCCCCACACAGCCTATCTAATACTTCAGACCTGACCAGGAAGGTTGCAATATGTCCTTCATATTCCGCATTCATTCAGCCTGCGGCTTCTCTGCTCAGATTGGCAGCAAGCAGCAAATGAATGCAGATTGTAATGTGGGGTTTTGTGATATGGACACATCTGTTCATCAGGAAGCAAACTGAGAACAGCATTACCAGAGGATAATTATTTTTATTCACTACCAACTTGGTCCATATGCTACTTAACCTTATCCTGATTTCGATACTTCACAGAGGAAGATGCTTAGTTCCTAAGAAACACTAAAATCCAACTGGATAGGTCATCTTAAAATGATTTACTGAAGATGTGTGGGTGAATCCTTTGGGTGTGAGATTTCTGTGATAGGTTCCTTTGGAGAGATGCTGATTGAGCCATATGGCATGTCACCATTGTGAAATTTAACATAAACCTCACAGAAAAGTTAGAAATCGACATTATACAATGAGGGAAGGATACTAAATCAGGATGTCTAGTGTATCATGCTCCATCCAGGAATAAGATCATTCCCTGGAGAATGTTTTGCCCCAGAAACTTAAGCTGGCAGCCACTAAGCACATAAAGAAAACTCAAGTAGTTGAATGGTGCATGATGAATGAGCAGGAGGAGAATGCAACCCAGGTAGTGCAAAAATGCACATTCGAAGTGCGATGCAGACACTGAATTCAGAATCAACAGAAAGTCCTGTGGCACCTTTAAGACTAACAGATGTATCGGAGCAAAAGCTTTCGTGGGTGACTACCCACTTCGTCAGACGCATGTCTGACAGATGCTCCAATACATCTGTTAGTCTTGAAGGTGCCACAGGCTCTCTGCTGCTTTTTACAGATCCAGACTAACACGGCTACCCCTCTGACACTTGAATTCAGAAGGGAGTTCTACAGCAAAGCAGATTTAAAGACAAAATAGTGTCTGCGGTGTACATTCTGTTCACATGATGTGAAATTTCTCAAGCACAGGGTCGGTTGATACATTGGCTCATAGCACCACGCCACAGTCTTCCATTTCCTTTATAAGTTAAAAATCTGTCAGAGGGTCCCAAGTTACACAGCTGGAGAAAATGGCTGTTAGTCCTCCAAGATAAACATCAGGTCTGATATTTAATTGAACAAAGACCTTGCCTAAAGTGAAGATTTGCCAGCTCTCAATCAAGTTCATTATGCCAGTGATTTGTTACGGTTCCACAATCACTGGCATCAGCTTCTGAGTAGGTTTCTTTTATAGGTTTATATCAGTGAAAAGCTGACACAGGAAATAGCCCTGATAGACCATTAGCAGACTGCTGCTTTGTTCTAAGAATGATCCCAAAATTAGTTCTAATCCTATTGCTGACCTTGGGATTCTTATGCCACATAAAGGTGGTGTATTGCTTGTAAATTATAACGTGCAAAGTGTTACCATGACCAGAGACACAGGTAGGAATAGAACCCAGGACTTCCTGCCTCCCAGCTCAGTGTTCTAGGTTATGTGGCCTCTACATCGCTGCCTGACTTTTATGTCATGTAAGAATCTTGTATCTTCTAGCTGCATGCTTCCTGAAACATACCTATGCCATGTGTACGCGGGGCAAGATCCAGAAAGGGACATAGGTGCCTTGCCAGCCAGACAAATCCACAGCCCTGAGTTAGGTGCCCAGGCTCCCTCCGCAAGGCCTGGGGAGAGGTGCCTAAGAATGCGGGCCACAAAAGCCAGCCCGCTGAGGCGAGATCCACCTAAGCTAGCCAATGGGAGATACTGACTAGAGGGGAGTATCCAAGCTTAGGCTCAGCAGCATTCAATTTTTACTTTTCCAAACTCAGTGATTAATAGAAATTTCTATTTTGAAGATTTTTTTTATAGTTAACTACTTTTATTTTTACAGTTGCTGGAAATCCAGAGTGGGTAGGGCCGGGTTTGGGATTAGTGCTGGCAGCAGGGCTGTTGATGGCCACCTATACAGCCAACAGGCCCAAGACACTGAGATGCAAGTAAGTCCTGGGGTCCTGGCAGAGCAGAGACTCCCAGCTAGGTCTGCATGGAGGACGAAACCCCAGCCATGGAGTACTGCTGAACAGTTCCAAGCTGGAGACAGCTCCCACACTCCTGGCTGGGGAGTGAGGGAAGGGGGCCTTGATAGCAGGGCTGCAGAGGCTTGCTGCAAAGTCAAAGAGCCAATGACACCCAGTCCCTACTGGCACAAGGTGTGGGGAAGGGTGTGGTCCCTGTGGGGCATGGCAGAACAGAGACCCCTAGTCAGGACTCTGAGGAGGAGTCCTTGGCCATGGGGAAGGCCAGACCACTGCTGAATGGCTCCATCCCTGGGCAGGTTTGATGATTATGTGCTCTCCCAAAAGAATAAAGATTTCACAGTCAGGCCCAGAGCAAGATGCTGGTCAGACACAGTCATGGTGGGGTCACAAGAAGCAGAGAGTCTTCTCAAGAGCTTTGGAGCAGCATGTGAACCTGGCAAGGCTTATCTGACTGGACCCACTATACCATTAGGGGGGCACCCAGCATAGGGCTCAGCACTTCTGAGCAGCATGTAAACATCCTGGATGCCCCAAGGCCAGAGAATGCTGGAAGAGCAGGGTGATGTTACGGATGGCCAATCCACTTGAGATAAAGAATTAACCTGAGCCTTCACCCTGGACTCAGGCTTATCCCCAACAATTTTTTTTTTGAGGCAGGAAGTAATTGATGTTTAGAGTAGACTCTGGTCCCGCACCTTCTTAAAAAAAAAATCATCCCATGCCTTTGCATTTCCTGGGTCCAGCCAAAAGATGGAGAATATTTCTGGCACAACTAGAAGCAGCAAATCTCAAACATCTCAGAGCCTGTTCTTGATTTCCAGCTAAGTACTCCAGATCCAAGACCCATGGGTAGTTTGGATGAAGTTCAGGAAAGCACCTGACTTATGGGCATGTCACTGACCCAAAACTAGCCTCTTCTAAGCCTTTTGCTGTTCACCTATCACTAGACACCATGACATGTACAAATGAGTCCATGAGAGCAAACAAAGCTGGCAGCTCATGTTTTAGGCCTAGAGTAGCAACCTTGGCATCATGCCTGTAGCAAACTGGTTTGCTATTGCAATTTCTCTTACTTCTGAGCCCTCTTGCAGAAGGAGAGATCATTGTTTTGAAGCAAGGGATCCTGGAGTTTTGAGAGAGGGCAGGCATGGTTTGTAAAACAAAGACCCTATTAATTTTAAGGGTTGACTTTCAGCTTTACTACCCATGCATACTTTCTTATTTTCTCCTGGAAATGAAGATGTTAATTGGAGCTGACAGTTTTCACAGGTTTCCCCCACTAACAATATTTTTAGTAAAGTCATTCCACAATGGGGCCCAATTCTTCCATTACTTCAAACACTTTCCCGAGGGAACTTTTTAACCTTTCTTTTTAAATGTTTGATGCCACTTGCAGGGAAAAGAGCCCTATTGATTTAACATCTATCAAGCACAGGCAGTTATTAATTCCAGGCTTTTCTTCTGACCTTACGATGGTCTGAGGTGCTATGAATACTGGCAGGCTACTAGTTTGTTTGATCTACCCAGCCATGAACCAACGATGAGCCTGAAGCCCAAATCTGACCTTGGGGAGGTGGGAGCCTGGACACATAACTGGATACAAATATGATGACTGGCCCTTATCACTAGAATGGTCTGAACAAAACAGGTAGATACCATAAGTATTAAATGCTGCCACCACCCTATAAAATCAAAGAAGAACTGGGAGGGGAGTGCTTTCTTCACAGAGTCTGAACTGGAAGATGGTCTTTGCCCTATTCTTGGGACTTTTATTTTGTCAACCCCAGCAATGAGACATCTATCTAACCTAGGTGCCACTGACCCATTTACAGCAGTAATATTTGCTACCAGGATATTAATTGCACATGTGAACAACCTATCACAACAGGAGAGCACAGGAATAAGAAAAGGAAAACTTTGGCCAATATAACAGGATTTAAAAGCACTTACCAGCTGGAAGAAAGGGAAATGTAGCAAGCAACAGCCAGTTACAAAATGGATGCTTTAGGGTTGCAGCTGCTTGGCTCTGCCATATTTAAAGGGCCATCCCCAGAAAGCCATAGTAGGGGCAAAATCTCCTATCAGAGAGCAACCTCCCAGAGAGGAGAGGCAGCAGACTACAAGGGGTGCAGATGCAGTTTGGGAAGGTGCTGCTTCTGTGTGTTGCATGCTCCCCTGCTATCATAAAGTATTGATTTTTCCCCTATTGTCTGACACTAGCAGTTGCATAAAATGTATTGTTTTAAGTTATAGTGCTATAAAACACACTTCCATGATCAAAAAGTGAAGATGCAGAAATACATTTAGCTACCTCAAGGCTTTCCCACATACATGGCCTAGAATTCCTTCAACTGCTGCTCAGGTTCCATTTTGATTTCTATTGTCACAAATGGTACCTAACATTTAGGGTGATTTGTGGATTTGAAGTGCTGATGTTAGTGGCAAAATATTTGTACTGTGATGCAAATAGCTAAGAGGGTTCTACTTAGCATTACCAGAAATTATAACACAGAGTTTGGAAAGGCCTTTTTGCAAAATAACTGCTCATTTGAGAGTAGAGAAACAAGGTGGGTGAGATTATTATATCTTTTACTGGACCAACTTCTGTTGGTGAGAGAGACAAGCTTTCGAGCCACACGGAGCTCTTCTTCTGGCTCAAAAGCTTCTCTCTCACACAACAGAAGTTGGTCCTATAAAAGATATTCTCTCACCCACCTTGTCTCTCTAATATCCTGGGATAGACACAACTACAAATACACTTGATTTGATAGTGGCAGTGGGCTTAACAAGAAGCTTGTGTCACAGCTGACAGGGACACTCCTTCCTGGTGCTTCAACCCAGCTCTCCTCACATGCTCACAGCTCCCAATGACTTCATGGTTCTGCAAAGGTCAATAGGAATTTGCTGATGTAGAGAATTCCCTAAGCTGCTGCTCTTCAGCTAAATGACCCCTGGAACTCACAGACAGGGCGGTTGCTTAAATACTCTATTGCCACAGATTGGGCCCCTAAGTGTTGATATTTTGCTAACTTGTTGGCTCCAAGTATGGGTTGTTCCCACAGCTGTGATTACTGATTTGTGTACATAATTTTATTGGTTATATATAACATAGTTTCCATATCATATACAAAGAAAAGGCTCTGAACAATCATATTCATCACATAATGTACCAGCATTTCAATTCCACTCTGACTAATTCTAGAAATAAATCCTAACAAACCTTAAGCCACAGATTAGTTTTAACCCATTGACATCTAGGTATAAATAAGCTATAAAGACACTGTATAGCCTAGTGGATAGAGTACTGGACTGGGACTCAGCTGACCTGTTTTCTAATCCTGGCTTTACTAGTACTAGCCTGCTGGGTGACCTTGCCTTTTCTGTGCCTCAATTTCCTTATATATAAACTGGGGATAATAATACTGACCTCCTTTTTTTCAAGATCTACTGAAGAAAAGCACTGTATAATCCCTTTGTCTGTGAGCTGCCTGTACTGTCCTTGTAATCATCCCAGATATTAGCTGTACAGTCCTAAAAAAACCCTCCCCATTATGTGGAAAAGAAAGGACTAGGTAAAATAGATGAGCAAGAAAACACATCTGCTACATCAACAAACCATGGTGATCCTCTCCTCCGGAGCTATTTTATTACTGATATTTATTATTATTATTAATCTGTCACCTAAGGTCCTTTATTCTGGAAGTTTTAACAGGTTTACATTTTATTGCCATGTAAATATCAGCAACAAAACAATTATCACAATAGTGAGCTTTTGTTTAGAGAAACCATATACGGTAATATCAGATCTCTACACAGAACTTGCCCCATATGGCTCTGAATTCATGGTAATTTAGGGAACATGAAACACAACATGCCTCCATCAGCATAGTATCTGAGCTCCTGTCTGAGTTTTCATGATAAGACAAGATACAAAAACACAGTATTATAAGTGCAATATAACAGAAAAAGTTCATGGTGAGGCTGTACATTATAGCAGAATAGAGGGGGATCGGGAACTAGACAAAAACATGTTATTTATTGCCTGATTGCTTTACCTATTACACATCTCTTCCCTTTCCTTGCAAATGTCAAGGCCTATTAGCAGTCTGGTTAAGGTAACCTGACATATGTGATATAAACAGGTATGGCTTTGCCACATGATACTTTTCATGTGACTAAGCCTGGACAGATTCTGCTCTTGTTCACACCAGTATAAATCCAGAGAAACTGCTGTGAAGACAATCAAGTTAGTCTAGTGTAAATGAGAGGATAATCTGTCTCTATGAGCCAGACTAATACTCCTACATATGCTGAGTAGCACCGTACTCCAGAAGTAACCCCAGTAGAATAGATGTGGAGTAAGATTCTACTTAGCGTGAGTTAGAGCAGCAATTTGACTCATTATGATCAAGGCTTTGCAGGCAGAAGCCAGATCATGATTTAATGCCAACACTTTATAAGCATATCCCGGCACAGAAGCCTGAACATGGCAGACTCAGCTGTGGCACACAGACAAAGCCCTGCTTTAGAGGAGGTACGAAGGTGCAATAAATATTAGGGACTCTGCTAGGCGTTCTCCTTGAAGCTGCTGCCTTCAGATCCTCAAATGTATTTAGGCTCCTAACTTCTACTCAATTCCTCTGAGGATCTGGGTCTCTGTGCTCAGTGCAAGCTAATGCAGGACCAGTCTTTTTGGGGGCACACAATAAATAATGTGAGTGTTTGTACAATAGACGTAATAAAAACATGTGTCAGAAAAATGACAACTGAGAGGCTTGAAGTCTGAAATACTAGGAAGTCACAATTGTCAGGAGACAAACCTAAATGAAAACGAAATGTTTATAAGATACCATGTCCATAGCCCTTTTCCACCACAGGACACCAGCCTTTATTAATTGTAAAATTAGGATTTAGCTCATCCAGCCTCTACATGAACACCTTTGAACTAGATCCAAAGCCCACACTGAAGTCAATACTAATATTCCCCTAAATTCAATGGGCTTTGGATCAGGCCTTTACTGAGGAAGGGACTCCTAGGCCAGGTCTAGGTTTGGAAGGCTATGTTGGTATAATTACACTGGTATACCATACTGGCAAAAGGTTCCTAGTATATACAGCTTATACCAGCAAAACTCACACTTATGCCGTATGGCTTATTCTAGTCCCCTGAGTGAGGTAAACTATGCCAGCAAACGCAGTTTTGCTAGTATAACTGCATCCACACGAGGGGCTTTTGCTGGCATAGGTACATCTGTCAGACATTATACCCCATCTCACTCCTGGCAGACAAACCTATGCCGCCAAAACTTTGTAGTGTAGACTTGGCCCAAGCTAATGACCTCTCCCTAACGTACAGCTACGTTAAACTCCCACACACATATTTTTCTGACTGGTCTCTGGAGTCTAATTTGATGTTACTCCTTTTTGTCAGGAATTTGTTCCAGGTCACCACTCTGGCCTATAAACACAGTTACTTTCTGTGATCAGGATGACGTTCTCACAGGCAACACTGAGTTTTCTTGAATTGCTTCAGTTTTGCCATTTTCACAGCAAAAGAGGCTGTTTTTCATGGAGAAATAGGATTTTACCTTTTGGAATTTCTTTTTCACAAAGGCTGACTAGACACTGGAAACTCCCTTTTTTTTTTTTTTTTTTTTGTCTTGTGTATTAGTTCAGAGGATTTCCTAATGGTGAGAAGTCTTATACCTAATTATAACTATTATAATTACAAGTCTCTGAAGGGAGGAGATGACTAACAAAAGTAACCGTTTAATTGATCTATTTGTCTACCTGCTTAAATAAGTAGAGGAGACTAGTCCACACCACAAGTGCAGGAGTTGAAGTCTGGCTTTAATCCATGAGAAATAAAGTTTTCAGAGGTCTGATTCTGCAATCAAAATGACAATGTGAAATGAACTCATGTTCACTCGGGGCTTGCCTTGTCAGATACAATAATGCTTGTTCCAGTCAGGTCAAATAAGCAATAATCCACTCGCCCAGTTTTTATGGGGGTCACTGCAGCTTGTCACTTCATTATTAGATACATTTGAAGATAGACACTTAAATTGGTTTGTTAACTCCTGGCACTTAGAAATGTACTTTTCTTTAACAAAATGAGTAGAGAGGAAAACATGCTTGTTGCTGCAAAACTGCAAGGTGCTGCAGACCATCAAGTGGGCCCCCCGGCTCTATGACTATAGAAACAATCAGCCTAATTTACTAAAATTAATTATATATGATCTCACAGAAGACTTTGCATTTTGGGGACAGAGTCGTCCTCTATGGCTGTTTCATAGAACTAAAAGTGAACTTGCATGGATATTGCCTGATGCTGCAGATACAGGAGACAGAGCATGCTCTTAGGTGTTTTTATGAAACTGTCCTAGAAAATGTAAAAAGGTAAAATATTCAAAAGCACCTAAGTGATTTAGGTGTATAGGTGCATAACCCCCATTGATTTCAATAGGAGTCTGGCTCCTAAATACGTTTGAGGATCTGGGCCTACACTCCTTTCAAAGTCAATGGGATTTGGGCTTATCTACACATGGAGTTTCTCCTGACTAATTCCAGGTGTGGGCACTCCACTCAGGAACAAAAGAGCCTTCTTCCTGTTTAGCTTAATCCACTTTGGAAAAAAACAAACAGCTATTGTACATTAAATCCACACATCACCTTAATCTACATTAACGTTGAAGTGTAGCCAAGCACTTGAGCCCCCAAATCCTATAGATACTTTGGAAATTTTTACTTTAAGACCCCAGTTCAGATAGGTACTTGTGTTTAAAGTTAGGCACATGCTTATGTGGAGTCCCAATGAATGTGACTCACTGAATCAAGACTGAATCCTCCAGAATGTTCTAGAAATGGAATAGGGTTCTATAGAAGTTACTTGAAAAGCTCTATAGAAATTCTTCAGGACTTGTGCCTGGAAGTCACTAGTGCATGGATCTCTGTAACCAGATGGAAGGGGACACTTTTTACCCCAAGGTTATTTGGGCATCCAACAACAGTAAGGCTGAAGAATGATTTAATGGCAGATGGATGCCTTGCCTAGTGGCAGATGTTGTGGAGGTGGCTAGTTCTTTGAAATGCTTCCCTCTTCCAACCAGCTGCATCTTAGACATGGCTGGGTTCCTCTTCAGCCAGCTGATGATGATTTTGATAACCAGGGGATGGTTTTCACAAAGCATTGAGAAAGCTGGGAGTTACGATCCAGTAATCCCGATTCTCCCTTCTGCAGCCAGTCACGATTCAGCAGGGCCAAGAAGTGGAGTAAATAGGGAACTTTACTCTACTGTAGGCTTAGTCAGGACTGTGACAATCTAGCCCACTGTAAAGTATTTCAACAGCCATCCCATTACTTTACCCTAAAGATGCTGCTATGGGTAGTTTTTGGCAATGTCTACACTGCACATCACAGGCGGCGCTGTGTACTGTATATGTAGGTACTTGGTGCAGTGAAAAGCAAGCTGTGTCCACACTGCAGAATGTAGCTACATGTGTCAGTGAAAGGCTCTGGGAGGAAAGGGCTGTGGGACACTACACTACTAAAAATAGCAGTGCAGATGTGGGAGGCACTGCTTGGGTATGCAGAGAGCCAGGTAGGGTACATACCCACAGGGTTCAGGCACATCTTTACTCTACTTACCTCAGGGCCGCCCAGAGGATTCCAGGGGCCTGGGGCTATCGGCGGCAGGCGGCTCCGGTGGACATCCGGCAGGCGTGCCTGCGGAGGGTCTGCTGGTCTCGCAGCTCCGGTAGAGCATCCGCAGGCGTGCCTGCGGGAGTCTACTGGAGCCGCGGGACCGGCAAGCGGCAGGGCACCCCCTGCGTGGCGAAATGTCTAGAGCTGGCCCTGTTTGGCGGCGGGGGGCCCCCGCCACGGGTCTTTGGGGCACTTCGGCAGTGGGTCCCGGAACGGAAGGAACCCCTGCAGCCGAATTACCGCCGAAGACCAGGTTGCACTTCAGTGGCAGGTCCTGCTTCAGCGATAATTCACTGGTAGGGGGTCCTTCCGCCCTGGAGTGGAAGGACCCCCCCCCCCCCACCGGCAAAGACCGGGAGCGGAAGAAGCTCCAGGGCCCGGCCCTGCAAGAGTTTTCCGGGCCCCTGGAGAGAGTGAAGGACCCCGCTCCAGGGGCCCCGAAAAACTCGTGGAGGCCCCTGCGGAGCCCGGGGCCTGGGGCAAATTGCCCCTCTTGCCCCCCCACCGGGTGGCCCTGATTTGCCTAAGCAGTGCTTCACTGTCTACACTGCTATTTATACCCATGCTGGGAAGGGGTGAGGGGATCTTGCAGTAGATATACACTGAATGCCACTTTAAGGAGTGTGCACTGTAGACATACCCTTTAAATCCTTTCCTGCTCTTCCCTTCCCCCATATTGAGTTTGTAGTTTTGGATAGGAAGGAAAACCCTTCAGAATTAGAATGCAGTAAAGAAATGTACTAACAACAGAATCAGAGGGCTCGACAGTATTAATCCCTGCAAGCTGTACAGTAAGCTATGTATCTGCATTAACTGAGTAAACCCAGAACCTAATTAATGTACTAACATAAT
Source organism: Gopherus flavomarginatus (assembly GCF_025201925.1). NCBI lineage: Eukaryota > Metazoa > Chordata > Testudines > Testudinidae > Gopherus > Gopherus flavomarginatus. The sequence goes on along the minus strand of NC_066625.1, from coordinate 18,052,456 downwards.
ATCACTGCTTGTCATCCCGTCAGATGAACTGATACCAGATTTCATAAACCAAGGAATGAGCGTTACTTGCTTTATCACACTAGTATCATGACTCAAAGTAGAATGGAATACGTTCTGGGTCCTCTAATTATGTCAGTTCTTTAGAGATTAAATAGATAGTTGTCAAAATCCCCAGCTTTCTCTCTGGCTTTATATGGAAGATTTTCAAAGTGAATAAGCCCTTGTAAATATTTCCACCATTCAGGAACTGCCAGAGGTGTCCTGGTTTCCCCTAGCAGCATGAGACAGTGCTTAGCCATCAAGCCAGCAATGTGTTTTGACTTTTTTTCATTAATTCATTGCAATATCATCAAAAAATGTAAACAAAGGAAGCATAGAAGCTATCGGGACTCATGCAAAATGAACTGAAACATACATTGCTCCAGCAAACTTTTCTTTTGATGGTGATATACGTTTAAGAAAGGCAAAGTGAAAACAGATGGAAGAATGTTCCTACTCATCTTATGAATGTTAGACAGTAGGTGGAAGATTGTTCATCGGCTGCTTTCCTGTTGGGTAAAGATATGCTATTTGTAAAAGAAAATGAGTCTAATTCTCCATTATGCTACATCCTGTGCAAAGTGAGTGTATAACATTCTGTTTTGATAGCATTTTATACCCAGTTTGCACAGGGGTAAATGACTGCAGTGCAGACCAGCCCTAAACAATATCATGGGTTAACTGCCAGGAAGAACCCACACATTCATTCCTTAGGTCAACGGCCGATTGCGCCTTAATTTTATTTTACCCTCTCACATTATTACTGTCAGCCTTGGAACTAGTTGGCTTGGCTATATTGCTGCAAACCCAGTTTACCTTCATTGACCACAGCCTGTGCCTCAGTGTGCCATCTGTGAACTGGGCTAATACATCCCTACTTCACAGGTGATATTGTGTGGGTAAAATTTATTATTAATGATTCTGAGGTGCTCAGATGCCCTGGTGATGAAATCTATTTAAGTACCTGGCCAGCTAGAAGTATAGCTCAGCTGGACCAGAGAATATTGTCGTTTGTTTCTTAGTCCTTGTAGCTCTTAGGGCCAAGATGTGGGGCTTGGTAGAGCTGGTAGGTTTATAGCGCTTGAAGTGAGCCTAAGTCTCTTAGCCCCAGGTCCTCAGAGGCACTTAGGAACTTAACTCCAATTTATTTCAATACCTTTGAAGATCTGGGTTTTATTTCCCTCACTGAAATAAATCTGGTGCTGGTTTCATCTACCAGAACTATAGCCAGGAAATCCACAGCTCCATTTCTGGGAGGAGCAGACTAAAATGGGCTAGGGTAGGTGGGTGACTGTCAGCAGAAAGATACGAATTACTCATAATAAACTACACCCCCTAATTTTTAGACGGGTTAAAGTGGAAAGTAAAGTACAAAGCAGCCAAAGGCACACAAGCCACCACATGGAGGGAATGCTTTATAAACAAACCGCAGCTCAGCACCCACAAACAGAGCCGTCAGGACATGAACAGTAGCATCTCTTTTATTCCTTAAAGGCATGTGTGTTTTGTTGAGGGGGGCAGAGACTGTGGAAGTGGGCGAGAGATGGAACAGAGGCAGGAGCTGCAGAAGCTTCCCAAAAGTTGGGGGACACCCTGGCACCTCCCTAAGGCCCTTCCCCCATCGCTTGCACTAACAGCCAGTACCCCTGAAGAGACAGCTATGGTAAAAACCTGCATTGTCACTTCAGGGAGTGACCAACAGGAGCTAGCAAAAGGTTTGGTTCCTGCAAGCGGCTGCAGGCTCTGAGCACCAATTGCAGCCAGTTGGGAAAGGAGCGTGTTCAGTACTGCACAGGATCAGGAGAGCACGAGAGTTCACCGGAAGTGATAGCTCCAGCCTGTGATTTGGGTTGTACAGAGCAGTCTTGAACAGCACCAAAGCAGGAGATTATTGCACGGTGAGGTTGTTACTTTGAGTACTGCTGTGCATGAGCATCCAGACTGAGCCTGCTGCATTTGTGTCACATACCTTTCACGCTCCATTGAATTAAGATCCCAGGAAGAACATGTCAGTGCTTTATATACTAAACTCCCCAATCTGCAACTCACGCTGCTTCTGTTTTGGCTGCACTGCTGCCAGAAGAATTACCTCTAGTTGTCTGGCAGCCTGGGAGCGAGTTCAGTGCTCAGAAAAGCGAGAGCTAAATAGCACTAGGGGCGGCATGGTGTGGGCAGATGCTGTACAAGCCTCTCAAGGCTGCTCTGCTATGCACCTCAGTCCTGACCTGCGGTTAACTTGGCCAAACTGCAAGTGTGCATGCCTGAGAGCAGAGTGGAAGAGGGATAGCAACGTGTACAAATGGAGGCTGGGAAGAGACCATCAAAGTCATCCCAATTAATCATCTAACAATTGGATCTTACTCCCATGGACAGCAGTGGCAAAACTCTCATGGACTCAAATGGAGCAGGAAATATCCCTAAAATATAATTTATCTGCGGGTCTCTAGAGGTGAGTGGCTAGCTCCTACAGCCAGCTTTTTGACTGTGACAGGGTTGCATAGCTGGTTTGAAATCAGGTGGTCTCTGATTCTGTTTCCTGTCTCAGGGCCATGTGTCAGCAGTCGCCTTCTGGCTGGTAGGGTGCTTTGAGCCTTTGCTAAATTGGGGATTTGGCCTCCTAGCCAGACCAATGAGGCCTCCCCTTCCCAGGCAACAAATAGAGGCAAAAACAATACACAACTTTGTCCTGCCTAGGCAGACTTAACTCCAGTTGATGAAGGGCTGTTGTAACAGATATTGACCCTCTGAATGCATCCTTCCTTCACTCTTTCTCCAGTGCAAAACAGTTCTTTGCATTGTGTTGTAGAGTCCTGCTTACAAGCCCTTGGTGGCACCATAGAAAAGCCCAATATTGCAGGCCCCTAGGATATTAAACCACGAACAGCAATGTGCCTTAAACCAGAGACTTCCCAGGGGCACATCCTGCTCCTGTGTTCTCCACTTCTCTGAATCATCACTCTTCTCCAGGACTCCCCACGCTGTCCTGGCCCGAAACCATTTTTCAACTCTCTGGGAAGTTTCTTCTTAGTGCACCTTATGACGTTGCACTCTATATGTTTATGGAAATATGCTTATGAGTGTAAATATAATGAAATTGGAATATGCTTTATTCAAAAGGTCTCTTGTAAGGTATCATTACAAAGCGTCAGAGGGGTAGCCGTGTTAGTATGGATCTGTAAAAGTAGCAAAGAGTCCTGTGGCACCTTATATACTAACAGAAGTATTGGAGCATGAGCTTTCGTGGGTGAATACCCACTTCGTCGGATGCATGTAGAATCTTGCTTGCATATATATATACACACCTGCCTCCGGAAATTTCCACTACGTGCATCCGACGAAGTGGGTATTCACCCACGAAAGCTCATGCTCCAATACTTCTGTTAGTCTATAAGATGCCACAGGACTTTTTGCTGCTATTACAAAGCTTATAATCTACTGAGTGTGGTCATCCTATTTGTATGAATGTATCATTCTTGTATCTGAAAATAGGAATATGAAATATTACTCTGAGGTCCTATTGTAATTATGCAAAGTATGGGCCATTAATGGTGGTTTGGAATCTTAATGGCTCCCATTAACTAGGACAATTCATTGTAAATGGCTCTGTTTACTTATAAGCTTTCCTGTATAGTGTGTGCCAGCGAGTGGGTAATGAAGTCTTACAGTGACAACATGTCACATGATACTGGAATCAATCTTTAACCTGGTGCTTTTTCATTTAGATCGAGGGGTGGGAACCCAGAAAGAGAAAAGATTCCTGCCTTGTGCCAAAGCTATAAAAGGGGATGGAACAGAAGAAAAGGCGCTGCCAGTCATGAGAAACCCTTTGTTTCCACCTGAGCTGGAACTAACCAGAACTGTACCAGGGGAAAGGATTGGCCCCAGACTAGGAAGGAGTCCAGCCTGTGACAGAAGCTTATCTAAAGGTGAGATTTACCTGTATTCAGTTTCTTAATGTATTGGGTTTAGATTTACATGTTTGTTTTATTTTATTGTGCTTGGTAACTTACTTTGTTCTGTCTGTTATTATTTGGAACCACTTAAATCCTACTTTTTATACTTAATAAAATCATGTTCATTAATTAACTCAGAGTAAGTGATTAATACCTGGGGGAGCAAACAGCTGTGCATATCTTTTTGTCAGTGCTGTAGAGGGTGGACAATTTATGAGTGTACCCTGGATAAGCTTTATACAGAGGAAAAAGGATTTATTTGGGAGCTGGATCCCAGTGGAAACTGGGTGTCTGGGTGCTGGAGATAGGTGACCTACTGAGCAGTTTTTGGTTAAAGTCTGCAGCTTTGGGGGCATGGCCCAGACCTGGGACTGTGTTTGCAGCAGACTGGCGTGTCTGGCTCAACAAGGCAGGGTTCTGGAGTCCCAAGCTGGCAGGGAAAATGGGCTCAGAGGAAAATTCAGCATTTCAGGTGACAGTCCCAAGGGGGTCTCTGTGACCAAAACTGTCACTCACCTGTTTTTAGACCACCTTCCTGGTGCTCTTTGTCCTTACCTGCTACCTACCCACAGAACCCTCTTCAGGCCATGTCTCATCCTTATATAGAGCACAGAGTGTGCATTATATAGTCCTGCAATCACATGATCCCCTAGTCACATGGTCCAGGACTATACTTCCCATTAGTCCCTCTGAACTAAATCCCTCCTTCCATGGCCTTGGTCTGACCTTACTGTTACTGGAACAGGCCATGCTTGACCTATAGCCTCCCTTAAAAGGTCAGTGCACATCCTGTTAAAATGCCTACCTTTAATCATGCCAGTTAATGGGGTATTACACATTTCGGTGCCCATTTTTTTGTGGCAATCTCCTAAGGGAGCATTTGTAGGACATGTTCCACTGCAATTTAATACAGCATAGCAAGTATTAGTGAATGGACATATCCCCTGCAGTTCATTATTAACTGACGTGGTTAACATTCTATATATGTCCTTGAAAAGATAAGGTTCAAAATAAAGAGACATTATCAACTTTAAAAAAAATCTGTTTACTGCCTTTATTTATAAGCATAAAATGCTTTGATTGTTTAATGTTATGAAAATCAGTTGTAGTAATGGTCTGGCCTGGAAGAGACATCAAACAAAAATGTATCACTTTTCTTTTATAGCACCATCCGTCTGAGGATTTCAAGGTGTTTTACAAAGCTCACAACTCTCTTAAGTATTATTATCATCTCCATTTTATAAATAGGGAAACAGAGGCTCAAAAAGTTTAAGATGAACATCTTTAAAAGTGACCTCTAATTTTGGGTGCCTCATTATTCAGAGGCCCAGCTTGAGACACCTTGGGCCTGAGTTTCAGAAATGCTGAGCTGTCCTCATGGCTCCTCACTTCAGCTGGAGTTGTGGATGGAAAACATTGGCCTAAGCAACTTGCCATGATCTCTCACCAAGGCTGTGAAAAAGCCAAGAACAAAACTCATATGTTTGCACCTTAAACTGCTATATATGTGTGAGCCGCAACTATCCTTCGTCGGATGCACCCACGAAAGCTCATGCTCCAATACGTTTGTTAGTCTATAAGGTGCCACAGAACTCGTTGCCGCTTTCACAGATCCAGACTAACACGACTACCCCTCTGATACTATACGTGTGTGGAAAGCCCTGTTTAAAGCTTGTTCTTTATTTGTGTCCCCTGGACTTACAGTACAGCCGGCTGCGCTCACTCAGAGCAGTTAGAGTCCAGCATGTTATGCTCTACCATTTGTACAGGTTGCACATCCACATCGAAGGACAACAGCCGGCTGGATCTGATGTAGATTCATTGTGTCCACAACACTTGGTTGGGTAAAGATTTGGCTCCTCAATGCAGAATATGAAAATAGATAATGCAGCAACAAGCTCTTTCTTCCTCCACTTACTGATTAACAAGCTCTGAACTTGAGCAGAGTTTTGCATTTAGGAGAAAATGACCTGAGATGTGAAGGTTGGACCTGAATTAACCTAAAGTTCAAGAGAATTCCAATTTGGATCCATCTGAAAGAGGAATTTGGTTTTGGATCTGCAGCTGATTTTCCCAAAATTTGAAGATTTGACATTCTGGATCAGTAAAATGCCATTGCAGATTTGTACTTCTTGTGTTTTGCAAAATGAACACGCACACATTCATTGACGGCAATTCAGTTGAAGAAGGTGGACGAGATGAAGTGTCCTCTTCACAACTGCTTCTTTACCATGTTCTCTTTAAGTTTCGCTCAGGAAACAACACTTTAGAAAAGATCTTGTTTAAAATATCACTAAGAAAGGTGACCTTCTCCGTGAAATTATATGCATTGCGCAGTGGTAATTTCTCTTTCATGGGAGTGTTGTTTCATACACCATGAGTGAATATTTCAGTGTGGATTTAAAATGTCTTTTTGTGGTGGTGGTGTTTTTGATCAAATAATGAAACAATGTATGCCACACAACCTTAGATCACATCTATATCCATTTCAACAAGCACACCACCATGAAAACTGCTGGTACTATAAACATGCCTATTGTGATTAATAAATGAATAGGGTGTTGTTTAGTATGAGGCATCATTGGGCTCTAAGGACCAAGTCTAAAGGCTATTAGAGTTAATAGAAATACTTCAGTGGGCTTTCAATCAGGCCCTAAACATACAAAGTCCATATCTATTCCAAAAAGATTACCTCAATATTTCAATACATTTTTCATAGATTTTAAGGGCCTGATTTTTATAGTGTCCTCAACCTGGCCTTCCTCTTTGCACTCACGGTTTTGCATTTGCAAATAAATAAAATACAGTTTTACAGATGTAGATATCCAACCTCCCAATTTGCAAATGAAATCCAGTTGTTAGACTGCTCAGTGAATTCAGTTATGTCTGCAAGTGTTTTTGCCCCCAGGTTGTAAGATCTCTGGGGCACTGTATTTGTTGTTGTGTTTGCAGAGCCGCACAATGGCGGCTTGGTCTGTGACTGAGGTTCCTAAATAATATCACAATACAAATAATAATTATTCCAGTGCAAAAACAGGGTAGCCAGGATTCATGCAACAGGCCTTAAACGTTGCATCTTCCTGTTTTTCCAACACTAAAAATGATGTAACTTGCTTTTATCATCTTTTCCTTCATCTGTTCTAGGGGCAGGAATTAAAGGCTTTTCTCATTTAACATCATCTGCTAAAACCCAATGGTTTCCATCTGGATGGCAAAGATTTATGCAAGCTCAGTTTGAAATTTAACTGCAAAATTTTAGGAGAGGTTAAATGTATTTATTCCAGACAGAATGATGTCAAGTTTCTACAAACTTCTAATGGCCTTTGGCTCATTTTATTTAATGTAATCACTCCAAAAAAAATCAGCTTTTAAACCTTTCTCCCCCCCCCCCATTGTGTTTCCAAGATAGCAATATCAAGGGAGACCAAGCAATTTCATTGTGATATGGACCTGAGCTTTTCAGAAAGGGACTAGACATAGGTATGCGTAAAAAGAAAGAAAGTACTATAACTAGCATTATAAAGCCAAGAAAAGTCATTTTTTGGATCAAGCAGCAGCAACAGCACTGCCTGAAAAATTAAGGAGAAAATGAAGTTTATTTTTATTTAGAAATAAAACAGCTAACCAAAGAACATATGATCTATGGTACTTTATATTCCTGTGACATGTTTAGAGAAAGCAATGATGAATATTTTAATTTTACATTTTTCTTTAACAATGGACCCGTCAATATCTCTCCAGCTGCACGCCAGATAAGATTCCAACACTCCCAGCTCGGCTGTACACAACAGAGCTCTGCACACTTGTGTGAATCTGATGTCAAGGCACCCTTCTGTAGGATAGGATACATGCGCACTTCCATATGACACAGAATTTAGGCTTACAGGTCTTTGCTTGTCACATTTCAAGCTCCAATAACTTTTAGAAATCTTGTCACGAGCCATTCCTGAAAGTCTGGAAGCCTCTAGCTGAATAGCTCACTCAATAGATGGCCAATATGTTCAGAATAAGCTGGAGAACTATTCCTGTCCCTCTCTTTGGGGAAAAAAAATAATGTGAAATCAAAGCTTGTGACACTTTCTAGATTATGTCTGGACAGTGATTCACTGAACAGGAAACATTTCCCAGCACTGCATATGCTTCTCCATGCTGCCCTGCCAACAGGCCTCAAACCTGACCAACTCCCATGGTGAGAGAGTGTTTTAGTTTCTATGCCCATACAGTCCTTGGCCTCTCTGAGGAGCCCGCCACAGTTGGCAGCTGAGAAGTTGGGTTTGCGTATAGTGGATGCACTGCCCTGAGCAAGGATTGCAGTGTAAACTCCCCCACCGCAAGAGCAGCCCCAGGAAGGATTGTGCTTCGGACACACTCCTCCAAAACAGAGCTGCTCTTCTGTTTACTCCTTGGTCCCATTCCCAGGGCATCAGTGATTTACTGCCGGCCTAGCCAACAGTCAATGACTAGCTGTGCCACCCAGGCTCCGTTACTCTGGCCAGTGAGCGGAGCTGGAACCAAGACGCTGATCCTTCCCCACCCCTCCTTGGCAGCTGTCCAACCACCTTGCTTGCTCCTCTGAGTCCAGACTCAAGGTCTAGGTAGCCCTTGTTAGGTATTTCAGCTTCCTGCATAGCACGTAGTCCAACTCACAGTCTAGCCCTAAACAAATACTACAGATGTGTGCTTGGTTTATTACCATCTCTAGCTGCTTATTTTTACTATTTGATTCACTTTGATATAATCATCTCATCACTGGTTGATTAGAACCTCTTGTTGCTCTAGTTTATTGTTTATGTTTAAACTAGATACATTTTTAGAACTGCAATAAAGTGTTTAACAAAATCATGTTATGGATTTGTTTGATCTTTTCCCATCCTTATTGCCAGCCCAGAGTCTTCGACAGCTTTTTCAAAGGGAGATGGAGTTGCTTGGTCTTTCTGCAGGAAATGATGCTATTTCTTAGAAACAGAAAGAATTCTGTTTGATTTCCAAAAGCACTTGTATAATACAAAAAATATGGTCTTGCCAGCTGAGCAAACAAAAGGTGACCGAGGGCATTTACAACTGTGTATAGCATATCTTCACTACTTCTTGATGATGCTCACAGAGTTACTTTTTCCAGCACTGGGTTATTTTAACTTGACAACGTAAGTCACATTTATCTCCTGGTCCTTTCAGCTATGAAGCTAACTCTTCAGCACTGTAGTGTTTCTCTCTTATTCATTTGCTGTTGCTATTTCTGGAACTCACTATCGCAACCTGCAGTTGAGATAATGAAACCCAGAGATCATTCCAACTGTTTTGGCTGCTATCAACACCTCATGGCTTTGCTGGGGCTAAAAAGAAAAAGTCATGTTACTTTGCCATGGTTGCAGGATAATGGGGATGAAGATGAGATACTGCAGCATGTAGAGGGTATTAACTTAACTCTTACAAGTTATTAATATTTTCATAATGCATAGTGCTACAAAGCCTTAGCAGTATACAGTAGTGCTGAATGTGGATACCATCTATTTGGATTATTATTGCTACTAGCACCCCCAGCACCTCTAGTTCCGGCACCTATGGCAGTATACGTCAAGTGAAAGATTATGTCCCTGCTCCAAAGAGCTTACAATTACTATCAACTGCAATCATCATTACACCCCTAGTGTTTCCAAGCTGGGTGCTTCATATTCAACCATATACATTTATGCATGTGAATAGTCCAATAGCTTCATGGGGTGGGGTTGCCAGCCCTTCAGGATTGTCCTGGAGTCCCTAGGAATTAAAGATTAATCTTTAATGAAAGATTATGTTGTGATGAAACCTCCAGGAATACAGCCAACAAAGACTGGCAACCCTATCACTGCGACCACACACTAGCGCAGAGTTAAGTACAGGCACATGTGTTTGTAGGACTAGGCTCTTAAGCAGCATCTTCACTGGAGAGGTAACTAGTTGTGAATCACTCAATTGTAAACTATTCAAGACATGGCCATTAGGCCTGATTCTGCTCTCTGATAATAAAAACTTGATTAATTAAGTATTAAAAGCAGGTAATATAATTAATGCTAATCCACATGGGTTTATGGAAAGAGATCCTGTCAAACTAGTTTGATATATTGTATTGATGAGATTAAAAGTTTGGTTGATAAAAAGGTAATAGTGTTAAAGTAATATATTTAGACTTCTCTAAGGAGTTTATCTTGGTATCATATAACATTTTTATTAAAAATCTAGAATATAAAATTAACATGGTACACTCTGAATGGATTAAAAGCTGGCTAGCTGACAGGTCTCAAATATAATCGTAAATAGGGAATCATTATCTAGTGGGTATGTTTCTCAGGGGGTCCCACAGGATTGGCTCTTACCTCTATGCTATTTAACATTTTTATCAATGACATGGAAGAAAAAGTTATCATTGACCAAGTTTGCAGATGACACAAAAATTGGGGGATTGGTAAATAATGAAGAGGACAGGTCACTAATACATAGCTATATAGATCGTTCAATAAGTTGGGCACAAACAATGTGCATCTTGATAAGGCTAAATGCAAACATACATCTAGGAAGAAAGAATGTAGGTCATATTTACAGGATGGGGGACTCTATCCCTGGGAAGCAGCGACTCTGAAAGAGATTTTTTTGGTTGGTGAAGGGTGGCTAATCAGCTGAACATGAGCTCCTATGTGATGCTCTGGCCAAAATCCTGGCATGAGCATTTACTTGTCTTTATAAATAAACCTCTGGATGCTGCAGACAGCCTTGTTCTGCCTTTAGCATCCCCAGAACTGTGCGTATAGACTGATGGGCTCACATCAGAGCACTAATGAAAAATTTAATTTGTATATAGGGGAGAAGAATTCTTATATAACATAAGCCAAATTCTGCCCTTGCTCCAGCATTGTGCAGACTCACTGAAGTCAGTGGAGTGACATAGGATAGAAATCAGCCCAGAATTTGGCCCTATATTTAAAGAATTATTACTTTGGATGGTGTAACCAGGTGGCACTCACATCTCATGAGCAAGTGCATGTGCCTGCACTTTCTTTCTGGCTTGCAGTGGGTTCTTCAGCGACTCAGCCCTCCAGCCAAATCACACACTGTCTGGGAGATTAAAAACCAAACCCCTTCCAGAGTACAAGTCCAACATGGGGCCTATCCCACTGCCCTCTGTAAAGTCCCTTTATCTGCAGTCTTATCCCTAGGCTTGAGTCTCAATCTGCCCTGCAGGGTCAATCCTAGTACCCTGGTTTGGACTGTCTCTCAGCCCTTTCTGGGTTCTCTCAAATTGTCCCTGCTCCTGAAGCAGGCTTGGCCCTGGTGTGGAGCCACATCCCCCAGGACTCCCTCCCTAGACACTCTTTGCCTCTCTGGGCCTTTTGGGCCCCAGCTCTCCAGCCAGGCCACTAAACAGTTCAATTCCCCTTCTGGGACTGCATCAAAGTCCAGGCCACTTTGTCAGTGACTGGTGGGGAAGACCTGGACCCACCCTTTACTCCAAGTCCCAGCCCAGGGACCCTAACAATAGCAGCCATCCACTGTGTCCCTTTAACTAAGTTGTGTTGCTGCTATGATTCCCTGAGCCACTTCCCTGCAACCCCAGGACATTCTTCACCCTTACCTCAGGGCCTTGAACTGGTTGAGTCCCAGCCACCAGCCCAGATCACCTTCTCATGCCCACTGGTCTCTGCCAGCATTGCTCTGTCTGAGGTCCTCTAGCTCCCTGAACCAGACACACCATTCACACCCCCTCCAGCTCCAGCAAGGAACTGAACTCTGCTTTGCACTGCAGCTCCTTTTATATGGGCCTGCTGGACCTGGATTGGCTACTACCTGCAACCCCTCTGATTGGCTGGATCCCACACTGCAGCTTGGAGGACTCTCTCCACTGCCCTCTTCTGGGGCAGGGTGTGGCAGGAACACAAGGCCTCCAGCAGGGGGGCCTTAGGGCCTAGTCCACCCTGTCCCACATGGCTACTGTTTCTAGGGAGCAAGAGTAATAAAAATAAGTTATCTGTGACTTAGTTATGACCCCATCAGCAGTGTGTCCCATGCTCTGATCTCCTGCTTATAGAAAACCCAATTTCCCAAAAGACTTGTGGCATTGCCAAAGACCTTGGGAAAAAATGGGGTTGCTCAGTATCTGCATAACGGATTAGCAAGCTAATTGCACCAAGAACTCAGCAGTACAAAGCATTTCAAAGGTAAACTTAACTAAGTAGCCCAAGATCACCTGGAAAATTACATCTAATGAATTATATTCCCTTCATGGAAAAAGATGTTGCCAGGAAGCTATGTCTGCTGCATTGTCTTGTGTTAAGGTGAGCAGCTGTCAGATTTCTAAGAAGCACTGGAAAGCTGCTTGTTTCCATGGATACAAGCAGAAAAAAAATTTTTGGGAGAAAGTTAACCTCAGTGGCTTGACACTCAACCATTTTTCTGAACATCAGGAGTTGCTTCCTAATAGTCTGCAGACCCGCTGCTGCACTGCAGCCAGAGAGAGAGAGAGAGAGAGAGAGTGTATGTGTGTATGTGAAAAGTCAGCTACATGTTATTGATTACCTATTTCAATTTTAACAGACAGAACTGATTTGGTTGAGTTTACCCTAAATTAAAAATACAATGCCACACTACTTTGAACATCTGAGCTGTGGAGGTCATGTGCTTTACAAATATCAGTTAATTAAGCACTGCAGCACCCCATGAGGTATCAGACCCATTTTGCAGATGGGTACACTGGAACACAGAAAGTGGCTTGCCCAAGGTTAGTAAGTGAGGTGGTGGCAGCAATGAAAATATAAACGACATATCCTAACTCCCTTCCCTCTGCTCTAACTACTTTCCTCAAGACAAAGGCAAACTTCTCTATAATGAAAATTAGAGAACCATCACAGCTATTGATAAGTGCATGTATGAACCACATTGCAATGCACTAAATCTGTGCTGAGAATAGATTGGATATTATGGAGCTTAGTTACTTTGCCACTTTTCTTTTCCTTGGCTCTCTTTATCCCACTCCAGCAGTTACATTTATTTTCCTGGCCTTATTTTGAAGTTGAGATCTAGTCACTCTAATCAGTGTGCCCATTTGTACCTATCTGACTGAAATGTTCTATGGTTATCTCCATTAAGGCCAGATTGTGACCCCTTTGCTCATAATGAGTAGCACTGTACTCCGCAAATAGCCCTGCTGGCTTCAGGGGAAGAAATTTTAAATTAAAAACTGGCTTTTTCAGTTTTTGTCCAAAAAAAATGAATATGTGTCAGTTTTAAACAAAAATTTCCATTTTTTAGGGCTTTGGGTTTTTTCAAAGAAAATTTTTGACAAAACCAATTTGTTTTCATCTAATATTTTCATGGAGGCGGGGGGGAGAAGAAAAGTCCTGACCAGCTTTGTACACCTCAGCATGGGACAGCATCACAGTCCAGCCCTTAGTCATGAAGCTAGTCCTCAGCCCAAAGAACCAAATCACGTTTTCCACAAAGTATTGACCACTAGTGATTCCCTCTATCTGGCTGGTTTTGTAATTTATCCCCTGGATAGAATGATTTGTTTCTTTTAATCAGTGCATCTAGTGCGATAGTATAACACTGAGCATTAAAAAGAAATACATCCCAAAGCATCAGAGGCTACACAGCTGCACAGAATGGCCATAGACTTCACCACCTGCAGAATGAAAGATAAATCACGCTTCTCTTTTCCATGGCCTCTATCAACATGGCACCTCACTGTCTTTCGTGTATTCATCCTCACAACACCCCATTAGCCCAGTTTTACAGAGTAGAGGGAGACTTAAGTGACTTGGCCAGGGTGACACAGGATACCTGTGGCAGAACAGGGAACAGGATGCAGAGTCTCCTAAGTCCCAAGCAACCATACTAAACCCTGGACCACTACTTCTACTGCTGGCAGCTTTCTTTTAATAATCACACACTCTAGCAGAACAATTCCCTTCGACTGGAAGAAGGAAAGAGAAACAGTGTGTGAAGTGCTCACATACTACAGCTGCTTAAAGTTAAGAAGTTGCTCACCTGATTGTTGGATGGAGGCCAGAGAGCGCCGAACCTTGCAGGAACCCGGTGGTTGCTGTACAAAGGATGCTACTGAAGCCTTAGCTGAATGAGAAGATCATTGATACTCATTCAGTTCTAGACAAGTAGGCCTGGTCTACACTACGCGTTTAAACCAATTTTAGCAGCGTTAAACCGATTTAACGCTGCACCCGTCCACACAATGAGGCCCTTTATATTGATATAAAGGGCTCTTTAAACCGGTTTCTGTACTCCTTGCCGACAAGAGGAGTAGCGCTGAAATTGGTATTGCCATATCAGATTAGGGCTAGTGTGGCCGCAAATCGACGGTATTGGCCTCCGGGTGGTATCCCACAGTGCACCATTGTTACTGCTCTGGACAGCAATCCAAACTCGGATGCACTGGCCAGGTAAACAGGAAAAGCCCTGCAAACTTTTGAATTTCATTTCCTGTTTGCCCAGCGTGGAGCTCTGATCAGCACTGGTGGCGATGAAGTCCCAAATCCAAAAAGCGCTCCGGCATGGGCCGTACGGGAGATACTGGATCTGATCGCTGTATGGGGAGACAAATCTGGTCTATCACAGCTCCATTACAGAAGACGAAATGAGAAAGCATTTGAAAAAATCTTCAGGCTATGATAGACAGAGGCCACAGCACAGTGCTGTGTGACAAGCGTAACGGAAAGCCAAAGAATCAAATGGACACTCATGGACGGAGGGAGGGGGTACTGAGGACTCCAGCTATCCCACAGTCCCCGCAGTCTCCGAAAAGCATTTGCATTCTTGGCTGAGTGCCCAATGCCTGTAGGGTCAAACACATTGTCCGGGGTGTTTCAGGGTATACGTCGTCAATTTACACCCCCCCCCCCCCCCGTGAAAGAAAAGGGAAAAAAATCGTTTCTTGACTTTTTTATATGTCACCCTATGTCAACTGCATGCTGCTGGTAGATGCAGTGCTGTGGCAATGAATAGCAGCATCCTCTCCCCTCCCCTCCCCGGTGGGAGACGGTACAATATGACTGCTATCCATCGTCATCATCAGCCCGTGAGTGCTCCTGGCTGGCCTCAGGTGAGGACGGCCGGGGGCGCCTGGGTAAAAATAGGAATGACTCCTGGTCATTCCCAGTAGATGGTACAGAACGGCTGGTAACTGTCTTCATCATAGCAACTGGGGGCTGAGTTCCATCAGCCCTCCCCCTTTCATATCTAAAGAAAAGATTCTGTACTGCCTGGATTCTGGGCTCCTCTCCCCACCACCGTTTAATGTCCTGCCTGGACTATCATAGCAGCTGGAGGCTGCCTCCCCCTCATTTTATCTCACTAAAAAGTCAATGTTTCTTATTCCTGCATTCTTTATTACTTCATCACACAAATGGGGGACACTGCCACGGTAGCCCAGAAAGGTTGGGGGAGAAGGGAATCAACGGGTGGGGTTGTTGCAGGTGGACCCCCCGTGAATGGCATGCAGCTCATCATTTCTGCAGGATCTGACATGGAGCGGCTGTGCTCTCTGGTTCTCTGATACACTGGTTCTCTAGTACACTTGCCCCATATTCTAGGCAAGACTGACTCTATTTTTAGATAAACCATAAAGGAGGGATTGACTCGGGGAGTCATTCCCATTTTTGTCTTTGTGCCCCTGGCCGACCTCAGCTAAGGCCAGCCAGGAGCACCCATGACAGCAGCAGATGGTACAGAACAACTGATAACCATCATCTCATCGCCAATTTACAATGGCACAGCAGACGGTACAGAACAACTGGTAATCATCTCTGCTACACTGCAGTACCACCTCTGTCAGCGGCATCCAGTACACATATGGTGACAGTGACAAAAGGCAAAACGGGCTCCATGGTTGCCATGCTATGGCATCTGCCAGGACAATCCAGGGAAAAAGGGCACAAAATGATTGTCTGCCGTTGCTTTCACAGAGGAAGGAATGAGTGATGACATTTACCCAGAATCACCCGTGACACTGTTTTTGCACCATCATGCATTGGGATCTCAACCCAGAATTCCAATGGGCGGGGGAGACTGCGGGAACTATGGGATAGCTACGGGATAGCTACCCACAGTGCAACACTCCAGAAATCAACGCTAGCCTCGGTACATGGACGCACACCGCCGAATTAATGTGCTTAGTGTGGCCGCGTGCACTCGACTTTATACAATCTGTTTTACAAAACTGGTTTATGTAAAATCAGAATAATCCCGTAGTGTAGACATACCCGTAGTGACTAGCACAAGGCTTTGGGCAGCTGATACATGGTAGGAGATGGGGAGAGGTTCATTTATCTGTTTCAAAGACAATATGACCTCAGATTTTGCATAGAGATGCCACACCTTGTAAAGGTAAAAAAACAAAGGATGTCCCAGAAAAATGGAGCCTCCCAGAAGAAATCTGCTACTGACATGATTCCTCTTTTGGATAAAAATATAATTGGCTCCACATGCCTGG
Source organism: Gopherus flavomarginatus (assembly GCF_025201925.1). Taxonomy (NCBI): domain Eukaryota; kingdom Metazoa; phylum Chordata; order Testudines; family Testudinidae; genus Gopherus; species Gopherus flavomarginatus. Next base: position 18,035,989 of record NC_066625.1, on the reverse strand, counting down.
TGGTATTGGCTCCAGCTAACACATCTGTCACCCCACAACTCAGCTGTCCATTGACTCTACTTAATACATCATTGTGATGATTCCCTGCTGCCTTTTAAATTTAACAGGCACTCACAGTAAGGTGCCAAATGACACCAGTTCAAGACAGGAAAGTTCAGAGGCACAATAGAGGCTGAGTATTTTACAGTCAATGATTTGTTTTCACCTGATGCTCAGAATGACAGATAGTATGTAAGACAGTGGCAGTGTAAAAACCCAACAGGATGAGAAGATACCTGCTATGAATCAAACAGACTTTGTGTGAGACAAAAGGCAAAAGAATGAAACCCTGCGTGTGAGGCAGCCATCTCAAGCAAGACCTTGCAATGCTAGTTGGACCGGTTCTGGAACACACGCAGTTCTCTCTGCGTCTCTCTATTGTGCGCACGCGCACACGCACATGCACACACAAAATGCCCTGAAAACTACTTAAAGTCACAAAATCATAGAAGTGTAGGACTGGCAGGACCTTAAGAGGTCATCTAGTCCACTCCCCTGCACTCAAGGCAAGTCCGCCTCATGGTGCGGGAAGGATGATCCTGTGGTTACGGCATGACTCCAGAGACCTGGATTCAAATTCCTTGCTGTGCCCCAGCCTTCCTGTGTGACCTTGGCTGAGTCTCTAGGTCTCAATTTCCCTTTTGTGAAATGGTGGATCTTTTCTGTCATGTCTGTTTAGATTGTAAGCTCTTTGAGGCAAAGAGTGTAGCATAGCACCTGGCACAACATGGCCCTGATTTTAGGGCCTCAAGGTGCTATAGCGGTAAAAAATAAAAGTAGAATCGTAGTGATAACTCTTCTTCTCCCGTAATGAAGCCACTAGGAGAAGAACAGTAGGGTTAGGACGTCCCAAGAGATTAATCTGTTCCTCCTTAGAAGGAGCATCTGATGGTAGAAATGTCCATCTTGTGAGTGCAGCTTTGAGAACAGAGGCCGCAGAACACAGAGGTGAACTGTTAGCTATGGATGAAAAGGTGCCCAAAAACCCAAGAACGTTGCTTGGATTGACCTACATAGCAGATCCCTACCTTCCTTTGTAAAGCACATCCTTGGCATATGAATCTGCTCCAGCTAGGGCTGAACTGCAAAACTCAGATCCAGAGCCTTGTTCCCCAGAGTTTGTTGGGGAGGGGTTTTAGTTCACCCCTTGTCCTGTCATGCTCATGGAAGTTTGCACCACGGCTAGTATAAATAAAGACTGGTACTTCTTGCCTCCTCCTGTCAGCAGTGTCTGCTCCTGTTATCCAAACAGAGCAAACTGGACAATTAGTAAGCTGCAGATATACCAATCTCGCACCACCCATCACTGGGGTGCAAACATCTGATATCAAAAACAGCAGTGAGTAGAAACAATCTCCATCTACCTATGCAAATTAGTGTAGTACCATTGACTTTAATGGGACTATGCCAATTTATACCAGCTGAGGATCTGGCCCCAAATCTGTAAACCTACTCTTGCACCCCTTCATTCTAGGAGCCCTCTTACTCCACAGAGGAAAGAAGTGGAGACAGAGGATGTGATTTATATTCATTCATTATCCACCTCTGAAAGGAGCGAACAAATTATAAAAAAGTAACAGAAACGTACCCAGCTGCATATGGTTTTAGTCCAATTTGTTTTGTATTTGTTAATAATAATTTCTTTAAAAAACTCCCAATTTAAAAAGAAAAATATTTCCCACTGCAATTATTTTTGCAATCCCCAGCCCAATAGAATAATAAAATAATAATCTTGCTTTTTATAGTAAAACAGCAGTTACCAATTACCGAGACATGCTTTGTACATCTCATATAGAAACCTTGGTTATCCTGAGACAGAAAGAAACAAAAAACAAAGAAAAAACCCTGTAATCCTGAAGGAATGGTGTTCATGGAAATATTTGTTCCAATATAAAAAGTTCCTGCTTTGTATACTGCATAAAAGCAACTTTTCCCTCTTTTGATTTCTTCTATAGTCAATTGCCAAAATTGAGTATAAAAGCTGGTTTGGGTTTGCACCAGTGTAAAACAACCTGTATAAGCTAATGAACATGTATATTTCAGCGGTGTTAGAAAGAAGAAGGAACTTCATCATGCTGTTTACTATGTATTTTAGTTGTGAGAAAGCAACTTTAGCAACACATGGTATTTTGCATAATTTAGCAGAAAATGACAGTCCCTTCCTAATTCCCACAGGCTAAATTATTTAGTACGGTCACCTGTTACTTTATGATTACAGTCTGAGTGTTTGTAATAAAATAATTGATTTCTTGTTATGTGACAGGTTGATACATTTAAAATCTAAATATGGGCTCAAAACTAGAGGTCCTTACTCAGCTTTTACTCAAGTATAACTCCCATCACATTTGGTCTGAGTAAAGCGGGACTATGACCTGAGCATGGACTTCAGTATTTGGCTGAAGCTGCTTTATTTGTACAATAACAGTATCAATTTGTTAGCATCTTATTCTGAGCTCACACTGATATGTTATGAATAGTAATTCAATTGAAATCATCCAATATAAGTGAGATCTGTTTCAGGCTGTTAGTTTTACTTCATTCTGACATCAAAGTTCAGAAATGATGCTGAATGTGTCTTCTGTAGTAAGGAACTCTAGTTTTTCACTGCAAAAGGGTTATTGTTTTGCTCCTTAGAATGCTGGAGAGATTTCCAAATCCTAGTCCTTTGTCACACAAAACTCCCACTGAGGGCAGTAGGATTCATTTTATGGGAATGAGGACCATAGGATCAGACTTTCTCACTGACTTGAATCGTTTCACCTGTTCAATTATACGTATAGGTTAAGAAATCATTTTTTCAGTCACAGAGGTCTGGGTGGAGGCACAACACTGAAATTGTTCCTAGACCATGATAAATGTATTGGCTTGACTGTTCACCAATGCTCTTTGGTCAGCCATAGCATGGACAAAAGCAAAAGGCAGGTAAGGTATTTTCAGACATATAACTAGTTATTTGAACCACTAAAATTGTCTCTAATATAAAATATGCCTTTAGTCAGACTGACTTTATTCCAGTAGTTTAGTAGGTTGACTGCTCCTGTTTGCTACTGTGGGAGCGAGCTAATCAATTGCCAGTGATGGAATCTTGCAGACAAATGGGAATTCTCTGTTGCAGCTGTTGTCATTCCATGAGCGTAAAGCTATAGGGGAGTAAGAATAAGGAGTTAGTTAAGGTTTTAAATGGAGGTGTGATCACACGATGGACAAAATTCAACTCTACATGCCACCATGAAGGAATAACATATAATGGATACAGAAACACAGAATTTCCTACACAAAGGAGTTTGTTTCACCCTCAATCCTTAGCTCTGAAGAAAAGTCTTGTCAAAAGATTCTGTAATACAGACACATTTCTGACAATATACTTTTGCATAGACACAAGAACATGCTGGCTAGATATAGAGATTATTACAGTCTTACCAGACCCAGCCCTGGATACAATTAGTCATGCATGTATGTTATTCCTGTGCAGATTCCCATATGACAAGAGAAAAAGACATATTTGTAATGCTCCGTGTCCTAGTCTACCCTTTCCCCTATCCTGTTGTCTCTCTCCTCCCCATAGTGACTGCATCTCTGTTGGTGTCTCTTTCCAATAATATATCTCCTTGGTCTGGAAATGTCTCAGGATTTTGTCTTCACATACAATGCTACAGCAGCGCTTCTCCGGTCAGTGTAGTCAATCCGTTTCCCCAAGAGGCGGTAGCTATTTTGAAGGGAGAAGCTCTCCTGCCAGCACAGTGCTGTCTTCATGGGGATTTAGGTAGGCATAACTACATCGCTCCGGGGTGTGGATTTTTCATTCCCCTGAGCGATGTAGTTATACCGATATAGGTAATGTAGACCTGGCTTCAGTTGAGGGGGAAGCAGGCAAGCTGGTGTCTTTATACTGCCTTTAATTGACAGTTCTTTATCTCCTTGCTTCTTGGAGAGGGGCCAAACTTCCTCCTCTGCAAAAACAGTATGTTAAAATACTCACGGTGCTAACATCTTTTTGTTATGCATAGAAAAGAGTGAGCCTGCATTTCACTGAGTTTATTTACACATGCTCCCTGGAAAGCCTGGTGTACAGCCTGAGGATCAACAGTGAAGTACCTACCACTGTTATATCTGTACCAGATCTGTACACAGTCCTCCTCTTCTGGAATAGAGTGGATCCCATCATCTGGCTGGTTGCCATCCCAGTAGTTATAGTCATAGGAAGAACCATCTGTCCATTCAAAGTGGCCTTCCTATTAAACATCATCCGGAAATTAGGGGGGGAGAATGGAGAAGTGCCGTGATTTCAACTGAACCTCTGTGGAAGTGTGAACTTCAGGATTGGCCAACAGAACATTTCTCTTCTCCCCTGTAGAGAGTGCCGTCATCAATCTGACCTCATTCCTATGTCTAGATGACAAAAATTAGGTCCATGCTGAACAGAGGCCCTTCTTCTATTGAGTTTTGCGCTCTGCTAGCATATTGTTTGAGATCATAGAGTACGACTATACTGCAAAGAAAAACATGCAGCGTCAAGTCTCAATTGATTCCCCCTCATGGGGCTTGGGCTGTGGGGCTAAAAATAGCAGTGTAGACATTCCCCCTTGGGCTGGAGCTCAAGCTTCGAGATCCTCCCCCTCAGCAGGTTTGAGAGCCCAGGCTCCGCTTCATTGGGTTTCCTTTTGTTACTATGTAATTTTTCAAAAGAAGATTTCAAAAGTTACAGAGTAAGACAAAGAAAAATGAAAAAGTGTGTGTGGGGGGGTGGTAGACATCATTTATTGTATTGCACTCAACGTGGGTGCTGAAAGCCATTGAACCCAACTGCAAACCCTGAATATGATGGAAGGCATGCGTTCGGTTTCTATTACTTCAAGCCAGGGGGTACTGGACTCCCAGTACTCACTGTCCTTTTCCCCTACCCATACACACACACACACCCCAAAAACATGGAGAAAGGAGGAAAATATTTTGCAGAAAATTCACACACACACACACACAAATTGTTCTGTTTCAAACTATGTCACATGGAAACAACTTTGAAATTTCAACATTGATCATGAAATTGTCCCCCTCCTTCTTTTTAAACATCACATTTATTGGCTACCTCAGTAGTTGTGGAGATTGAATTACCCTCTAATGTCCATAGGTCACAGCTGAAGCATTGGAAGGGCAATGTGGGTAAGCAGAAAATCTTGCTCTCCAGGGCTGTCAGTCCAGCACTTGGTATTATAGTCAGAGGGAAAAAATTGAAAGGTGTAGAGGGAAAACAGAAAATATAATTTTGCCTTTTATGTGAGTCTGATGAAACTGGCCAAGGGTCACATCTCAACAGCTCCAGGCTGAATAGATTTCCAGTTCTTTTTATGAGAAAACCTGCTTGTATGATGATCAAGAGAAAGAGCAGGCGGTAGTCCCATGCACCATCTGCAGCAAAATGTGAACCTCTAGAATTGGCTTATACAATCATCAGAGGGCACACCATGAGATCAACAATAGATGATCTGCACAGATTTGTCATCATCGGATCGATGGACTACCAAGAAGCTAATGTTGTAGTGGTTTCTCACCTGTCTTAGGTCATGAAGTCCCATCCAGATATCGGTAGGTATTCCAGGCACTCGGCTGTTTACCAGGTCATATACAAAGACATTCTCTTCCCAGCTGGTAAAGTACCATAATATGAAATAGTTAGGAGGTTGGTATTAGTGAAATTAAGCAAACACTATCCCTAGGCATTCAGACTGCACTTTGGCAAATGGGACCCCATCTTTGAAATTGTCCATGGAAATTTTGGATTCATTTTCTTAGTCTGTGTAAGAGGATGGCTTAGTATGGCAAAACCCAGAGCTGGTTGGAAACACAGGGAAAAATACATGACAGTAATTTCAAATCCCTGTCCTCTTTCAACATTAAAAAATTCTAACTTTCAAAAATTCAAAATCATTTCACCCTCTGTAACAGCAAGCAGGAGGTGTGGTAACGTAAAGCATCTACTGCCTATGCTCTGCTGGAATGGTTGAAATGAACTCAAGCAGGTCAATAAGCTTCCACATTTTAAACCAGTGCTTTTCACTATTTCTGAAGTGGGGGCCACTTTGGCAAAAAAAACCTTCAGTGTGAGAGCCACATCAACCCAACACAGATGGTTGAACACTCTGAGTTCTTTGTTGGTTGATATGTTAATCTTACTGTTATTAGTAATATTGCTTGGGGTGAAGGCATGGGAGTGAGGGGCTGGTTCTGGGAAGGGGCTCAGGGCTTGGACAGTGGCTTGGGGTGCAGGAGAAGGTGAGGGGTACAAGCTCTGGGAAGGAGTTTGGGTGCAGGAGGGGACTCCAGACTGGGGCAGTGTGTTCGGGTGCAGGAGGGAGTCTGGGGTGCTGGCTCCAGGAGGGATTACAGGGTGCAGCCCAGAGTATGGGGTGTCGGCTCTGGGAGGGGGCTCAGGGCTGGGTCAGAGGCTTGGGATGCAGGAGGTGGTGTGGGGTTCTGACTCTGGGAGGGGGCTCAGAGCTCAGGCTTGGAGTGCAGGAGGGAGTATGGGGGGCTGGCTCTGGAAGGGGCTCAGGGATGTGGCAGAGGCTTGGAATGCAGGAGGAGGTATAGGGGGGCTGACTCTTGGAGGGGGCTCAGGGCTGGGGCAGAGGATTGGGATGCAGGAGGGGTCATGGGGAGCTGGCTCTGGGATGGGGCTCAGGGCTGGGGCAGAGGTTTGGGGGGCTGGTTCCAGGAGGCTTCAAGTTGGATGGTGGAAGAGCTATTCAGAACCTGCCCCTTGAAGGGGGCGGCACTTACTTTGGGCAGCCCTGGCCTCACGCCGCTTCTGGAAGGGGCCAAGGTGACTCTGCGTGCTGCCCCTCTCTGCAGGCACCGCCCCCACAACTCCCATTGGTCACAGTTCCCTGTCCCCAGCCAATGGGATCTGCAGGGGTGGTGCTTGCAGGCAGGGCTGCAGGGGTGTGCTGGCCACTTTTGGGAGCAGCGTGGGGCCAGGGCAGGCAGGGAGCCTGCCTTAGCTGCAGCCCCACTGGTGCCAGAAAGCGCGATCAACAGGGAGATGCACTTAGGGTCCATGGGAGTCACCACTGGCTCACAGGCCTTGCAGTGCAGAACACTGTCTTAAACCATCAGGAGTGGCTGGGCCTTGGATGGAGGAAAAAACCATGATGAATTATAGATGTGCCCATGTAGCAAAGTCTTCCTCTGATACCTGGATGTTTAGGTCCAGCATTTTGCTTTGGGCCCCATTTCTAATCTGGGTTTGTGAACTGTTCCATGAAACATGGAGTGGAAAACCTTTCTATTTTGAAAGTTCTGAGTCAGACAAAATTGTAACCAAAATTGTTCCCTTGAAAGCAAAGCCACCCTCCTCTATCCGGGGACTGATTAATGGGTACAATGTGACTGCAGTTGGCAGAGTGGAGTCTGTTGTAACTGAGGGGCAAATTTTCAAAGAGTCCAAAAATACGACCATAAAATTGGCTCAAGCATCTGTCTGTACACACAAAGCTTCACCTTTGCTCATGCACATCAGCAAATGCATGGGGTTTGCATGCACATTCACACGGCCTCTTGAAAACATGGCCCTTTAAGTTATTATATTGTACAACCACAACCAAACCCAGGGTGATCCAAATAGCTTTGTTGTAACACAGAGCATAAGGTGACAACTTCTTATTTATGTTAATGTAATGTTACAGACCACAGCCATTTCACAAGCGCCTCTGGGCGCAATTGTGATAGGTCTGCTTCAGAACTATTGGTTCCACTACTTGAGGTAAAGGAGACTCTCTAATAGACATCTAATTAGTACAGTTGCGGAGTTTTGATTCTGTCCATTAGAGGGCAGAGATACACATCCACGCTAGCCAGTGCATTTCAATACAGATACATAGAATTTACGACAGTGGTAAATTTGGCTTGAATGGGTTTCTTTTCTCATAGGAAGGTTAAACTCCAGCTGAGGAATTACTTATATATTTATTTATTGCAGCAGACATCGTTTAGCTGGACTTTAACAATTTTTCAGAAACAGATTTCTTTGATTCTTACCTGTGAATTGACGCTAATTTGGCTGATTTTATGCCAATGGAAAATTCTGCACAATAGAGATCGGCTTCAGCCCATGTTTTATTGATAGGAAAGTATCTGTAACAGTACCCTTCATATTCTGTCCAAAACAGTGGGCAGGAGTAGGACTGAACTGGCTCTGGCATAGCTGGGGAGAAAGGAAAGAAAACTGGAAGTGCATTTAATACAAAACAGCTGCGGGGACCCTGAAATGGTGAATGTCTCTGTTGTTTAGGACCAGTCTCCTTGTTGGCTTTGCAAAACACAAAAAGCAAAAACAAAAAATTCCCCCAAGGGCTTAGATTTTCACGAGCAACTGGGGACTTTGAGTGCCTCCATTCTTGGATATCTCCTCAAAATATCTGAATTTCAGAGGATGGGAGCTCAGCACTTTGGAACGTTTGAGCAGAATTTGCCATTTTTGAGTAGTCTGAGCAAGGAAGAAAAATACTTTTGGATGCTACCCTAATATAAATATTTAGTAACTCTATTGTACATTTTCCAACTAGGATGGAAGTGACACTATGAAGTTCTGTACGGATCAGGTCTGGGCCCTTTCTCATTCACATCAATGCCCGGAAAGAGCAAACTTGTAGGAGAGGTTGTACCACCATTGCAGATAACACAGGGAGGAGGGAAAAGACTCCAATCAAAGGGACCAGGAAAAAAAAATGGGAGCAGTGGTGGGAAAGGGACACGTGCAACTTAATGCAGTAAAAGCATTGAAAACAGTGTAGAAAGATGTCAAGAAACATTATACTCTAAATGGTCACACGATACAAGATACTGAGGGAGAAATAGTGAGCAGAAATTTAAATCCATCAGTCACATTTCTGGGAGGTAGGTAAGAAGGTAAATAGGGCCCTGATTCAGCAAAATATTTAAGTACATGCTTAACTTTAAGTACGTGACTGGTCTTGCTGAAATCAATGGAATGATCTACGTGCTTAGAGATAGATGTGTGCTTATGCATCCTGCTGGACTGTGGTTTTAATCACCAGGACAGATCACAGAATTTGAGAAAGCTCAGGCATCTCCATCCAGTCTATCTCCTTGCCAGTGTGGGATTGTTTCCTGCACTAAATTCATTCTTTAGTGCTGTCTGTTTGGTTTAAGGACGAGTGAGCCCTCAGCTGGAGTGACCACTGAAGACTTGGAAAAGGGAGAGCTGAGGGCAGCAAGGATGAAATGTTTCAGGTTTTGGAAAAAGGGGGAGGAAAATGCTGCTGATGTTCTTTAGAAAAGAGGAAGCACAACTGATGTGTATGAAATCCTGAGAGGTCCAGCAAAGGTGGATGCCACAAAACTACCCAAGCAAATAACTGGCTCAAAACCCAAAGAGTTCAAACTGAAGCTAGGAAAGGATCTGGTATTCAGGGACTTCAAGGGGAATCATCTTTACAATGACCATAATTAACCTGTAGAACAAACTCTGCTAAAGGCAGCAACTGAAGCGGCAAGTATGAGCATATTAAAAAAGGGGGGAATTAGCCAAGTCCAAATCATCACAGGGTATAAATGCTAGAACTAGCTGGGCTGAACTCCCTCCATCCCCAAATGTCACTACTGAAGCATCCTTTGGCAGCCATTTTGCACCACATTTCTTTAGTTCCTTCCACCCAGGGTCCTCAAAGCATTTTACAAACATCAGCCAATGAAGCCTCACAGAAGCCCCCTGATACAAGCATTACACTCAGTTTTCAAATAAAGAACACCTCAGAGGCAAAGGTGCTCATTTGTGCTAACACAGGAAAGTCGGAGCCACAGCCAGTGCTAGACCCCATCTCTTTTGCTCCAAGGCCTGTCCGTTAACCATTACATCACCATTCCTGAGTATAGAACGTAAAACTAGCTCTGGGTTATAGATCAGCTGCCCAGAAACTGGGAGACTTGTCACAGTCTGTGGCAGAAGAATGACTCAGATACCTGGAACTGACTGTTCCCAGCATTTCAGCGCTCACAATAGCACTGTGAACCAAACAGCAGGCATTCAGGGAAACTGGAGGGCTGTGAGTCAGTCTCTCCTGCTGACCTAGGGTATTATATGCCTTCATAATGTAAAATATGCTGAGCCCAGTTATTTCAAGTACTGCAAAACAGGAGCTATTTTGTAGCTAATATAAACAGCTACTTTTTCATTGCCTTTCTCTGACAGCCCCAAGCCTCCACCAGCACTCTTCTGTCCCTCGAGCTCAGATAAAAGATAATTATTGTTTCCTTGTGGTGACCCTTCCCCTTTCCCCTCCAGAGCTCCTTAGAGGCTGTATCCTGATACAAGTGCGCTTGGAGCCAGTTCCAGTCATTATCAGCCCTGAGAAGTGCCATGCCTAGATAACTAGGGTCACTGAGCAACTCGGACCTCAAAAACCAAGTAACGTTGTAGAGATGACCGAGTTGATTCAGATCTGACTGTGTTAGTGATGGGCTATGCAAAAGGGCTCTAGTTGAAAATCAGATTGATACCTTGAAAAATGGAAGCAGCTTTTTAAAAATTGTAGCAAATTTGTATTCAGTTAACAGCGAGATGCAGTGTTTATTCCCATGGGCCACATCCTGCCATCGTCTCACAGAGAAAACAGTTCTCAGGGCTACCTCACATCCTGTTTCAACAAAACCCAAGCGAGAAAGGGACAGAAAGATCAAACACCAATGAAAGGAAGTGAAGGATTGGCCTCCAGAGATCCCAGGACAGGAACCACCAAATAGCTGCAATGCACCCTGGGCTTCGCCTTCCCTCACATGTACTGAGGGGTCAGTCACAAAGTATAAGTTAGTGCTGCTTATAACATCTGTGCATCTCAGCCTGGCTGTCCACAGAGTCCATAGCCTCCCTCTTTACCTACTCCCAGAGCCCTCAGATCCCATGGAGAGGAATTGCCAGGAAAGGCCTCAGTGAGTGCTAGGGAACATGGCACACCAGCTTCGCTGGTTCTATGCGTGGCTCTTCCACCCACTCATTTTACTTCTCTTTGCTCCCCATCACACCTCACTACATGGTCCTCAGCCAGGGAAACCATTGATGTCCATGGTCATTTTAGCTTGAGGACCAAATCCAAAGCCCTTGGAGAGCAAGAGGAAATCTCCCATTAATTTTAGTGGGTCTTGAATTAGATCTGAGTGGGCCTCATATTCTGATTTTATATATTTTATGCTGCTGATGTAATTTATTGCCAATTCCAGATGCAGTAACATTGGCTTGATACATGCTTCTTCCTGCTCGCTGTGGGTTCAGTACAGCAAGGTGGTGAGGATTCCTATGGGTTGAGGGCACCCTCAGCGTCTCAGGAAGACTCAGCACCTGGAAGGACTCAGCCCGGCCACTAAGCCTTTAGAATGCCTGAGGGCACTAAATTATTGGCTGGGGTGACTGGAAACACCATGAGCTTCATAGGCAGCCTGGTCATTGATATTTTTGGAACGTTTGTTAAAAATGGCGGCGAACTCTTCACCTTTAGTTGCATGACGGCACACTGGACAAGCTAAAACCAGCAGCCATCTCAGTGTTTCGCCTTTTCAGGTGAAGCGTTATGAGCGTCTGTTGTGTGCTGGGTTGAAATTTCAATTAGGGTGGTTTTGGCTTCCCTGAAATATCATGAGAAAATTGTTCCCCTTGATAGAAATGGTTGAAACTAAATCATCAGACCGAGGTGTTCATAGAGGCTTTTGATCTCCTACACCATTTTCCCGATGAGGTGTCATTAATTTGCCTCGCTTCAGTGAACAAGAGTGCCTGGAGGAATTCAAGGTTAAATATAGCAGAAAAGAGAAGAAAGGTAGGTCAATGCTTAATTAGCATCTTTCTGTTAGGTCAGTGTAGGAAGCCTTTGCACTCTTTTTAGAAGAGGGTTTTTTATTCTTAAATTCACAGGAAATAACCAAGGAACCACTTTTATTCTAGAACACCTAGGTCTATTTTTATTTTCAAATCTGTCAGACACAGTATGGCAGACAAGCCCGCTTCTCAGCAGGAAAACTTCAGCCAAGCCCAGCCGGTCAGAAGGGTATTTACTAGTATGGAAAACAAGGGCAGTGCCATCGGGTCAGTCATACCAATTTTCTACATGTGAAACTACGTCAGCAGAACATCACAGTAACCACTGTCTGACCTCCTTGGTAAAATGCTTTGAGATCTCCTGCCGCAAAGAGCTTTATAATAGCTAACCCTTTATTATTTTTATCATCATTAACTCTTTCAGTGAGAGCAGAAGGATCACCCGTGGTTAAGGCTGTGGGCTGGGACTCAGGATACTGGGGTGCAATTCCTGGCTCTTTCTGAGTGACCTTGGGCAAGTCACAATCTCTGTACCTTGATTCTCCATCTGTAAAATGAGGCTAACAATCCTTCCTTTGTGCTTCGACTGCACACTCAATGAGGCAGGAATGGCCTTTTACTCTGTGTATTTACAGCACCTAGCACAACAGAGGCCCCACTGTGACTGAAGCTTCTAGGTGCTCAATATTTCCAACCAATATTTTCCCATGATGCTGTTGAGAAAGGAAAACCACCAACCCCCTGAGCCCTACAGAAATCTGCTTCTCAAGTAATTTTTTTCATAACAGCTTCAAATTTAAGATTGGAGGATGTTTCTATGATAAAAGTGTGTAGCTCTGCAATGTAGAGCCTGGGTCTAGGGCAAGACAGACAAGTGATATCCATTCTGATAGCATTCCTGGCACTTTAAAGCATTCTCACGGCATCTTTTTAACAGCAGATATTACCAGTCTTGTGCTGGAAGCAAATCATATTCTTGCTGGAGACTATTAAAGGGCTTGATTTCATCATAGGCTACGGATTTATCAGTAAGAGTATAAACTGTAAACAAGCCATTAATGCCCTTAAAAAGATGACTTAGCAACTCAGAAAAGAAGGTTCAGCCAAAGAGACCTCTGTGGCTACCAGAATGTATGTTTAGGCTCCTACCAAATTCACAGCCATGAAAAACACATCTCGGACGGTGAAATCTGGTCTTATGTGTGTGTGTGCTTTTACCCTATGCTATACAGATTTCATGGGGGAGACCAGCGTTTCTCAGATTGGCGGTCCTGACCCAAAAGGGAGTTGCAGGGGGGTTGCAAGATTATTTTAGAAGGGTCGCAGTATTGCCACCTTACTTCTGCGCTGCTTTCAGAGCTGGGCTCCTGGCCAGCAGCCGCTGCTCTCCAGCTGCCAAGCTCTGAAGACAGCACGGCCGCCAGCAGTAGCGCAGAAGTAAGGGTAGCAGTACCGCAACCCACCCATACAATAACCTTGTGACCCCCACCACAACTCCTTTTTGGGTCAGGACCCCTACAATTACATTACCATAAAATTTCAGATTTAAATAGCTGAAATCATGACATTTACTATTTTAAAAATACTATGACCATGACAATGAATTTGGTAGGGCTCTAGTTATACGGCTTTGACTGTGTCTGCTACAGAGATTCAGAGACTTCAATAAACCATGCTGTATTGCAAATAGCATACCTAGCCTTCATGAGATTAAGCTCTTCCAGGGTCCAGTCCTCAGAGGTGCTGAGCAACTTGAACGGCACTAAAGTTGTGTGCATCAAGGGTCCCCACCAATGCTCAAGAGGCACTGAGCACCTCACAGCATTAGGGCCCTAGAGTAGATTGAATAAGATGTAATGTAATTTAGATGTAATGATCAGCTGACCTTCTGCTATGGAAACCATTCGTGGACCTCTGCTGGGACTAGATGCCAGCAAGTCTGCGTTCTCTCTTACTTCCTGTACATGCAGTTAGTGTTGTCAGGATCAAAGGGTAAGCACATTTTTGGGGAAAGGGATGTTAATATTTCTTCTCTTTCCTCTAATGTAGTCCCTTTTTCATCTCATTTAGTTTACCGCTTACCTTCAGCCACAGGAATACCTGTAAATACAACATGAAAGCATAGAAGGACCTGATGTTCCATCAATGCCCCTCTATTGCCATGTTCTATATACAGAGAGGGTAAAATCCTGACCCCGACGAAGTCAATGGGAGATTTGCTATCAGCTACAGCGGGGACAGGATTTCCCCCAGAGTATGGACAAAATCAGAGAAATTAGAATTTAAAAGTGTTTGGAGTAAGGAACTGAAATTGTTTTTCCAGAAGAAAATCCCAGTCCGAGAATGCTTACTCATTGCCTCATCTGCAATGGCCTGCAGAACTGAGCCACATACATGCTTTTGGCAATTCTCCCAATTCAAGCAACACATCAGGCATGTGTTAATTTATTCTGGTCTGTCATTTTGGAAAGAGTTGGGGACGCAACATCACGTCTTGGTGCTATAGATGATGTTAAGCAGGGTCACAGAAAATGTGCACAGTTATGAAAGGTGTGAGTATGCAGGGAATGGGACACACTTTACAAGCTCCACAAAACAATTCATATGTAAGACTTTGGTACCATCTTCTACAAACGTAACCTAACAATAACCATACATTCCCAGTGAGGATACAAAGTGCCACTCTAGGATAGATCTGTAATACCCCACCAGAGTAATTTTTCTACATTCCTCTTACACTACACTCATTTCAACCTCTCCCTGTTGTTGAATAAAACACACTGCCAAAGGATAAGCACCAAAAGAGGAGTTTATGATGGATAGAAAAAAATAAGCCAATGTCATTAAGTATTACTGAGAGATTGTATGTGAATAAGGGCTGCAGGTTCAGATCCTTAAATACAGTCCCCAAAAATTACATAGGGTGTCTTCAATATTATCATCATGCAAAATATTTCATTCATATAATTATTTGCCCCCTTTCATTACATCACTGCTGTCAAAACAAGCAGGTCGTGACAAGGCTTCATCTTAAGTGGGTGTGTGCGCACGTATTGTACTCTGAAAGTGTCTTTGAAGCCAGCTGCTCCTCTCTTCTGCAGAATGGCAGGGCAGAGTTGGAAGAGAGCGGTGACCAATGGTGAGTGTGGAGATTAGAGATTATCCAGGCAACGGAATGAAACTTTAATTGTGCTGCAAAAGTGTCACAATCTCAGACACATACGAATATTTTTGTAATTATTTTTTATTAAAATGAAGTTATTTTTATGGAATAAAATTCTATAGTATTTGTATTTCAGGATGTAAAAATACTACAGTCAATTCTGTAGATCTCCTGGAGCACAGAAATACTATACTTCTAGCTGCAACCGGATAGGAAGCATCTTTGATTTTTCTCTCCTCAATTAGTTTTTGAGGAAGCACCCATTGATTTGTTGCCTTGCACTAAAGCCAAGCTTGTGGTAATTATTTTTCTCACTAGTTCATTGAACAATACTTATTGGGTGAAATTCTGCTCTCAGTCCCATGTAAATTTACAAGAACAGTATCAAAGTGAATGTAGTTACTCTGGAATTACATTGGTGTAAATGAGAACAGAATTTGGCTTATTCTATCCAAGTAAAAATGTACTGCAAACCTGGATAATACAATGAAATCACAAAGCCAGTTGAAATGTTATTAAAATAACTTCTCTCCCCTAAAAAAGTACACTTTGTGATTAACTGTAGATATACAACTGTCTGAAAAGTGTATGTGTTATAGGATCTAATATGTAGAGAGAAGGACAGTTCTCACATACGCTAACTTCACTTTATGTTAGGGTGAATAAAAGAAGCTTTACAAATCACTGTTCTCTGCTTTTTGCACTTCCACAGAAAGCTGAATATCCAGAGTTACAATCCTTTACAACTTACAATTGCTTTATTAATTATCATTTAATGCAATTACTATTGTTTGGACTAAAATCAGATTAAGAGCATTCTTTTAGCTTGTAAACATAATGTAAACTTCATGGCACCATTGTACAGGACCATATATTGTTTATAAGATTAAACTTGAACATGCCCCCAAAACAAAGAAATAAAGTCAACAGAGAGAATGCTTCAACACACTGGAACAGAAAAGATCAGCATTACTTGGTAATACATCTTCCCACACTAAGCAGATTATTGAATTTACAAGTCTGGATTTTATGGAGAAGTTAGCAAAACTGGTAAGGAGAATTGCATACATTACAGGATGCATTTGTAAAAGTGCCTGATTTTAAGCCATCAATAACCTAAAGTTTACTCACCTACGCCACAGTCAGTGATTTGCACTCACCTTGGCTGATTTTAATGTTTGTCTGTGGGAAAGCCTGGGTAGCGAGCAAAACCATTGAGAGGAGCACACAGAAATCCCATCTGATCACCATCTCTGACTGAGGACAAAATTTCATTTCCAGGTGTGCAGAGAGCTAATGACATGAAGCCTTTTCTTAGTTCGGTATCGCCTTGGTCTGCTGCTGAGATTCCTGGAGCAGATGTGAATATACTTTGTACACTGCACCCTCCCCCGAAACTCCAAACTTTCACAATGACATGCTAGGAAGGCTGGCCAAGCTCCCTCCAGTGTCATATCACACTCCACACAACAACCAAGAGCTTCCCAGCTAAGACATTGCAGAGAAGCTGCTACTTCCCATTTCACTGGCAGAAGTTAGTTACTTTAAACCATTTTTTTCCTCAAAACTTCTGGTGAGGTTTTAGAAAGCAGGCATGCACACCTCCTAGTCGTGAGCCTTCAAATGTGAAGTTCTCTAGTCAAGCAAACCACATTCCCTTTCTGCTTCCATGGCTGCTTCTTGAGAGATTGTGTTTGTGTCTATTGACTTATCAATGTTTTATGCCACTCTAAGCAATGCATAGCAGATGTATGAGAGGTACTTTCTGGCAATATAGCCCTAAATTCTGGAGCAGCAGCACTCAGAATGGGACCTAATTGCTTAGACCAGGGGTCAGCAACCTTTCAGAAGTGCTGTGCCGAGTCTTCATTTATTCACTCTAATTTAAAGTTTCACGTGCCAGTAATACATTTTAACATTTTTAGAAGGTCTCTTTCTACAAGTCTAAAATATAGAACTAAACTATTGTTGTATGTAAAGTAAATAAGGTTTTAAAATGTTTAAGAAGCTTCATTTAAAATTAAATTAAAATGCAGAGCCCCCCGGACCGGTGGCCAGGACCCGGGCAGTGTGAGTGCCACTGAAAATCAGCTTGTGTGCCACCTTCGTGCCATAGGTTGCCTACCCCTGGCTTAGACTATACGGTTTGGTGCTGGAAAGATTTGTAGATTTCACATGGTGTACAGAAAAGTCACAACTTCAAACAAATAATATTATCAATGGTGGGGGAAGTCTGTGTTAAGGTCAGCAAAAGATGTACCTGACAAGCAGCCCTGGAGATACAGGCGCGCTAATTTAAGCCTTGACACTGCAAGTTCTCCCAAATGGGTGGACCCCTGCACTCATAGGGACCCCCTCTGAAGTTATTAACCTTATTGAAGTTAATGGATTTCTGCATGCGTACAGTGGGGCTGCCTGCATGGAGCAGCTTGCAGGATTGGGGCCTTTTTTGGTGTATTGAATTTTTTTTTAAAATCCATTATTCCTGAATTTTATGCAACTTTTCTGAATGCTTTCAGCTCCACATAGATCAAGACACTAGAGCCGGAATCTGTATCTGCCTGCAGCAATGCATACAGCTATGCACAAAGCCATAGGATGGCCCAACCCTCCACCTTTGTTTGACCTCCAGACTGAAAGGCTTGAGAAGTGAATGCAAGAGCCTGCCGGTTATTAAGGAATTACATTCAGAGTGAAGGGCAGGCTAAGAGCCCCAGGGGCTGTCTCTGACCATTCTAATTGGCCATACGCATTGATATGGCAGCATGGCAAACTCACACTTCGAGGCCCAGGCTTCCCATCACAACATGGGTAAACACTTCAGAAGACGAGAGGGATATTTCTCCCTCTAAAATGGAGATACAGAGAAAAAACAAAACCAACCATCAGGTCACACTTCCTTTAATTCCATTATTTTTATATGGACTCTGTAAACAAAGCGGTGAGATTCATGAGCATTTTGGGCTGACGTGGCCATTTTGATAGCCAAACAGATGAAAATGTCAGTCCATGGGCCTGATCCTGCAAAGGGTTGAGCTCTGGGGGCCTGATCGGAAAACCCTTTGGAGTTTGATTCCTGATGGGTATTGGATCAGAACCTATATGCAGTTCAAAATCTCCTCCCGCAGCAGATTTACACCAGTGTAACTCCACCAACTTCACTGGAATTTCTCGTGATTTATCCAGGGTAAGTGAGAAGAAAATCAGGACCAACAACTTGGCTTCTCTTTTTGTTGTGCACTGAACGTAACTGACCGAACTGGACACACACCTGAGTCGGGCTAATAAGTACCACCTCAGTATACATGGCACAAATAAATAGATCTTTATTTTCAATAAATATACACTCTCCATCATACCAGACAATATGCCATGAAAAAATGTACAGAAGCATCCAACAGAACAGACAGCTTGATTGTAGCTAAAACTCGCTCAGTGGTTTGAAAAACTACCTTGTTTAGTACATAAAACACAGAAAGACCCACTGCAGCCTGCTAAGAAGGGAATTAAAACCGGGTGTTGTTTGGGGTGTTCTTACTGCAAAAGCTCCCAAAGCAGGATCTTTTGCACAACATAAGAAAGGTCTTTAAAACTTGCCATGACTTTTCCAGAATACACTTGATTGAAAAGGTTTATTTTGCTATATCATACTCTATCTACTTTACATACAGAGATTGCTATATTAGAGTGGCAGGGTCTCATTACTGACATAACATTAGCTCCATGTTATACATGGTTGTATGTGAGGGTCTGTGTGCGTAACACTGCACTTGCACACACACAAACACATACACACACCCAGATGCACAAAGGCACACATACATACTAACAGGAGTTTAATTTTGTTGAACTAGTACAAAGACAAAACTGGAGTTAGAAGTGATTTTACCACATGTTCTATCATTTAAAAAACAAATACTCTAACTTATTTACCACATTCACCAAAGAGAACACACAAATACTTACATCTCCAATAAAATGAGTCATGGATCGGTACTGTAAGGGTAGCGGAGGCAACTCAAAAAGTTTCCAGTTAACTCAGAATCTCCATGGCAGATCAGCCTATAATCTGCTCTGCAATACGCTGAAGCAGGTGAAGAACGCTTCTGCATTAATAGTGACCTTTTGAATAATCTCCATTATAATGTACATGGATTAAAAACAGTGGTGTGGATGCAGCAGATGATACAAATAGTAACAGGTCCAACAGGCCACATTAGTAGTGACCCTGCAAAAATAATGGGCACAGGAACAAGTGATACATGGTTTGCATTATGAAGGTCCACTGAGGCACGTAGGCTAACGCAGCCAGTTTGTTACCAGCAGCTGTAACAGTTACTTTCAATTCCATGGAAATCACATGGGAGCGCGTGTGGGTTTCATTTTTTTCCTCAGTTGTTTGCTTGTGTTGTGATGAAGGACCATTCTCACGTCACCTCAAGAGATGCTGGCGAGACGCGATCACACTCAGCCCTGGACCGCAAGCTGTGCCATTGCTCCACGGCTGTCCGATGGGAATTGAGCATTCGACGCCAATGGTTTGACTCTGGTGAGCCTGTAGAATATTGACCGATCACAATCCTTCCAACAAAGTCATTGCTGCTTTTCACGTTGTGGCCGTAAACTGAAGAAACAGAAACGAAAGTGGGTCAACAAACATCCCCATCGCATCTACAGAAAGCCGCCCTTCTCTCAGTTACTAACACCACATTTGGTGAGCGCAGAACTCCAACCAGGCAGCTGGGACCATTTTAAGATCGAAAGAACCATTTCACAGTTGAAATTGTACAGGAATGAATCCAGGTAAATTGCAGAACTTATGTACAAACCAAGAAATCCTCATATCCCCATAGCACAGCTAGGAGCAGAGTAATGCAGAAAAGGAAGGGAAGGATTCATAGGGAATCTAGAACAGTCAAAAAAAGGAGCTCAGTAGCAAACGGTCCTCAAGAGTGAGATCCTGGCCTCACAGATTGGGGAGTTTTGCCATTGACTTCAATAGGGCCAGGATTTCATCACTAGAGAATAACATCAGAGTAATCCAAGGGAACAACCCAGAGGCCACTGAAATCAATGGAAAAAGACTCCTCCTGACTTTGATGAGTTTTGGATGAGGTCCTAAGATTAGCAGCACCTTTGGCAGAAGGAAAGAAGGAATCTTCCTGCAGTAAATGTCTGCGGTGATCAAATGTATTTTTGTATTAGACCATATGCCACATAGAGGACATGGACAGGGCATGGAAAATGGTATGTAAAATTCTGGTTATTGTATAGAAAAGACTTTGCAAAAATTGTAAGCAAAATACCTCAGCATTTTGGCCTACAAAAACGGTTATGCAGACCTGGTTAGTTGCTTGGAAAAAATAAATGTTATCTTATAGATTAAAATAAGATTCTAATCTGAGATGCATACCTTGGTGGGAACGAATTGGAGCTTGTTACAGTGATATTTAGAAAACAGAAAACGTAAAGGGAAAACAACTAGCTCATACACAATTATAGTAGAATTTTTTTATGTAAAAAGAGGTTGAGATTTTGGTCCAAACTCACTAAGGATGAAACAGGTAAATATAGTGAAGGATTTTAAGTGAATGGATGCTATGTATACTCCTTTCATTTTCTAGTTGCAAATGTGCTAATTAAAATTACCAGAGATCTCGATCCATAGAAAACAATCAGACATGACAAGGCTGTCCAGTGTGATGTGTATAAAGGGCCAATTTTCAGTAATTATCACTAGAGCTACTTGTTAAAAGTCCAGCTAAGCAACAAAGAGGGAGGAATAAACCTAATATCCTGTTCCTTCTATTAACCTCTCATAGTGGAACAAATGGCCACCCACAACAACAGAAATCATAATTATGCAATATAAAGGCATGACCCTGGAAAGCAGGGAACACTCCCGTGAGATTGGATTGAGGGCACCCAGCAGCTTGCAGGACAAAGTCCTCCATCAGCGCAGTAGGAAGATGGATGAAAGGGTTTGAGAAAGCCAAAGGCTTTGTCTACACTAACACTTCTGTTGGTCAGAGGTGTGAAAAAACACACCCCTGACCGACAAGTTTCACCGACAAAAGAGCCAGTGTGGACAGCACTATGTTAGTGGGAGACGCTCCCTCCCACCGGCACAGAGCGGTTACACAGGAGACTTTACAGCGGCGCACCTGCAGCGGTTCAGCTCCATAGTGTAGACATAGCCAAAGTCAGAGGGTTCCCAGGCACTGGCTAGAATCAGAAGGATCAACAAAAAATCTTTAAAACTGGATGGATTTCTAGACTTCCAGTATAAAGTGATGCAGAATGTAACTCTTCTAGGGGATTAATGGAGGCAAGTTACCAAGCACTGGATACTCTAGCCCTATTCCCTACAAGTGTCTTTTTATAATTCTATATTTGCTATTATACTAACATCACTCTGTAAATATGCTAATTAACTATGTATAATATACTGTTCTTAGCATGCAGCAGGGATGGCCTTTGGCTTGTAAAGGCCTGAAGCCCTGGGCTTCCCCTTTTCTGTCCTTTTGGCTAATACATCATGCTGCCCCAGGCTGCTAACTCAGGGCCCGATCTGGCTCCCATCAAAGTAGGTAGGGGATTGGACTGAGGTAGTGCCAGACAAAGGGTTGCATATACAAAGTGCCATCTGCAGAAGGGGGAAATTTACTCAGGAATCTCCAGACAAAATTCCTGACTCATCATCACTTGGGGAACAGGGTTTTGCAAGGACAGGGCATAGACCTATCCCTTTGCACTGTTCCCTGGGGCCTTCTCCCCTCATGGCACAGGTAAGCACAGCTTACATACCAGACCCTGACACCCCTGGAGCAGGAGATACAGCTGCAACTATCAGCATGAACTCCCAAAGCAATTCCCAGTGGAGCTCTGCCTCAACCAGCAAGCCATTCCCTCTAAACTTGCAGCTCTCCGAATGCATGATGTTCCCTAGGGGGGAAACAGAGAATAATGTCTGTCTATAATGCCAGACATATAATATAATACTCCCATTTTCTCTGATACTTACGGTATATCCAGATGTACCTGATGTTCTATCAAACTATTCTGGAATATTTCCAGTTGACACTACTAAAATGCATAAAAGTTCTGTCTCTCAAATACTTGACAGTCCCAGTTTAGAAACAGTTAACACCATTTTGCTGAGCCTGTGCTATAAAAACAATATGAGCTCCAAACATGGAGGGCAGTGTTTGAAAATTCCACTTTAAAACTCTGAATGCAGTGTGTGTTTTTAAACTACAATCAATATTTTAATTTGATTTACACCCCAAGACAGGAGGTCAGATTCTGGTCTCAGCTATACCAGTGGAGATCTGGAGTAACTTGATTCACTCTAAGGGAGCTACTGCAAAGGAAAGCATGGCGTGGTGAGAATCAGCCCTGTTTTCTGTGGAATGGCCATGCATGCAAGGCAGAATTTCAGACTATCCATCTCTTTAACTAGTACACAGCCTGTAGGAGTTATTAATGAGTTCTCATAGAAGGCAATGCATCTCAAACATACCCAGCAGGACTATGAGAAATGCCTGAAAGATCCCAAGGGGGATTTATTATCTGACAGTAAACAAACATTATGCAAAAAACAACAACAAAAAGCCCCCCAAAACACACCCTCGCCCAACTTCTAGAACGGTATTTTTTTTCTCTTTGTTTCAACAACAAAAGAGGAAGCAGAACCCTGAGACACAATACCATGTAATTTAAACCATCAGGGATAGGATATTCTACACTAATTAATCACAGCACAGATTGGCAAATGCAAAGTATTCCAGGCAATAAAAGGTTCCTTAACAATCACTTAGGGTATGTCTACATCTACAATTTTGCAGCGCTGGTTGTTACAGCTGTATTAGTACAGCTGTATAGGGCCAGCGCTGCAGAGTGGCCACACTTACAGCAACCAGCGCTGCAAGTGGTGTTAGATGTGGCCACACTGCAGCGCTGTTGGGCGGCTTCAAGGGGGGTTCGGGGAACGCGAGAGCAAACCGGGGAAGGAGACCAGCTTCCCCGCGGTTTGATCTCGCGTTCCCCGAACCCCCGAGCAAGCAGGTCTCCTTCCCTGCGGTTTGCAGGGGGGTTCGGGGAACGCGAGAGCAAACCGGGGAAGGAGACCAGCTTCCCCGCGGTTTGCTCTCGCGTTCCCCGAGCCCCCCTGCAAACCGCAGGGAAGGAGATCTGCTTGCTCGGGGGTTCGGGGAACGCGAGAGCAAACCGGGGAAGGAGACCAGCTTCGCAGCGGTTTGCTCTCGCGTTCCCCGAACCTCCCTGCAAACCGCAGGGAAGGAGACCTGCTTGTTCGGGGGTTCGGGGAACGTGAGAGCAAACCGCAGGGAAGGAGACCTGCTTGCTCGGGGGTTCGGGGAACGCGAGAGCAAACCGGGGAAGGAGACCTGCTTGATTACCAGAGAGGCTTCCTCACGTATGCTGGGATACCTGCTTATTCCACGGAGGTCAAGAAAAGCGCTGGTAAGTGTCTACACTTGATTACCAGCGCTGGATCACCAGCGCTGGATCCTCTACACCCGAGACAAAACGGGAGTACGGCCAGCGCTGCAAACAGGGAGTTGCAGCGCTGGTGATGCCCTGCAGATGTGTACACCTCCTAAGTTGCAGCGCTGTAACCCCCTCACCAGCGCTGCAACTTTGTGATGTAGACAAGCCCTTAATGTTGGGACTGTAAACTGAGTATTGTTCTGGTGAACCTAGGCAGATTGGATTGCAGTGATTTTATGTGCCTTTTAAAGTATATACATTTCAAACCATTTTCTTTAATTCCAAGAGAACTACCTGAGGGTACAGCACTCATCTCCCAGCCTAACTACCCAAAGGAGAATTCCAGTGCTTATCTGGTGTGTCAGATAATTAGCATATTGAATCGTTAGGGTAGAAATATGCTAATTATACTACAGCTTACTACCACCATTATTAGTACTGCTATCACTGGTAGCACTGGTGCGGTTTCACGATTTCTGAAAAAAGTGAAAAGAAATTTCCTGGTGTTCACCTCCAGAATGGATGTTAGACTTACTTCAATCAGGTGGCATTTTAGGACTGCAACAGATAGCCCTCTCCTCTACTATCATGTCTACAAACAGTCTCAATGAATTCACATCTTGAGATAATAAAGGCTGCTGCTTGCGAAGATAAAACATCTTTGTCTGCCAAAAATTCAGTTCCATTTATCAGTCCATGAGCTCATTTTAAAATTCTAGGCAGTTCATCATTGGGAGCTAATTGTTTTATTCTACTGTTAAAACTGTCAGCATTTGCTTGGTAAACCATCTGTAATGGCTCAGAGGAACAGAACTGCTTAACAGGCACCACCAATCAGAAGGCTCTAAAGATACAGCTGTGAAATTAAGCCTCTTTTTAATCAGATCCAAGCACTGAATTTCTTTTCCTGCTAATTTTGTTTCTTACAAGAACAGCTTGGGAAGAGAAATTGGAAGACTCCATACACAGGGGTAAGAGAAGCTCAAAACAAAAATGGGATCTTTGTAGACTGCACCAGTTGTCCAGCAAATTGTACCAGTTAGATTTGTTATAGGTTTCCCTCACTGGGTGTATGTTATAATGTGCTTCATCTCTCAACTACAGAGGAAGAAACTGTTGTTCATTACCTGCTTTAGAAGTAGAACTTTCTTTATCAGCATGCCAGTTAAGCACTGCCTGGTGCACCGATAAGGGTGTGCTGGCCATTCTCCCTTCTCTACACTATTTATGCTCTCTTAGTAATTGCACACACAGAGGGTTGCTTTAAAGGGCAAACAGCACTCCTTTCCCAAGGTGTATATATACTCAGAGTGCTGGTGAAGACACTCAGCTGCTTCAGACATGGCCATTGCTAGGTTTGTCCCATTATACACACTTGCAGTCTCTGACCTATTTATTCACATTAAGAGAATTATAGTTTTGCCAAGGTACAACACAAGTCACAAGCAACCTTAGGTGGCACAGTGAGGAGACCAGAGTTGCTACTTAGCACAACCTCTGTGACAGGAATTACTCTGGCCAGGCGAGATTCCACAGGCAGAGATGAGAGAAGCAGACCACCAGTAATGTGTGCATCCACTATCAGACAATTAGCAATTGCTTCTAATGGCCACATCCGCGCAAGCTGAGATAGAAATGCCCCAGACACACAGCCCACACATCTTTGGGAAGTTCTGAGTGAGCCAACGGACCTGTATACTGTGGATATATCCAGCCTACCTGCTTTCAGGCCTGGGGAAGAGGCTCCAGATGCCCTCTTTCTGCCTCCCTTGTGCACCAGAGTGAAGCACATAAGCACTCATAACTGGGATTGCTTCAGATGAGGCAGCTCTGAAAGAAGGCACTGTCCAAGTAGTGCACATTCATTTGCTAAATAACACAAGGCTTGCTTCAGGGAGGTCACTGCAAGCCTAGAAGATGGGTTAACCCATAGACTTTTAAGGCCAGAAGGGGCCATCATGATCATCTAGTCTGACCTCCTGCACACAGTCAGCTACAGAACCTCACCCACCCACTCCTGTCATAGGCCACTAACCTATGTCCTCAACACTTGATTTAAAGACTTCAGTAAAACTGGTCCCAGGTCCGCAAACCTGATAACCCAGCATGGCTTTTTAAAGCATAAAATAAAGTACTTTTCTCGTCACCTGGATTCCCCCAAACTCAGCCAAGCTCTGGTTATGAACAGGTGGACACTTATTTTCCATTTTGTAATCTCTCTAACAGAAATTACACAACCGGATCTCATGAGGTATTTCTGCACGATAGCAGTCATTGCTGTGACAACAACATCCATTCTGAGGCCAAGATAGAGCAAAAAGCAATTCAAAAAGAAGAGATCAGGTGACTGGACACTCTGTGCTAATGAAACTAATTCCTTCTGTATCTGCACATACTGCAGCCTGTCATTGAAGAGATCAATTCTGAAATAAAAAGGTTCCCCTTTACCCTTTTAATGGAAATGTTGAAATATACATGAAAATTGGGTTCATCTATGTGCACTAAAAGAACTGCATTTTGAAGGATGAATATGATGCAAATAACATATTTGTATATGATGTATCTACCTGTGTTCTTCCTAAATGCTTTTTTCCTAGCTAAAGTACTGATTGGACTTTGTCTAGTGATGAGGTTTGCTCCAAATTCAGTTGTGAAGGATGGGGACCAACGGATCCAGCCATGTAACTCCTTCCTCCCACAAGCGTCCTGTAAGTACTCCTGATGACATTGCATGAATAAGGGGTTGCTGGATCGTGCCCTTAGGCCAGTGGTTCTCAAACTTTTGTACTGGTGACCCCTTTCACATAGCAAGCCTCTGAGTGTGACTTCCTCCCCTATAAATTAAAAACACTTTTTAATATATTTAACACCATTACAAATGCTGGAGGCAAAGCAGAGTTGGGATGGAAGTTGACAGTTTGTGACCCTCCATGTAATAAACTCATGACCCCCTGAGGGGTCCTGGTCCCCAGTTTGAGAATCCCTGCCTTAGGCCCACCTCCTATATCCAGTGTCCGGTCTGAGTAGCCAGGCTAGGCACTGGGCAGACGTGTGGAGAGACACCTCCTTCCAAGCCTGCAGAGTAACTGCTGAATGGCTCTAATAGGCTACTTCAGTGCTGTGCACGTTCCTAATGCAGAGTCCTATGGTACTAACTGGCCATTGGGAGATTCAAGCAGCAGCACATTCCCAGCAATGTTCCTCTCCTAGGCAGGCCATGCATTGTCCCCATCAGTCCTCTCTCTGCATGCTGTGACACAGGGGTCCCTACAAAGCCATGTGCTGGGGAGCAGAAAGGTTAAGCACCCTCTATGTGACATCTCTTGTCCCCTGTGCATTGGAACCATACAGCTTCACTGCCAAGAAGGCCTCAGTGCATACAGGGGACAGGACGGTGAGTTTGCCTTAGTCAATAGGAACATTTCACTAAGGTCACAACTCCATTTGGCACAGAACATTTAATGGGACCTGTGCATGCATGTCCCCCCTCCCCCGGAAGTAAACTCTCTCCTGTGGCATTCTCAGACCCTGTAGGCCACATTCTCAAGAGAGCATGACACACACACATATATGCTGGGGGAGGTAAGGGGTGGCTAAGCTCTTCTGAAAATCTGCATCTACTGTCACAACGGGAGCTGGTAGGTGCAGATCTGGTTTTGTGAGCCCACTGCCCTCTTCAAAGTCTTCTCCATGATCTCACTGGTCACACGCAGACAATCGTGTCTCCTGATCACTTGTAATTGCTTTTCATTTGGTAAATATTGCTAATGGTTTAAGGAGGTTTCTTTCTTACAAGGCCAGTTAGCCAGTGGGCAAAGTGACTCATTCCAGCTTCCTCTAGCTACACAGATGTAACTCAAACTTGTGCATAGGCTGTGCCGGTGTAAAAGATGACTTGCAAGGGTGCAGTTTACCTAGGTTTCAAACTACAATGGTGCAAAAAGAACCCAACAACATAGGCAAGACCTAATTGAGAATTGCAATAAAAGGGAAGCAGTAAAACAACTTTAAGGAGAAAACCCAAATGACATATTTATAATAACAGTCCCCCTGCCAGCAGCTTATAGTGTTTTTAGATCCAATACAATTAAAATAAATGGTTGTTTAAAACACTACAGTACTTTGCTCTTCTAGAGGAGAGACGGCTCTTTTTTGGCTCCCTCTCATTTTAAAAATATATAGTGTGCATAATGGAAAATAAATCAACTGTATGTGAGGATGGGGTAGAAAGCAGATAGGATTAGCGAATTAACTGATTATGCACTCCAGGCTCCCTAGAAAACCAATGGAAACGGTATGAAACTCATTAGAGACCTCTTCAGTTTGCATTAACATAAAAATCAAATCCACTGGGCTCAGCATGTTTTCCACTATGTAACATTACGCTGGCTTTTGCATCCTGAATATTTTGCCTATACAGTACAGATCTAAAGGCATGGTCCTGCCATTCTTGCACAGAACTTCCACTGACTTGCATGTGGTATCATTTTGCTTCTCAAACAAGACTTTCAATTTAAGCAAGTCTTATTGAAAAGTTGGATTGGAAAGCATCAGCAAGCACAGATTTTAATAAGTTGGTATTAAAATATAGATTCCTCCTTTGAATGATCATTATAGTTATGAAATAATCTGCACAGAGGTCCTCATTCAGCAAAGTACTTAAGCATGTGCCTAACTTTAAGCAAATGAGCAGTTCCACTGAAGTCAATGGGGCCATTAAAGTCAGTGGGGCTATTTACATGCTTATAGTCAGGCAGAGGCTTAAGTACCTTATTGAGCTGGGGCCGTAAACATATAGATATCCTGAAAAATATGTCAAACTGAGTTATTTAGCAAATACTGTATCAAGTGTTAGGTATAAACAAGCAGGAACTCTGCTGCCCCCCGCAGGTGAACAGGTTCAATACCCAAGTAACAAAATAATTTAAAATTAATAAATGGAATTATTTATTAAGCACCTGATCTCAAAAGGTGCTGAGAACCCACAACTCTTACTGAAGTCAATGGGACTTGCAGGTTATAGTCAACTTCTTTCAGGATCAAGCCCTAAATCAATTACATAAAAAGATGCTGTACTAAACTGTTTAACTCCAAAGGAAAACAATAAGAGAAAATAACGAAATGAATGAATCCTTATGACTTTATCATCCATGATATAATTCCAGTAGGTTCAGGAGTCCCTCCTGGCTTCAAATGGAACATTTTCCCTCAGTTATTCTGAATTCCTTATTAATTTACCTCTACCATACGTAATTCATTTCCTAACAAATTTTACCAAAAGTTTTGTTTAATGTATTTGCTTTCACATTACATATTTTAAAAGCCTTTAAATGCTCTGTGGTTTGAGTATTGGCCAAATAAATTAAGGGTTATGTTGATATACATATATTAAATTATGATACTGAAATATAAAGATTAAGAACTGCTAAATGGTAAAATTAAGAGCTTAATTAGTTATACTTAAATAACTTTAATTATGGACAGTGAATGAGTTTCGATGAGGTAACACTTGTCTCAGCCAATGCCTCAGTCTTACTTTGTCTGGCTTGAGTGTTATTTTGCCATTTTTTCCCCTCTTACATAGATTTTCTTAAATAATGCTATTGCTGGCAGGACAAATGGGATGGTTTGTTCATAGCATATGCTGTGTTTTAGGTCAAAATCAAAATTAATTATCCTGATAAATATACAAACCTGTAATGCTCAAAGTCCTTTTCCTGGGAAAAATGAGGGCAAGATGACATGAATATATAATGCAATGAAAATGGTATAAACAGCAAAAGCTGTGTAAATTGATGCTTGCTCCTATGTAAAGTATGGTTAAGACAAATGCTTAATGCTAATTGGAGAAAAGCTAATGAATATGTAAATATGGAAACATATGCAAATCCAAGCAAAGGAGCGGCCCTAACTGGAGAAATAACAGACTAGAAACTGAAGGAATGAGACAGGACCAGACTGGGATCGGATGCATCAATGACCATCATGAAATACAGGAGAACTTCCCAGTATCCTAGAATTCAGTGACATGGGCCCCTACCTATTCCATTTTAACTATTTATCAACTGGCATAAATATATGTTCAGACACTACAACTGACAAGGATTCTGTCTGCATTTTATAAATAAAGATGAAAATTTAAGCCTGAATAGGATGGACTCATGACTGTTTCCAACCTTACGGTGCCAACAACTGGTTCACGGATATGGAGCAAATTCTGCCTTCAGCTATGCTGAGGCAACTCTGTTGAAGTCAACACCTTCAGTATAACTAGAATTCAGCCTATATCATTTATCAGAGAAAAAAGAAAATCAGAGACAAGAGGCAGTGGTTTGACATTTATGAATTTGGTCTAAGTGAGTCTGTGAACTGAATGTAAAATTCATTTATCAGAATTTTCCTTCATTAAGCTACTCTCTGCAACATCTGCTAATGTTAAACTGCAGATGGAATTTTAATCACTATAGCTAGTTATTTAACCCTTGTGCTAATGTTGGGTTGCAAAGAGTGCAATGCTCCTAAGCAATATGTCTCTATCATCCAGCTGCTAACTCCCACAGGATAACAATATTAACCAACTTGAGGAAACTGGCTTGGCAAAATTATTTCCCGCTCCTGGTTCTGCTACAAAGACAGCCTCAGATGTTGGCCTGCACAGCATCTGGACAAAAGAAAACCCAAAATATGAGATTGCCCATGGGCTTCGAAAAAAAAAAGGTTTGGATGCTGGTGTATGAAGTTGGTCCAGTAAAAGATCCTACCTCACCAACCTTGTCTCTCTCATATCCTGGGACCAACATCACTATAACAACACTGCATATTTGGAATGTGAAAGTCAGGCCTGGCCCTGGGAATTCCCTTTCTGAGCCTATAAAAGTACTGCACTGGATTTTATGGGCAACATAGGGTATGTCTACATCTACAATTTTGCAGCGCTGGTTGTTACAGCTGTATTAGTACAGCTATATAGGGCCAGCGCTGCAGAGTGGCCACACTTACAGCAACCAGCGCTGCAAGTGGTGTTAGATGTGGCCACACTGCAGCGCTGTTGGGCGGCTTCAAGGGGGGTTCGGGGAACGCGAGAGCAAACCGGGGAAGGAGACCAGCTTCCCCGCGGTTTGCTCTCGCGTTCCCCGAACCCCCCTGCAAACCGCAGGGAAGGAGACCTGCTTGCTCGGGGGTTCGGGGAACGCGAGAGCAAACCGCAGGGAAGGAGACCTGCTTGCACGGAGGTTCGGGGAACGTGAGAGCAAACCGGGGAAGGAGACCAGCTTCCCCGCGGTTTGCTCTCGCGTTCCCTGAACCCCCCTGCAAACCGCAGGGAAGGAGACCTGCTTGCTCGGGGATTCGGGGAACGCGAGAGCAAACTGCAGGGAAGGAGACCTGCTTGCACGGGGGTTTGGGGAACGCGAGAGCAAACCGGGGAAGGAGACCAGCTTCCCCGCGGTTTGCTCTCGCGTTCCCTGAACCCCCCTGCAAACCGCAGGGAAGGAGACCTGCTTGCTCGGGGGTTTGGGGAACGCAAGAGCAAACCGCAGGGAAGGAGACCTGCTTGCTCGGGGGTTCGGGGAACGCGAGAGCAAACCGCAGGGAAGGAGACCTGCTTGCACGGGGGTTCGGGGAACGCGAGAGCAAACCGCAGGGAAGGAGACCTGCTTGTTCAGGGGTTCGGGGAACGTGAGAGCAAACCGCAGGGAAGGAGACCTGCTTGCTCGGGGGTTCGGGGAACGCGAGAGCAAACCGGGGAAGGAGACCTGCTTGATTACCAGAGAGGCTTCCTCACGTATGCTGGGATACCTGCTTATTCCACGGAGGTCAAGAAAAGCGCTGGTAAGTGTCTACACTTGATTACCAGCGCTGGATCCTCTACACCTGAGACAAAACGGGAGTACGGCCAGCGCTGCAAACAGGGAGTTGCAGCGCTGGTGATGCCCTGCAGATGTGTACACCTCCTAAGTTGCAGCGCTGTAACCCCCTCACCAGCGCTGCAACTTTGTGATGTAGACAAGCCCATAGACTACCATGATATTGTTATGAGCTCAGTGAAACCTTGGTATGGGTTAAGTTAAAACCCAACTGAGACTGATAGGTGTGAATTCCCCAGTCAATTAACATAACTAAGCATAAGGCTGATACAGGACTCAATTAATAAGGAAGTAAAAAGAGTAATATAATTAAAGCTAATGAACATAAGGTTATGGAAAATATCAAGTTAATTTGACAGGATTTTTTTTGATGAGATTACAATTTGATTGATAAAGGCAATAGTGTTGATGTAATACGTTTATACTTCTGTAAGGTATTTTACTTGTCACCACAGGATATTTTTAATAAAAAACTAGAACAATATAAAATTAACATGGCACAGATTAAATGGATTAAAGCTGGCTAACAGATATGTCTCAAAACATAATTGTAAATGGGGAACCATCATCAAATGAGTGTGCTTCTAGTGGGGTTCCACAGGGATCAGTTCTTGGCCCTTTGTTATTCAACATTTTTATCAACGACCTGGAAGAAATATAAAATCATCACTGACGAAGTTTGCAGATGACCCAAAAATTGAAGGAGTGGTAAATAATGAAGAGGACAGCTCACTAGTACAGAGTGTGACAAAGTTGGGGAATTTTTTAGTGTTTTACATAAATAGTGTGTGCGCTCCACAATTTCCCTGTGAGCTGCATGTTTAACAAGGTGGTGGGAGAGGGTTTGTTGTTGCAGATGACCAGGTGTGACCCTCGCCTAGCAGCTGGGTCCCTGAACAACAAGTGGCCCAGCCCAGCTTGGAAGGCAGCCAGTTCTGGACAGTGGGAGGACAGTGGTCTGAGGAGAGAGGACCCCGGTGACCTGACCAACCAGTTCCAGCCAGAGAGGGAACAAAGGATGGAGGCGAGAGGCAGGGCCGTCCTTAGGATTTATGGGGCCCTACGCAGTATTATTAAACTGGTGCCCCTCTGCCGGATGGCAGCCCAAGCTCACAGCCTGGTGAGGGAGGGGGAGGAGGGACTTGACAGCAAAGGATAATGAGATGCCCGGCCTGCCTCATGGTGGCGGAGAGTCACACTTCCCCGCAGAGACTTCCATGCCCTCTCCCTCATGCAGAATGGACATGAAGAAAGTACCTAATTAAAAGCACTAAAATTTGGGAATAAAAAATGTCAGTCACAGGTTTTTTGATATGCCCTGAAGTTTGTCAGAGATTTATTTGCAAAAACTTTAGTAAGGGTGAGTCAGCTGTCCTGCTGAATACAACATTACATATAATGGAATACATGATGCAGCTCTTCTCTGTTTTACATTTTCTTATTCAGTATTTCTAAGTTGAATTTATATTTTAAATGTACTCAAATCTTAAGCCAGCGTTCCAGATTACTACATATTTAACTCACTGAAACAAAGACATTCTTTTAAATTAATCAGAGAGGTTTAGTGTGTTCATAACAATGTTCATTGCTTTTAGAAAAAGGGAACAGTAATTTACTTTGTGTGATCTCCATAACAAGAGACATGGTTATGAAATTTCACCAACTTTAAAAAAATATGTTTCCAAAGATTTTAGGTATAACAAGGATTTTGTCTTACTAAGGTACTGATTTTGCTGGAGGGTTCTTTTAAAACTAGTTCGTCGGATAGTCAGAAGTAAAGAAAGGGAAACTCTTTGTCCAGCTATCTGGAAGGGAAGGACTGTTGTCCCTTTAAGGGCTCTCTTCAGTGGGGAGTGGGGGGAGAGGTGGTGAAGGGATGGACAGAAAGGACAGGAAGACTTGGAAGCACTTTTTTTTTTAACTATAGTAATTAAAATGTGTATTTTAGATAAAGGAGGTCTTTTGAAGGATTTATTTAAAAAACTGTATGTCTGAAGATCCACGCATTTAAGGCTAAAGATGACTGTGCATCTAAAACTCTATGCAAGCATTTTTTAGAACTGTGATTTTATAATCTTCACCAGCTCACTAATGAAATATTTTTAAAGCAAATTTTAAACTAAGGTCCTGTAGACTGACAAGTTCTGTGTAAATATTACATTAATGTACAACTGTTTTTGTCAGTAAAGTCAGAAACTGACAGTATAAAAATTTATTTGGGCATAAGCTTTCATGGACATCGGATGAAATGGGTTCTAGTCCACAAAAGCTTATGCCCAAATAATTTGTTAGTCTTTGAGGTGACACAAGGACTCGTCCTTGTTTTTGCTGATACAGACTAACAGGACTACCACTCTGAAACCTGTCAGTATATACCTTGGGGTTGGCAAATGCCTGTTAAATGGCTTTATTACCCCTTGAATGTCTCTTTAACAGTTTCAATGTTGTGCTAATAGGTCTGGCAGGCTGGAGGTTTTTTCACTTTTAACTACTAGATTCCCTCCCAAGGAAGACTCACCAGGCTAGAGCAGCCATCTGTGGGAGCCTGCAGGAAGGGTCAGAACAGGGATAGGAAAACAAGAGGGTGGACACTAAGACCCAGTGGTGCCCCAAATTTTCAGGTGCCCTAAGCAGCTGCCTATGTTGCCTATGTCTAAGGATGGCCCTGGCGAGAGGGCTCCAGTGACCTGTTTACCTGGGACGGAAGACAAAGGACAGGGGAAGAGCTGTTGGGGTCGGTGATATAGGATGCCTCAGCTGGAAGGAGGGGGCTGCTGGACTAGGGAGAGCAGCTGTAGCCAACCTGGATGCAGAACAGACCTAGATGTACTGTGCTGAGGGATGCTAGGCCTGAGGGCCCCGAAAGTTTCCTGTGCTGGGTTCAGATGCTCAAGAAATCTTTCTGTTTTACACTGGCTGAGAGTCACTCCAGTCTAGAGATCAGAGATGCATTATTCCCTCTGAGGGTGGAGGCCCCAGGGGTCCAGAGTGAGTGG
This sequence comes from Gopherus flavomarginatus, assembly GCF_025201925.1. NCBI lineage: Eukaryota > Metazoa > Chordata > Testudines > Testudinidae > Gopherus > Gopherus flavomarginatus. The sequence goes on along the minus strand of NC_066625.1, from coordinate 18,001,591 downwards.
ACTCCCTGAGGGGACCCACGGCGAGAGACAGGTGTACTGAAGACCATAGGCGCCGACTCCGTGGGTGCTCTGGGGCTGGAGCACCCACGGGGAAAAATTAGCAAGCGTTCCGCACCCACCGGCAGCCAAGCTTCCCCTTCCTTCTCCCCCACAAGTGCACCGCGTCCCCACTCCTCCCCCTCCCTCCCAGCGCTTCCCACTCCCCCCCCGCCTCCCAGCGCTTCCCACTCCCCCCCCCCCCGCTGCCTAACAGCTGTTTGGCGGCGCTTAGGACTTTCCCGGGGGGGGAGGAGTGGGGACGCAGCGTGCTCAGGGGAGGAGGCGGAGAAGAGGTGGGGAGGGGCGGGGACTTGGGGGAAGGGAGTGGAATGGGGCCAGGGCGAGGGGGTGCAGGGGTGGGAACAGGCAGGACAGGTCGGGGTCCAGAACCCACCGGGCAGAGAGGAAGTGGGTGCCTATGCTGAAAGCTCAGAGAGGTGCAGTTCCAGGAGGCAGAAGAATCTAGGAACAAAGAATGTAGGATATATTTACAGGATGGGAGACTCTATCCCCGGGAAACAGTGACTCTGAAAAAGATTTTTGGGGGTGGAGGATAAATAATTAGCAAACATGAGCTCCCACCGTGATACTGTGGTCAAAAGGGCTAATGTGATCCTTGGATGCATAAACAGGGGAATCTTGAGTAGGAGTAGAGAGGTTATTTTACCTCCGTATTTGGCACTGGTGGAAAACTGCATCCAGTTCAGTGTCAACAATTCGAGGATGTTGAAAAACTGGAGAGGGTTCAGAGAAGAGCCACAAGAATGATTAAAGGATTGAAAACACGCTTTATAGCAATAGACTCAAGGAACTCAATCTATTTAGCTTAACAAAGAGAAAGTTAAAGGGTGACGATAGTTTTTAAGTACCTATTAGGGCTACAAATATATGATAATAGGCTCTTCAATCTAGCAGAGAGAGGTGTAACACAATCCAATAGCTGGAAGTTGATGCTAGGCAAATTCAGACTGGAAATAAGGTGTGAATTTTTAACAGTGATGCTAAGTAACCGTTGGAATCATTTACCAAGGGTTGTGGTGGATTCTCCATCAGTGGCAATTTTTAAATCAAGATTGGATGTTTTTCTAAAAGATCTGCTCTAGGAATTATTTTGGGAAAGTTCTCTGGCCTGTGCCATATAGGAGATAAGACTAGATTATCTGGCCTTGGACCTATGAGAGTCCTCCCCTAAGATAAAGAGTATGTGAACCCACCCAGGAGTTTTGCTGAATATTGTTTTGGGTGAGGGATGCGTAGACAGAACAGATAAAAAATCTGGGGGAAGGAGAGAGAGAGTGTGCGCCTGAAGGAACAGCTGAAAGCACATGGCTGACTCTGGAAGAAATACGGGGAGAGATTTTTGGAACAGTGGTGCAGGCTGAAAAGAGTGCTCTTAGTGCTGTCAGCAAAAGACACTATTTCCTGCTATTTGATTTCTTGTGCATTCAGAGACACAGGGTTTTGTACATTCTTTGCAAACAAATAAAATCACACCAAAGAAATACTGGTCACCAATTTCTCTTCCTAACTGGAACAACTTACTAGACCCTGAATTTTTGCCTAGCCATTTGGGTCAAATGGGGCAATAACATTGTACCTCGAAGAGGCAGCCTCTACAAGTGCAGTGATTATATTCTGGCATGTCCACCTCCAGTTCACATTCAATGTCATCTACTCATGGTCATGCTGATAATGCTACATAAACCCTAGAAGGTTCTCCTACACATATTACTGAGGCTATTACCTATTCTTGGGAGGGAGGACAAGGCACCCTTATAGCACAGTGCTGGGACCCCTAAGTAGCAAGAAATGTGACAGGTGTCTGTGCTTATAAGAAGACCTTGAATACAGCCAGAAATGACACCACAGGGAATATGATCCCAAGATGAATCAGAACAAAATACTAGCTATACCAATATATCATTTTTTCAATTTAAAAAAGAAGTTGGTAAAGGGAATACATGCAATTTCACATGAGAGTAGGCCCGATCATTTCCTTTTCTTACCATCTATTCCCTGCGCCACTGGACCTGAGCCCAGCTAAGCACTTCAGCATGTGAGTGACTTTAAGCATATTTCTGTATTTCAAAGGGATTACTCATATGTCTAAAGGTACCCATCTGCTTAAGTGCTTTTCTGGATCAAGACCTGGCTGCATATGCAGCCCACACTCCCCACCCCACCCAGCTACCTACAAGACCAAACTGAAAGAACTGTTGTCTGTGGTGATGTTACTATTTGTAAACCTGGACAGAATAAAGACAGAATAAATCCATGCTAACCTCCAACTCTTTAGAAACATTGCATGACATCAGTGTTAATCAAATGGACGAGGACAAAATTAACAGTGAAACATGCTTTATTTGCAGTCATTCCTGTGTGTATTACAAACAATAGAGAGGGGGAAAAATCTCTATGAAATGCTACTTGACACTTTCCTGTTAAGTAGCACTTCATGGCATTCACAGCAGCAAATCAATTATCCAAGAGGGGGTGTTTTTTTCTCTGAGCCCTATTGTTTGTTTTCTAATCAAGCAGGCAAATAATATTGGAATTAACAGGAATTTACCTAATGACCAGATAAACCTTTCAACTATTGGGGTTGTGCAAACATCATGCTCTGTGAGGTGATCTGTTAAAACTATCCGTGCACTACAGATTAGAAACAGGGTATTTGTTACAGATACAGGTGTAGAGAACAAAGAGACTTATATAATGTGATATAAAAATCAAAAGGATGCTGTGCAGAAGAGTTTGGAATCTATTCCACCGCATTCACACAGAATTCAGCTGCTGTATCAGTTCTTTGTATTTTCTTTCCCCTCTATTTCTAAATCGATTTGAATACAATAGATGAGCACGACCAGATTCTCCTTTCACTTGCACTGGTTTTATATTGGGACAAATCCACTGATTTTACCCAAAGTTAGTCCTGAGTTATACAGGTGAAAGCAAGAGCAGAAACAGGGCCCTTCGGATTAATCCTGAGCTGCACAGAGCTCATGTTTGCAGCAGATGGGCAAGGAGGCAAAGATTGTTCAAAACCACCTTTCTACCTCCCCAAATCCTAGGGGTGGTTGGGATTGAACTGGCGCTGGGCTCTTATGCCAGAAAGGATGACCAGAGCCTGGAGCACATCAGCTCTTCTCCTTCCGCCCCCTGGAACACCTCCTCCTATCCCAGAGTGCTCTTTACACAGCAGAGTGGAGGCATCAGGAGAGCTGGTGCAAAGGGGGCTAGCATCAGCTTCATGCTAGTTGAGGATTCCACCTGCATTCAGGTTTAAGGTCCTTTTGCATCATCCTGTAGACACAATGGGACCCTACCTGGGCTGACGATCTGATTCTGGGTGGCTACACCTCACCTGACAGTTTAGGACCAAATCCTGCATTCCTATTTCAAGCAAAATTGCCCCTGAAGCTGGGTGAAAGAATGCAAGATCAGACCCGCATACTTCAGGCATCTTTGCCCAGCTTCCAAACACAACCAGTGGCTTTGTTTACAGATGTGATCTGGCTCTGAGGACCCAGCAGTAGGGCTGTATACGGTAAGCCTGAGCATGCAAACACACAGCACAGCGTAGCCCCTAGCCATCTGCATGTCTAGCAGAACAAGCTAAACTTGAACGGGCATATTTTCAGGCAGTTATGAGGCCAGGGTTTATGCCTGCAGTGACTAGGGTTGCCAAGTTTCTAATTTCTGAAAACTGGACAGTACAGCAGGAGAGCCAGAACCTCCCCACCTCTTCCCCCAAGGCTCTGCCCCTCCTGTACCTCATCCCCCAATCCCCACCCCCATCACTCTCAGCTCTCCCCACTCCTGGTTCCTCCTCCCTCGGTCCTGTCCACCTCCCTCCCCACAACCAGCTGGGCTCCCTCTGCTCTGGAGCCTGCCCACCCACAAGATGCAGGTAGGAGGTGGCCTAACCTAAGCAGGGGCTGGCATGGATTAATGACCCAACAGATCCTCCATTGTCCCCCCATCTCCCACCTGTGGTAACTGGACTTTTGGTGTCCGGTCAGTACATGTGACTGAACACTGTACAGGTCCCCTTTCAACCGGACTTTCCAGTTGAAAACTGGACACCTGACAACCCTACCAGTGAATCATAGGCATCAATATGAGCTGTTACTCCTCTAACTTCTGGATTTACAAACTCCCTTTGGGGTGCCATGCCTCAGATCCACACTCAGAACAGAACTGTGGGCGCATTTTTGCATGTACAAGTTGACACTGCAAAAGGAGAAGCCTTTAACTCCAAAAATTGTTCCTAGTACCAGTAAATGTCAGGGATCGCATTGAAACCCAGTTCCAGACAGAATATCTGTGCTGATTTTAAAACCATTGCAGGAAAGGTAATTATGTTATCAATTTCACTGCAGACAGTTTTATTAGGAGAGAAGCAGCACTGAAAACAAACTAAGGAGATAAAGGAATCTGATGGGAAAGAGAAATGTAAAAGCCATATTTACATATGAAGAGTCTTGAATATAATCCATTATTGCCTAGCCTTCCTTTGGAGACAAATTGGATAATAGAGAGAACCCTTCAATACAGTAGCGCCATTGCTATGCGGCATCTTAAAGTCAACGGTCTCTGGGTTACAGAGACAGACTCTGCCACCACATTCACATATATTATGTGACAATTATGGAAGCAAAGATAAATATCAGGTTGAATGACAATGCTTTCCACACTCAGTATTCTAGCTACTGATACTTAGAGAGTTTTAGGGCATAGAGCATAGAACAGATACAGCCTAATAAACTGTAATGAATCCTTTCACCATAACAAACAAACACAAGACAGATAAGCCAAAGAGGCAGAGAGGCATAACACAGTAAAAATAAATGCACTTGCAAAATTGGCTAGTAAATCAGCTTTTAAATAGGAGTTTTACTAAGTTCTTTTTATTATGCCAAACTCAACAAAGGAATATTAAATATAGGCAAAAACCAGTTTATTTTATACTATGGCAAAAGTTGTATATACTCTGACATTGCACACCTTATCAACACATTCAATTGAATTTGAGTCTAATTTTACCTTCTGATGAGATGATGCCACATTGACCAAGGTACAGCAACTGCACCGCTCCACAAGGATTTCTTGTTTTCATAGGTATTAATTTTAAAGAATATTAAAGTTCTTTCACTCTCTTATTTAACTTATTAAACCATTCAGCCTGATATAAGGAGCCAAATTTGTCCCTGGAGTAACTCCACTTACTTCAATGCAGTTATAGCAAGGATCAATCTGGTCAAGTTGTCTAGACCCTGTAGGGTGACCAGATGTCCCGATTTTATAGGGACAGTCTCAATTTTTGGGTCTTTTTCTTATATAGATTCCTATTATCCCCCACCCCCTGTCTCAATTTTTCACACTTGCTATGTGGTCACCCTAAGACCTCGACTGCCTGCTCTGCACTTAACTTCATTGGCCATATCCTGAAGTACTTACTGAAACCTGGATCCTGAAGGTTGCTGAGTGAAGCACAGAGAGCCACAGGACTAGAACTCCACATCCCGGGGCTGCTCAGCACTTGTGCAGTGAGGCTTGTGCAGGGTGTGAAAAAGTGCAGGCAGAGCTCAGCAGCGTGAGCAAGCATATATTGCACACGCTGGGGAGTAAGGGGCTTGTGAGGGACATGCTGAGGACAGAACGAGATCAGGGCATTCTTGTTTAGGTATAATCCAGTGAAAGCAAACAATGGGCACAGCTGCCGTTTGGGAGATTTTCAATTACTCTCATTGCCAGCCAGTAGTGGCTACTTCCATGAGACTGAGTATTGCAAAATTAAGGGCCAGTTGCTGTCAGAACTGCTTCCAAAACACTGCCTTGCTGTCACTGGGGGCCCAACAGCCAGCAGTGCCTGCTCCCCTAAGCTAACTTTCCCCATGAACAATGACCGATTTCAGAGCAGCAGCTGTGTTAGTCTGTATCCGCAAAAAGAACAGGAGTACTTGTGGCACCTTAGAGAGTAACAAATGGGTGTTACTATTGTTTCATTTTCTCTGTGTATACATATCTTCCTACTGTATTTTCCACTGCATGCATCCGATGAAGTGGGCTGTAGCCAACAAAAGCTTATGCTCAAATAAATTTGTTAGTCTCTAAGGTGCCACAAGTACTCCTGTTCTTTTTCCCCATGAAGTGAGACTCATGACCACACTCAGCCAGCTCTCTCAAGCCTCACTACCCCACCCTGCAGGATCAAGCCCTTTCGTCCTTACTCAGGCATAACTTCCATTTAAGTCGATGGCACCCCTGCCTGGCACCCCTGCAGGACTATGGCCCATAGGCCATAACTTTCAGGGAAACAAAATGTTGACGGGGTCACCTGCTCCATGCTAGCCAAAAAACATGCCGTTACCTTCTGCTCTTCTCTAATGGCTTGCCAATTGTCAGCTTGAGAAGAGTGCCAGTGCTGCTAATACACACCAAGACTGGATTCAACAGGATGGCTTGGGGGCTGGTAACAAGAGACAGATTCTTCCTCCTCTAGGACACCGTTTCAAAATCAGTACAGAACCGTTTGTGGCTGAAAGTCAACACTACCAGAAAGCAGTGTGGTGGGCTGCTATACTGATACATTACAAGAAACAGGCAAATCAGCTGAGAATCTTGCCCTGCTACAGTACAGTCCTATGAACAGAGGATACAGCTTTGCCCTGAAAAGTGATGAAGTACCATAACATTTAAAAAGGAAGCATCCTTTGCTAAAATGCCAGATGCACTGCAGGCTGGCCGTCATGGAAAAAGTTATGCCATGAATGATAAGTCATGGGATACTGTGGTTGTTTCTCCATCATTTCAACGCTTATCCAACAGTATAATACCAGACAGGAGGACAGACTAAGAGGATTCCTTTTCAGAACACACTTTACATCCTAGAAACAAGGCTATAATTACTACAGAGCTCAACAGAAGGCAGAGTCACATCCTCATATGAAAAGCATCTCATGATCTAACTTGGGGGTTGGGAAAGAATGTTCATTAGATTCAGATTCTATCCATGGCTTCAAAGGCGTCAAGAAGGAATGTTCATTAATGGATCCAGAAAAAAAAAACCATTACTTCCTGGTTCACTAACAATATACCCATTTTTGTCCAAAGGCTTCCATGGAGTCATCATTCACTAGCAAACTATGCACTTGAAAACGATTCATTAAACTTCCTTTGCATAACTGGCTGCAGCTAGCTATATGCATGTGAGAAGGATGTTCATGCCTAACAGAGATGCAGAGAGAAGGGAAAGAAAGCAGGAGAAGGATATATCCTCCAGTCCTGGCACGTGTAGATTTCTTTTTACTATCAATATTTGCAAACAGCACCATATGCAACTTGGAGGGTGGTGTTATTCTGTTAATACTGATACATCCTTTACAGGAAAGTCCAAATTTGGTTATCTTTATAATTAAATCTTGGGTCAGATTTCGGGGGGGGGGGGAGAGTTTCAGACCCTGCCCCATTCCATGCTTGGAAACAGAGTTTGAGAGGGTGTTGTGCTGATACCATGAAGTGCAAAGAAGACAAGCAGGATTCCAGCTCCTTGCTAGGGAACTGCCACAGACGCGTTTCCCATCTTCTGTCTCCTGTCTGGGTCCAGCACCCGAGGTCTTCTATAACATCTGAGCTCAGTCAGTAAACGATCACTCTCATTTAAACCACAGGATCACTCAGTTGCTCCTGACGTCTAGGATGAATTCACTCACATTACACTTCTGCTGTAGGTACATCAGCACCCTGGTAGCAGAGATTATTCATACATTCCAAGGCCAGAAAGGACCATTGTGATCATCTGGTCTGACCTCCAAACATCTAGCTTCTGTCTCTTCGTCTGCTTTCCCATGACCAGATGGATTTAGAAAGCTTGCGTTTTACAGTTTAATAGAACAAATAAATTGCCTGCCACTTTGTGCGGTGCTTGGGTTTAATTAATTAATTATTAGCTATTATTTTTATAAGAAACTCTCAACTTGCAGTGTCCATTCTCCATGAATTCCTGCTAGGGGGTTAAGACCATTTCCCATTTATTGTCTATGTGTCCCTGACCTATCAACATTGTGCCCCCAGGACCACTGTTTGCTTTCCCTTCATGTTCTCGTAATACCACTAGGATCACATTCTGAAGCCTCAGGGACCTGGAAGAATGACCTCCCAGGAACATGGGCAGTGCTGACAGCAACTGTGTGCTCTTGTTAGAACTCCAGATCAAGGGCCATAGGGTGTGTGATGCACAAATTCATGAACACTGACTTAAGGGTATTTTAAAAATTCTGACATAAAAGGCCAAATTATGATCTGAATGCAACGGGTGCAAATCCTAAGTGACCCCACTTACATCAATGGAGTTTTCTTTGCCTATAACTGAACTACACAGATTTAATGGAACTCAGATGTTTCAGAAACAGCACCGTCCACTGGACCCAGGCTACCCGTGATGAGCCAATTTAAGGGGAATGAGCTCATCAAGGTAGGGGGTTCAATAATGAAAGCCTGGGCCTGATAAAAGGCCATCAAGGGTATGTCTACACAGCAACAAAACAGCCTGAGATGAAGTCTATAAAATTGCACTGTAAACTCTAGGACCCCACAAGGGGGGAAGGTTCCAAAGCCCAGGCTCCAGCCCAACCCCAAACCTCTACACTGCTCTTTTATAGCCCCATGAGCCTGAGCCAGCCAGCCAAGGCTGTTTTATTGTAGTGTAGATGGACACCAAGGCTCAGTTCCAGGGAGGTGCTCACAGAGACGGAGTCTCTCCTAAGGGAGCAGAACTCCCAAAGTCCACAGGCCCCAAGAAGAGAAGGCTGTGCAAACCCTGAGCCAACAGGAGAGATTTCATGTCAAGTTTATTTGTGTTTACTAAAGCATAATCCCAGAAAGAGAATTTTGTCTTACACCATTTTGGACTCTATGGAGTCTTTAAGGGGTCCTGAGAGAAAAGAATCTCAGGCAGGGAGTGCCTGTAGCACCACACTAGAGCTGGAGAGGAGGGGTGTGCCCTATGACAGCACTGAAATGTAATTTTTAATGCAGGTTGCTTAGCAGCAAGATAGCTATCCCTGTCTGTAGCTAGATACTTATAAAGCTCCCATCACCACTGTATCAGAGCGCCTTGCATGTATTTTAAAATAGAAATAATCTCATTTTCTTATTTTCCAGCCTGGAAGAGAAATAGCTTGATTAGCTTACAGGTAGAGAGGGGTGTTTATTTTGTTTGGGTATGAAAGCAAGAGGCTCTCTGTGTGTCTAAATGTGTGAAGAAATTTTTGACAGAAAACTATGCTTTGGAAATGAGAGCTGGGTCATGTTCTGGCCCCACATCTAACACAGTTTGCAACCCCTGCAAACTGGCAGTTAAAGGGGATGTTGACATTTAACTACTTAGATGTTTGAAGGTCAAGTTTCCACATATTCAGGCAGTTCAAAATTCAGGTGCATCTCTGGTCATGCCTGCAGTTGAGGCCAATTTCATGCTTCAACGTATGAAGCTAATTGGAAAATTTAAAGATTTGGCTCCTTATCATTACAATACCAGTGAAAAGCATCAATATCTCAGTGTCTTGATCATGTGATTTATATTTTTGCAATAATCACCACTCTAATATGGCCAGAGGTACTGGAGGCAGAAGGCCTACTCCATTAACTGTGATTGCTATGAGGCAGGGACAAGACTGAATTTTATTTCCTGTTTGGTCAGGAAAGCTCAGCAGAACAGGTGACCAGATGTAGCATAGTGATAGAACAGTGACAGATTACACTACTTCACTGTTACACTTGACTAGCCATTAGTGTCCATGCATTTTGTGTCACAAAATGGTGCCTAAAACAAGGGATGCTGGAACAATTTTTACAGTGGGGATGCTGACAGTCATTGAACCAAACTGCAAACCCTGTATATGATGGAAACCACTTCAAGCCGGGGAGGGGAGGGAGGAGGAAGGGAGCAGAGGAGGGCACTGCACCCTCAGCACCTATACCTAAAACAAGCATCTATCACCAACAGCAACACAGAATTTCATGGAAGCGCTAGTGCTTCGCATCAAGTTGTAATGGCTTAAAAAAGGAATAAATATCCTTAAACACAAACAGAAGGAATCTTTTTCAATAATATGTGGATGTTCAAAACCAAACCAACAACAACAAAACCCAAACCCGAAATATTCTGCAAAAATTCAGATGCAATTAAATCTCCTTTGAATCTTCCTTGGGGAGGGCGGGGAAAAGAGAGGTGAAACAGGTTTGTTTTACTACTGGGCAGTGCAATTTGATTATTATTTTAGCCAAAGCAGTTTCTATCGAGCAGAAGTTAATTAGAGCCCTGGGGTAAATTTTTTAAAAGCACCTAAGTGATTTAGGAGCCTGTTATAAACAGATAGCTAAGGGTTAATGTCTCTTTCACCTATAAAGGGTTAACAAACAGTGACCTGCAAACACCTGACCAGAGGACCAATCAGGAGACAAGATACTTTCAAATCTCGTGGAGGGAAGCCTTTGTTTGTGGGTTTGGGGTTTGGCTTTGTTCTCTCTGGGTCCTGGACGGGACTAGAGGTGCAACCAGGTTTCTGCCAATCTCCCTGCTACAGTCTCTTATCTATTCAGAATTGTGAGTAAGAAAAGGCAGTCATAGTCTTTTAATTTGTTTTTTTTTTCATTTACATATGTGTACTTGCTGGAAGTAGCTTAAATTGTGTTTTTGCTGGAGAAAGTTTCTTTCTATTGTTTATAAGTTGAAAGACCCTGTAACTGTTTACCATCTAAAGTGCAGAGATAAACCTTTTACTTTTTTATTAAAAGTTTTGCTTGTAAGACCTGTTCATTTTTTTCTCCTAGTTAAGGTTCAAGGGAATTGGTGGAGAGAAGGGAAGGATAAAGTTTCTCTTTGTGTTATATTCACGCAGCTTGTATTGCCTCTGGGTGAGGGGGAAGGTAACACTCCTCTTGGTGTGGTGATTCAAGAAGCTGAATCAGGTGATCTCCTAGTGTTCCCAGGGCGGGAAGGAGCTGGGAGGAAGAAGGGAGGGGGAAGGGAATGGTTTATTTCCCTTTGTTGTGACACTCAAGGAATCTGGGTCTTGGGGTCCCCTGGGAAGGTTTTGGGGGGACCAGAGGGTATCAGGCCCTAAAAATTCCTGATTGGTGGCAGTGCTACAGAATCTAAGCTGGTAATTAAGCTTAGAGGACTTTATGCTAGTACCCATATCCTGGACGCTAAGGTCCAGATTTGGGAATTACACTTGACAGAGCCTAAGGACCAGGTGTCATAGGCAGTTAGGCATCTAAAGATGCAGATACAGCTAGGCACCTACTGGAGTTTTCGTAAGCACCTAGGTACCTAATTTCCATTGAAATCAGGCACCCATCTGAACCTTTATGCAGCTAAATATCTGGGAAAATCTGGCCCTAAATCCCTATTAAAAATGGGACTTGGGCACTTTAAAAGCTGCACCCTCAGACTGAATTGAGAAATAGCACCATGAGAAATGGAGCTAGCCAGACTGAAACCTACAAACAATTTAGAAGTAAAGGATTTCACTGACTGTCACATAGACATACCTAAAGTTATAGCCAGATCCTGCAATCCGCAATTATACAGTGCCGACAAGCAAAAATGGCACAAGCTCCCTCCCTACCCCAGCCACCCGCTTTACAGCATATCTCTTTAAGAGCACTCTGCTGTATTTTACATTTTGGGGTGCAGCAAGAGGATTCCTGCTATGCCTCCATTTTAAGAGCAATCTCCCAGCTTCACCTCCTATTGTTTGTTACACAGACTCATGTTTAGAATGTAAACTCCTTGGGGTCGGGCCCATGTTTCTGATTCTCTATGTGCATGCACAGTGCCTAGCACAATGCAATTACTAGCTATTATTTACATTGATAACAGTATTCTGATGCCTCAGTCAGAAGCAGGACCCCACGGGCTCGGTGTTGTACAGCCATAAAGAAGAAGACATTTCTTGCTCCAACAGCTTACAATCTAAATAGGCACAACACGGATGTGTCAAAGGAGGAAGAGAAGTGTGACAGCAGTAGGATCACATGGTTGCGTATATTCCCTTAGTGGAGGGGGTATCAAAGGATTATTGTTTTATATCAGGTAAGTGAAGAAGAGATGTTAATGAGTTACTAACAGGCCATTTGCCTGGGAGGGACTAGTGCTTTGGGGGCCATCTGGACAATACTGCAATGCAAATATTATTAATATTAACAACATTAATACTTATTAACTAGCTTACAGACATGGAACAACCACATTTCTTGGATTCTAAGAAGTTTCTTTCCACTTTATAATGAAGTGTCTTTTGGAAAATGATCAAAACTCAGATTAAAAAGTATAGCTCGGCAAGTTCCAGCATCGCTCTTGACTGAGGTGAGTAGATATCTTTACATCCTCAACACTTGGAGGTATTAATCTCTAGGGTTTAAAGCTCCCTTTTTGCTTGCTTGTGTACTTGGCAGGCAATCACCCTATGGCTCCACTTGAAATTAACTGCCTATAATTCTGGTGTCCAGGCCAAATTCCATCTTTCCTTTAGTAAGAGACACATGACAATTAACACGGACCATTCTTTAATAGCTGTTGTGTTTGTCTGCATAGAGCCAATCCATGGTCTGTGTAGACTTAACCAGCTGACAGCACTGGGGGCTGTCTATCAAGTGCACAAAAGGCTAAGAGAATAAAAGCACAGTGCATTTCTACCGCGCTTTGCATACAAATGCAAACCTCCTAGTCAATAGGTTTGAGGCACCAAAATAAAAAAAATATTCTCCACTAGCTGTTGACATGCTATTTTTTAGTTGTACAAATATTTAAGGGTAGTGGAATGTATTAGTATCAACAGCTGCTATGCACATAGCACCTTTTAACCCAAAGCACTTTACAAACTACAGCCAACATTTTATAAGTTTTGACTGACTTTCAAATGCAGCACCCAAAATGAAGGTCTCCACACACGTAGGCCCAGATCCACAAAGGTATTTAGGCCCGAACTGAATTGAAATTGAAATCAATGGAATACCTTTGTGGATCTGGGTCCTAGTGCCTGAGACCGCTTCCTTCTCCCATTCCTTATCATCTCTGAAAATTAGGCACAAAATGTCTCCGGTGAAGCACATTACATATAACTGTATATTCTTATGAAAATCATTTCACCAACCACTGAAAGGGGGAGGCAGTGTAGCAGACAGACGACCAATACAGAACACATTTCACAGAAGCAGAAGGAGGAATATTTTGGCTTGTAAATGCCAAGGATTTACACCATGGGATATATAATATTTACAAGGAGCAAATAGAATCTCAGCTTTTAAGGTCTTACTCAAAAACACCCAACACCATGAGCTATACAGAGCTCAATTTATCTGCACTACTGGGTTGCCTTTAGGTCTATGTATGCTACTGTCAAAGGCCAGTTAAATTCATGATGGATCTCAGATAAAAGATGAAGAGCAAATATAGCATCCACTGTGGATTGCCGGGCAGTGAAGTCCAATTGCTCTGGGAGATGGAGTTTCAGAAGGCAAGGCTGGAGCCAGGTGAGTAGGACATGTGAAGACTTTTCCAAGAACAGAGGGCAGAGTTAATTGACCTACAGTTACCACATTCAATGCAGGGACTGTTCCTCCCTTACAGAGCAGAATAATGAGCCCTTCCTTCCACTCCGCTAGTAACTTCCCAGTAGTCCGAGCCCAGACAAAAAGTTGGTGTAATGATACAGCTATAGGCTCTATGGCACACCTGAGAAATTCAGGTATTATGCTGTCAGGTCCGGCAGCATGCCCACTTCGTGGTTTCTTTAGAGTGAACCTCTTCCAATGTAGGTACATTTACAAAAGTTGCAGGACTTCTTCTTGGATAAAGCATATTACCCTCAGCCTTGTTTGTCAGCAAAGATCCCGCAAAAAGTTCATTTTTGGATCGAAGTGACTGTATAGTTTTGAATGTCTGCTGAAATTTATTAAGTTCCCTTCTCTCTTCTGACTCTTTTGTCAAGTTCTCAAAATAAGCTTCAGGAGTCACTTTTGCTGACACTCGAAAAATACCTTGTAAACATTTCTGATCAGTGTCATCCTGGCGCTGTCTATTTCTTTTGCAATATTTGAATCATCCCACTGTACATCTGGAGGCGTCACTTGTAGCATTTCAGTTCTGGGATGGCATCTACTGCTGTTCAGATGATTGTGCTTATGACTGTTCAAGCTAATTCTACGTCATCCAGGAAAGTGCCAAGTGTATCTAATTTGTTTTTCCACTGAGACAGACTACTTATTAGCAAGTGCTGAATTTTCACAGATAGGTTGTGCTTTATGTCTCATGAGGGGCACATTTTTATGTTAAAATAGAGGAGTAACTGGTATTTTAGCAAAAAAGTGATGATGGTGAGCACTTGCTAGGGCTTATGCACCACTGTAGACTCAGTATGACCTTACTATGCTACGATTCGATCAATATGTGGTCCAGTTTCTCCCTCATCCACCCATCGTTGAATATCAAGGTTTCCTGACAGATATCTAAGTGCCTGAACCAACTGCCAGTGTTCGTAATGTTATGAAAAGCACAAAAGAAGAGTAATCTCAGAGTTGTCATTTATAGTTCCAGAGGAAAATGGCCCAAGAATAGTTTTGAAGCCATTTCTGGGACAACTTGGTGCAGCGTTCATATTTACAAGTATAATAAGTTCGTCGTGCAGTGGAACAGATTGCGTCACAGCTGCTAGCTGCTAATAAAATTCATCTTTATTAGCATCTGTAGCTTCCTCAATGGGAGCATAGGCTACACTGATGGACAGCTGTCCATGGCAATGTCTCAACCTGGGATATAACAGTCAATCAGAAATAGGGTGCTATGTTGTAAGTCAACCATACTAAGGTTCAAACTTATGGTTCATTTATGTATAGAAAGATCCAATGCTGTGCTTAAACATGATGGCTACAATTCATATTTTCAATCCAAAGCTAGAGAGAATCATATGATAGGTGTGTGAGTGGGGGTGTATGCATGGAGGGGGAATTGCAGAAATGAGACTTGCATAAAGGGAAAGAGACATTCATTTGTCAGCGCTGTCTGTGCAATGTTGCACACTCAGCTCTCATTAAAAGTAATGGGAACTGTATGAACGTCCCACCATAGTACACTGAAAATTATGAGTTTTAAATAAATGTTCACAAGCAAAATATACACAAAAGGCTTACTGCTCTAAGGCTATATCTGCACTGGAGCTGGAGTTGTAATTTCCAGTTTGGGCAGATATATCTGCGCTAGCACTGAACAAGCTAACACATTAGAGATAGAAGTATATCCATGGCTAGCCACCTCAAGTACATACCTAGGGTTTCCGATGGGATTGTATTGTGGGGGCTAGCTTGCTCCGCCACCCACACAGTTGCAGCTATGCAGCTAATTTTAGCGGGCTAACTCAATCAAACCTAGCACTGGGACATCCATTACACCTCCCAGCTACAGCATAGGTGTATCCTAATCAAATAGTGTGTTACTTCTGAATTTATCATCGACTACACAGAGAGTGCCAGGATCCTCAGCTGGCATAAGCTGGCGTTGCTCCACTGAATTAAATGAAACTATGCCAGCTTAAGACAGCTATGGATCTCGTCCAATATCTGAAGCCACTGACATGGTTTATTTTAAATTATTGAAGATGATCTAGCTACTGGCTGGCCTGGGTGCTTTTACAGATCTACATACCTTCATGGTATCACTAGCCACCCTTCGCAGCATGATTACTTTCCTTTTTAATTGGCTCTTTTCTCATCAGCAAATTTAATTAATTGACTTAAGGTATGCTAGAGCAAGCAAGACCTAAAAGAAAAAAAGGAGGTGACTTTAGTTCCTGTTACGCATACATGCAAAATAACCAAAAGATTGGGGTTCTGCTCCTCTCATTTTCAGACAGAAATTCAGCTCTCATAATGATAATCTGCACATCTAGATCATCTTCCACTTGAG
The DNA here is from genome assembly GCF_025201925.1 of Gopherus flavomarginatus. Classification (NCBI taxonomy): domain Eukaryota; kingdom Metazoa; phylum Chordata; order Testudines; family Testudinidae; genus Gopherus; species Gopherus flavomarginatus. The sequence goes on along the minus strand of NC_066625.1, from coordinate 17,985,582 downwards.
GATCTCAAAGCACTTCGCAAGCACGAACCAGTTAAGCCACACAATACCCCAGTGATCCAGGAAAGGCAATGTAGGGAACACTCATCCAACATAAAAATGCAGCCATCCTTGGAGTAGTCACAGCTGCTTAACTTTATTTATTTAAAAGCACACACTGACATGACATGAAATTGGGCTAAATTTTCTACTGGTTTAAATGGATGCAACTGCATTGACATCAATGGAGTTTTGCCAGCTTATACCAGCAAAGAATTTGGCCCAGAGCCCTTATCATCACCAAGTCCACTGGACTATGTTATTTCCATGCTATTGCTTCTGGATATCTGTTCTTCACTCGCTTCTACGTGGCTATATAGGATTCCTTCTTCCCCACTCTTCATAATAGGTTTTGATATCCCTTGCTAGCACAGAGTAGGACAATGGAAAAGCAGCGTAGTCCTGTGGCTAGGGGATGAGAGCAGGTTCTAATACTGGTTCCGTAACTGACCTGTGGTGTAACCTTGGGCAAGTCAGTTCACCCTCTGTACCTCTGCTTCCCCTTCCACCCTTTGTCTGTCTCAGCTATAGACTGTAAGCTATGCAGAGAAGATGCCATCTCTGACCATGGGTTCATATAGCACAATGAGGCCCTGATCTTGGCTGGAACCTCTACGCATTACTGAAATATCAACAGCAGCAGGGCTACTCAGAATGATATAGTACTCAACATGAGGAAGGTTATCAGAATCTGGCCCTATCGATCTCACCAAGTACTGTGTACTCCATGCCTCTGTGTTTTGATCATGCAGTAGATAATCACAGGTCAGTGATTTCAACAATGAATATTTTGTGCCCTCTGGTACAAACAACCCTGTGATATGATCATTTCCAATATCATCAGTTAAATCTGACTGCTATGTAACAACATGTGATAGTTTATTTTTATGAATCAGTTAGCTTCTGATTGACTCATTTAAAAAAAAGTTATCCATAATAAAAGGTCAGCCATCCAACCATCTGACACCAACTTCATTTGCTCTAATGAATTGTGTTGTATTTCATTCATTGTTCCTGATCATAGGGAGCTGGTATTTTGAAGGCAAGCACTGGAGTATTTCACTCCTGCAGAAAGAAATCACCTGGCTGAAGATTCCAGGAACAAATTCATCATTACACATGAAAGGGGACATTCAAGATGGCATGCATGTAAAGTCATAGCCTTTTCGCTGTGGAAATTTCTGTGCATGAAGGGCAAGATTTAAAATGCTGATCAGCATCACTTTTGTTATGAAATGTTTGGAAACAAGCTAATGGATTGAATTTCAGCTGGTTATACTAGGGTGACCAGATGTCCCAATTTTATAGGGACAGTCCCGATTTTGGGGTCTTTTTCGTATACAGGCTCCTATTACCCCCCACTCTATCCCAATTTTTCACACTTCCTGTCTGGTCACCCTAATTTATACTGATTTGACAGCCGTTTCAGCCATGGAAGAAATACAGAGCTTTACAATAACATTGTCTTTTCGGTGCAGATTCTCTTTTTAATGGCTCAGAAACATTGTTGGAACATTACAAAAAAGGAGAAAAAAATCTTTCCCTCTTTTCCTTTAACTCACGGGAGCATAAATTCTGCTCATGGCCCTTGCTTGGCTGCAGGACTGGGGCACATCAAGTTTCAGGGTCTCTACAAGGGTGCAGAAGAGGCTGTCCACAGTGGCAGCCCCTGTGCTCCGTCAGCTCTGGGGCCTGCTCACTCCTGTTCCTCCCAGAGACCACAATGCCAAAAGGGGGGTAGGTGGGGTGAAGAGCAGATGGACTCACGGCCATGGAGGGAGCAATCAACTGCATCCCAATGTCTGGGGCAAAATGCACCCCCTATACAGCCCGGGAGAGATTGTGTCTGCCTGAGCCAATGCTCCCTCGGGGACCGTTTGGCTCCACACTGCCCTCTGCATCACAGTGGCATGAATGCTACCATCTAGCCCAATGTAACAACTGGGACTGAATCCTGTTTCTGCTTGCATTATAATTTTAAGCAAAGGCATTGCCACCATTCACAAAATCAATTTAACACAGAGAATGCTTGGGGATGAATTTTGCTCTTGGTTACCCCAGTGAAACTGCACTGGCGCAGACGAGAGCAGAATTTGGTTTTTAATGCTTTTGGGCATGGCATTAAAAAGTGGAAATGAAAGTTAAAATACAAGTCTAAACGACATCTGGTGGGGTTTTTGTATTTTTGAAATTGATATTTTCTCCTCTTCGTAACAAAAGCATGTATTAAAATATGAACAACAGAAATGGTCTTTATACAACTCTATACTTTTCTACAATTTGTTTGCCCACAGAAATATCATTCCAATCCCTACTACTGAAAACAAGGGGGAGAGTGGACTGCTCAGTAGGTGACTAGTGAGCTATGCAGCCTTTCACTTCTAGATTACTAGTTCAAATCTGACTAAGGTCAGCAGAGACCAAAATTCCCAACATCAGTGGCTATTCAGTGGCCTACTGAGATGAGCTAGTGGTTTCTGCCCGATTCTCAGTGAACAGATGTCCATACCATAAAATCATCACAACAGGCGTACTTGGGCTTGTGGGGCTATAAAATTGCAGTGTAGACATCCAGGCTCAGGCTGGAGTCCCCGTTGTGGGTTCCCAGGGCTCAGGCTAGAGTAGGGTGACCAGATGGGATGAAGAAAATATTGGGACACATGGGGGGAGTCCCACCGGGGGAGCAAAAAAAAAAAAAAGCGTGGCATCGTGGAGTCCTGCCGGCAGAGAGAGAAAAAAAATAACGGAGTCATGGAGTCCTGCCTGGGGAGTCAGACAGAAAAAAAACGGAGTCCTGCCGGCAGAGTGGGGAAAAAAAACAATAACAAGAAAGAAAAAAACTGGAGTCCCGCCAGTGGGGGTGGGAAGTGGACTCCTACCAGCACAGCAAAAGAAAAAGAAAGGGCAGAGTCCTGGAGTCCTGCCGGCAGAGAGAGAGAGGGGGGAAAAAAACGAAAGAAAAAAAAACGGAGTCCGGCTGGCAGAGAGAGAACAAAAAAAGCGGAGTCACGGAGTCCTGGCAACAGAGGGGGGAAAAAAAAAAAGGCGAAGTCCCACCGACGGAAGAAAACAAAACAGACAAACAAAAAAAAAGGGTGTGAAATATCGGGACAAACATCGATTGGGACACAGGACAAACGTCTAAAAATGGGGACAGTCCCAATTTTATCGGGATGTCTGGTCACCCTAGGCTAGAGCCCAAGCCCAGACATCTACATTACCATTTTGTAGCCCCACAGCCCAAGCCTGAGGCAGCTGACAAAGACCAGGTGTGGTTGTTTTTTTGAAGTCTAGGCATATCCTTTGCTGGAAGTCTCAGCCAACAAGCCAAGGGTTGAAGAGGCATGAAAATACAAACTATCCTCTTCATTCCTTTTGCTACAACAGAAAACCCACAAAAGTAGATGCTTCAGGTCTGGGTTAAGCCACTTCGAAAGGTAGCGCATGGAAGCATGCACTGCCACTACTTGTGCTGCCTGTACTGTGCAACTACTAAGAAGGCTTGTTTCCAGTTACCCTGTGTCTGCCCCTAGAAACTTCTTAAATGTTTTTCCGCAATAATGCATCTTTTCCGGTGCTATCAACCATGTAAGCCACAGCATAGACCAGGAGCAGTCATTTTTACCACTATGTTATCTAACCCTGCTCTGAGAAACTTTTCTGTGTGTCAATTTCCATTGCCTGTTTCCATAACTGAAGAAAATACCAAATTCAAGAATGCAAAAAACTCACCAAAATGCCACCTGGATATTTGTCACCAATCTCTTTTCAGAGTGTTACAAAATCCAAACAGTGAACAATAAATGTCAGCACTTACTTTGTAAGCTCAGTACCTTAATAGTGTCCCTTTAAAAATACAGGCATAAACAAATCAATTTATATCACAGCGGTACGACGGACTAGCACAAGACATGTGCACAAATCTCAAAATAAAAATTCTGTTGAGTCCCAAAATGAGTATTGTTTTAAGTCCTAGGTTGATCATCAGATACTTCTTTCCACCTGCCTCTCATTCCTCTGACTTCTCCATGAAGCACTTCAGGACCCATTCCAATTAGCCTGCCTCTCTCCTCAGTGGAAATGCTTTCCCAGTAGCACCAATTAAGAGTGAAACTGACAAGGTGAGTTCCTAGACAGTTCCATACTACAGCTGACAACACCAGGAAAGCTTCTGTGCAGAGAAGCATGATGCTAATTAAGCTCCTGTAGAAATGACAGAACTGATTGTCCAATAAATGTTAGCTTGCTGAAAAAGAGGAAGATACTGCGTAGGCTAAAGTGCATGCATGTTTACCTCTGAGACAGCCAAGACAGCATCAATTCAATAGCAAGAATGCTTTTACCTGTAAATACTAAGCTGGCATTTTCCAGTTCTTCTTGCGGAACCTTGAAACTGAAGGACTCGTTGTAGAAAGGATCTATTGTACCCTTCATACAAGAGGTTTTCTTGGTTTTGGCTAATTTTAATCCATGAACCAGCTGAATTTTCACAAAGGGATCTGAAAGAAACACAAACACAATTCCAGCTTTACAGTTGCAGCCAGTCAATGTTCCTGTCCCAGAAAGGCTCTGCATAGTGGGGACCAGAGTGTGGAGCGGCATGGTGCAGGAAAAGAGCTCTTGGGTGGGATCTGGACTCATCATGTCAAGGTACCAGGTGACTTGCAGTGAAGATGTACAAGTCTCAGGCAGCAGAATTCAGAATGTTTCTGTTGACTCTGCATGGAGTGCAACAAATGGCGACCTCGACAGAAGCCAGGTATGTTGGTCTCACTGACAGATGTCAATAGTCTGACAACAGCAGCAGCTGGAGTTGGGAGTCAGGGAAATATATCATGAGGGACAGACAGAATCACCAGCTGCTAGAATGATGAAATAGACCTTTCTCCATACTCAGGTAAAGCAGGTGAGGAGTGAGTTGACATTGTCAAAAATCACACAACATAACAAGTTTTGCAGAATTAAACCACCTTTATATTTAACACTCACACAGCACTTTGTGTCTGCAAAGCACAGTACAAACATTGAGAAATAATCCTAAACCACAAAGCAGAGGCAGGGACAGCATTTGGAAATTCCTGGTTCCCAATCCTATGCTTTGGCCAGTAGACTTGGATTCTCAGTGTTTGATTTATATATATATATATATATATATATATATATTTTAAAAATTTATATTAGAGCTATTCAAAGCCATACATTAATATTAATGGAACCGAGTGTCCAAATCACTTAGGTGGAATCAAAAATGGCAGCCTAACTATACAGGACAACTTTAGAGCACACATAAACATGCAGGAGTGATGTAAGAAATACACTGCCCTTTACCTGAACCTTGGCTCATATCGGTCTGAAGAAGTTGTTTCGCTCGAATAATGTCTACATTCAGTCGTCCTGCACTGGGAAGGTAATTTAGTGATAGCAGCAGCTCTCCCAACTCGACTTCATTCTACAGGGAAAAGGAAATATGAGACTATACAACTGCAAAGTCAGCGAGAGAGAACAATTGCAATTCAACCAACAAAAACAAATCTCCTAATTGATTGAAATGGCAGAAAAATATTTAAAGTCACATTCCATTTTCATCAGCTTCAAGAACCATTTGGAGCCTTGCTCTGAATAAGCTAAAAATAAGAATAGTATCCCCTGCTAGTAGGTTTGCTTCCCTCTATTATACTTCAATCAATGAACATGGTTCCGTTTTAAAACTGCCATCATTACTCTGTAGTGAGCTTGTGACAGAGTGCTGGGAACCAAGAGCTGAGCCAGCATTCTGGTCACTTAAACACCAATTAATTCTTCCCAGGGCCTAATTAGTGGATTAAAATGGGCTGGAGGAGGACCAGTGAGGATATTGGCCCGCTAACCCAGGAGATATAAGAAAGCACAGGAAGGCAGTGCAGGAGGGACAATGAGAACCAATCTCTGGAGAGAGAATGCTCTCTCCTCAGCAGAGAACTGAGGAAGAGAAACTGAAACTGTATCTAATATGATGTGTTGAACAGTAAGGTGACGGGAAGAGCAAATGTGAATAAACTGCACTGGGTTGTTTAGGAGCTGAAGGGCCCTCATCTGCATAGAGAGGGCAGAAGACAGGAACAGGTTGTCACCCTGTCAGAACCGTTTCAACAGGATGTACAAGGAGGAGGAATCTCAAGAGCTGTAATTTTCCTTGCTTGCACTTGAAGTTTTTCCATCTAGTTCTAATCTTAATAATTTAAGACTGATCTGCTGTTAACATACGAAATGTGGGCCCGATCTTAAAAAACAGACGCACACAGAACTGCCACTGACAACTCTGGAAATTCTGGGCACAGAATGCTTAGAGAATCAGACTCTACAGGATTAAGTAGCATTTCCTTTGTGGTATAAACTGACAACAGGGAGGAAATTCAGAGGTGGCATTCACTTAACAAACTTGTGCCCTTATTCTCTGATATTGCAGAATGTCAAGCAGTTATCTGTGAGCCACGCTTACCATTGACCTTGCTATTCAGCAGACTGTGTCCTGACCTTAGCTTTATATAAACATAGCTGTTTATCCATTAATCCCCCTTTCAGTGACTTAATCGAAACAAGTCAAAGAAAAAGTGTCTGAGAGCTGATATTACTAAAAGCTGCATAAAAGCGATGCTTAAAATACTAATGACTGACATGCACTACCTTTGAAGGTTCCCGATGCTGTTGTTATAGGAGTGTGATGAAAATACATATCCAGTGAGCACCACTGTTGATTTTACATTCACCTTTCCAAGACCTGCAATAACCATAGTATCTTTCTATTCTCACCACCAGAGCTGAGCCCACTCCAAGAACTCCCACATCCAAGCACTGGAGAAGTTCAGACCCAGGTCCAGATCTGATCTGTGTGGCCCATCTTAGCAAGGAACAGGAGAAACAATGGTACCACAATCACTACAGAAAGGACAAGAACTTTTAATGGCACCCACAGCATGAGATGTTATAAACCACAAGTGGACACGAATGATAACAGCAATTAGTATTGTGGGGAATGTCTGTCACAAACCTGAACCTAGGGGCAAGTTTACCAAAGTATACAAACCCAGGTCAAGTGTCAGGTAAACCCGGGCAGGGCTCTGAACAAATTAGGGCTTAGATTCCAGTGAAACTGGCCAGTTAATCATTTTTCAGAGGGAAACCAGGCAAAATGTGGCAGTTTCAGATGAGTGTGGCTCTGCATTTTGGGTGAAATGAACCATAACACCCAGAATAAAACTTGAGCAGGAGAGCTCTCTTCAGAAGTAAATAAAACCTCAGGATTCCTTCTAGGTTTGGGAAGGACCCTCCGTTTCCTGCCACCCTTCCACATCCTCAGCTGGGAAACTCTGATCCCACCTATGGCAGGATATCACAGAGATGGCTGCTGCTTCTTAGTACAGGCCCTTTTTTACTTCACTCATTAAAGATCCTAGGGCACAAGATGAGTAGGTGTCATTAAATCTGGTATCCTGGTCCAATCCCAACTCTGGTAATTACATTCTACCCACCCAGATTCCCCTGCAGTAGTTTCTCTTCTATATTGTTCTTATTGACTTTTCAGGACTACATGACAGAGATACATTTGGTACACAGATGAACACATGGTAGATTGAGCAAAGCTCTACACTTCAGATGTGAATTGAATATGGCATTACTTTCCATTTTATGTCCTAAATTGATGTGTTGCATCACTGTGGGTTAATTAAATAACTGTCTGGTTCCATCCTAGAGGTGGCTATATTTCAGTAGTGAGTAAAATAATTCCTATGTATTTAACTCCACATTCTCCATTCTGCTAACGCAAGCCAAGTTAGTGACCACAGTGGAAACAAGCCAGGTGGTGTGGGAGTATTTGCCTCAGCCCCCTGATTGCACAGTGACCTTTCCACTGTATGTCTGTGGGTCAAGGCTGGGAGCGGGACTGCCTGGCCTGGGAGGGAAAAGATGGGCTGATGACATCATCTCCTCTCAAACCTGCATAAACTCCTTCATGGGGGGGAAATAGTCAGTATTGGGAGCAGCAACCAACAGGAAGACTATGGCAGAGGGACTTTCTGGCAATGCCCACAGCACTGCTTTATGAATAGGGTGAGGGACAAAAGGTTAACCCAGAAGATTTAGGCAGACAAAACATTACGTGATGTGGCACTGCTCATTTTCACTAAACAACTAGAACATACAAAATTAGCATGGCACACATGAAACAAATCAGTAACTGGCTAATTGCTGCTGGCATGCTGTGGCTATCTCTTTGGTGTCCACCAGAAGATGGCTGTTGATAGGTTGGAGAGGGTTAGAGAAGAGCCACAAGAATGATTAAATGATTATTTTTAGTGCCTTTTAATAACAGACTCAAGGAGTTCAATCTATTTAGCCTAACACAGAAGGATCTGGGAAGACACTGCCCATTGCATAGGTCAAGGAGATAAACTTGGGGATGGCCCCACCGGGGATGGCCAAGCAGGTCAGAGAAATCAAGCAGGGGGAGAAGTCAAACCTAAAATCTGAGGCAATGGAAAGCATCAGCCTCTATAAGTCTCCCTGAATGGATGCCCTGATTCTCAACCCTCATCATTACTTCCTTATCCTGGTTACAACAGATGGCAATATAAATAGATGCATCACACACACACTCCAAATTAATCATTCAGCACTCTCCATTTCTTGCCACAGTGAACTTCATTCTTGTTTTACCTAAAAGATGAAGAAAGCCCCCCACCCCACCCACGCACTTCCTCTTGTCAGCATTAAGGAATTTACATATCATAACTGTGATACTAAGCCCTGGTCTACACGGGGGGCGGGGGGAAGGAGGGGAATTGATCTAAGTTACGCAACTTCAGCTACATGAATAATTGACTTACCGTGGTGTCTTCACTGCGGTGAGTTGACTGCTGCCACTCCCCCATCAACTCTTGTCTGCGCCTCTCGCGGCGCTGGAGTACAGAAGTTGACGGGAGAGCGCTCGGGGATGGATTTATCATGTCTAGACTAGATGTGATAACTTAATTCCTGCTGGATCGATCACTGCCTGCCAATTCGGCTGGTAGCGAAGACATACCCAAAGAGACTAACATTGTATTCTGAATCTTCATTATACAGGTAATTCCATCTGCCCAGGGGAGATCTAAGTCTGAAAATTTACACACTGTACTCCGCACCGAGGGTGGGTCCAAACCCTACCTAAGCACACAACTGTGCCCAGTCTCAGCACTGAACAGACAGCTGAGTGGGTGTTATGATAGAGGTGTTTAGAAAAATTAGTGGAAATGTACTGTCTTTACCAGATGATTTTGACTGCGCATGTGCTCAGGGAACTACTTCCAACCATCTGTCAGATGAGTTCAAGCCCTTAATAGCTGGCTTAAGCTAGCAGAAAAGCCTAAGGCATATTATTAAGAATAGTTAATGCCTTCCTTTTGGAGAGCAACACACCATCCATGCTTCAACAAATACTGTTTAGGACCTTGCTCAAAAACTCATCATTGCTTGTGGGGCACCTAGACAATTGTAATATCCTGATCCCTAACCCTTTCCTAGTACCAAAGCAACCCTTAGGGTAGCTGATTATCTACCTGCTCATACATGGCTGATGTAGACAGTAGCTTGACACTGGGTCGCTCCCAACGTGGGTCTTTACACTCTATGAAATCAGTTCTGGATTAGTCTCACAGACAGAAAAAATTTCCCAGACATCACTGCACTTCATCCGATCACTGCACCACAAAACAGGCTGCTGCCACTCAGGACAAAGCCTATTGAATGGCTGATTCTGAATCCTGACAGACCAGTCACAGGTTGGCATGTAGGGTGTAAAACAGAGGTGGGCAACCTGTGGCCCATCAGGGTAATCCTCTGGCGGGCCACGAGACAGTTTGTTTACATTTGCACGGCCGCCCGCAGCTCCCAGTGGCCATGGTTCGTCCTTCCTGGCCAATGAGAGTTGCAAGAAGTGGTGCGGGCCGCAGGGACATGCTTGCCACCGCTTCCCACAGCTCCCATTGGTCAGGAACAGCGAACTGCAGCCACTGGGAGCTGTGGACAGCTGTGCAAATGTAAACAAACTGTCTTGTGGCCTGCCAGCGGATTACCCTGATGGGCTGCATGCAGCCCCTGGGTGGCAGGTTGCCCACCACTGGTGTAAAAGGTCCATGCTGTCTATGAGACCATCTGCATAATTCTGAATCCTGTCACTACCAGTGATTTCATGTACAAATTTAATCTGAATCAGGTGTTCTTCTATCCCTATTAACACCATTATATCATGCCATTGGTTTACTGTTGCCAGCTTTCTACTCACACAAAACTGAACACTCTTACCCCAAACCTGCCTGCCCCTCCTCCAAAGCCCTGTCACTTCTCTAAAGTTCAGCCCCCTACTCACTCCATCCCCAGTCCTTCTGTCACTTGCTCTCCCCACCCTCACTCAATCATTTTCATTGGGCTGGCTCAGGAGGTTGGGATGCAGGAGGGGGTGATGGCTCCAGTGGGGGTATGGGCTCTGGGGTGGGGCCAGAAATGAGGAGTTCAGGAGGGGGCTCCAGGCTGAGGCAGTGGGTTGAGATGTTGGAGGGGGTGAGGGCTCTGGCTGGGGGTGCGGGCTCTGGGGCAGGGCCAGGGATGAGGGGGTTTGGGGCACAGGAGGGGGCTCCAGGCTGGAGGGGTGGAGCCGAGGGGTTTGGAGTGTGGGAGGGGGTTCTCAGCTGAGGAAGGGGGTTAGCGTATGGGAGAGGATATGGACTCTAGACTGGGGGTCTGGGTTCCATGGGGGGCCAGAAATGAGGAGTTCAGCATGCGGGAGGGGTGCCGGCCTGGGGCAGGGAGTTTGAGTGCAGGGGGGTGAGGGTTCTGGGGTGGGGCCAGGGATGAGGGATTTGGGGTGCAGGAGGGGGCTCAAGGCTGGGACTGAGGGGTTCAGAGTGCGGGAGGGGACTCCAGTCTGGGGCAGGGGGTTGGGGCACAGGAGGGGGCAGTGGTGCAGGCTCCAGGTGACACTTACCTCAAGCAGTTCCCAGAAGCAGCGGCATGTCCCCCTCCAGCTCCTATGTTGAGGCATGGCCAGGAGGCTCTGTGCGCGGCCCTGTCCATAGGCACTACCCCTGCAGCTCCCACTGGCCACGGTTCCCAGCCAATGGGAGCTGCAGAGCAGGCGCTTGGGGCAGGAGCAGCGTGCAGAGCCCCCTGGCTGCCCCTACATATAGGAGCCAGAGTTGGGACATGCTGCCGCTTCCAGGAACCACAACAGGGAGCCTGTCTTAGCCCCACTGCACCGCTGACCGGACTTTTAACAGCCAGGTTAGCGGTGCTGACCAGAGCCACCAGGGTCCCTTTTTGACCGGGCCTTCCACTCAAAAACTGGCAACCCTACATTGGTTTGGGTTTTTTTTAACATATCCATTCTTATTTGTCACTTGCAGTCATTGTTTAATCTGGTTCATTGCAGAGTTCAGCTTTTGCAAGTTCCAGTATGTTTGGAAAACACAAATTGGAAAACTGTGTTCATAATGTAAGATATCTATAACTTTTCTCAGTAGCGCAACTAACAATAAGTAACACCACCAAACAATTCATTTTGTAAATATCCATCAAAGCATAAATATAAAATTCAGGGCAGATACTAAGACCGTGTACAGGAGTGGTTCTCCACCTATTTACCATTGTGTTATGTGGGCCGCGTCCACACAATACATATACAACCCTTATGGCCCTGAGGATGTCACATGGGCTGCAGCTGTGTGCTGATTGGGCCACAAGAGGCCTGCAGGTTGAGAACCACTGCTGTACAGAAATGCAGGGCTCTTCAAGTCACCCTAGGCTCAGGGTACTAAATATCTGCACTAAGATTCAGGGGAATTACTGCCGGGTCCTGGTAGTAGGTGGACCCATTTAGTTTCAATCAGGATCTACATGAGTATCTCATTGGCCCAAATGGAACTCCTAGGAATAACTTATGCTGAAGCTTATGTGGTTTTATTGTTTTTGAGTCACCAGTATAGCCAGGAAGTGGAAGGGAGAGGGCAGTCAGTTTGGGCATGGAACAGGGCCTGGCGCTCTGTCAAAGATAGGGAAGGGACTCCATTATTCATGGTAAGCTTTAAATAAAATTAAATTTGCATATTTAAAAATGGAACTTTTTAAAGCATTGCTTCATTTTGTGCACACACAAAATTGGTGTGTGAGTGTAAAGCACACAAATTTATGCAAATACAGGTTTTGCAGGTGCTAAATGGGTGTGGCTAACCAAAACACTTCTGAATTTTTTTTTTTTTTAAACTTGGTCTATAGTGAACTACACACAATGCTGCCTACAGTATGATCCTGGATTCGGTTAGAACAAAGATAATGTAAGGTCCTGATCTTCAGTCGTGCCCTTCTGCACATGCCTGACTTGTTCATGGGACAAACCCCCCATGAAGAACTGGGGTCTATATTTTACTAATAGTCTTGCATGCAATATTCAGACAGAAAGTGATGAGTTACAAACTACTGAGTTATGGTCCAATCCAAAGCCTATGGAATTGAACAGAAAGACTCCCATTAACTTCAGTGGGCTTGGGATCAGGCATCATCTGCCTAAATTTCCCTTGAGGCCTTTTTGAGTCACACTGCTTTCCAACTTACTGTCAGCAATGTCCAAACACTGCATGTTTTCATTCATTGCCTTGAAGGAAGTAATGTGCAGTCCAACCCACAAAGACCACATCAGGATGGGTTTGCTGGAAAATGGCAAAAAGTAACAGTCTTAACTGTCTCATTGTTGAGCACAGCTGGTAATGTGCTTTCCAGAATGACAAGCAGCATTTTCAAAACAGAATGCAGTTCACTGAACAGCCTACCATAAAAATGACTCACGGACTTGAAAAGGCATTAAACTTCAGCAGTGAACTATATCTGATCTTATCCATGTATATTTTCAGCTCCGCTGTAGGAACATGAATGCTGGATAGTTCAAATCCTGCCACAATGCAGGGAGGTGGACCAGATGACTACAATTCAGCACTGAAAATTTTTCTTTCAATTTATTTGTAACCTGGCACTTCTCTCCTGGCGCCTTAGATTTGATCAACCCATTGTTCATTAATAAGCTTCATATGCTGAACCATGCTTGCTAACTATTCTTGTTGTTGGTCACCTGTCATTCGCAGTCCTCAATAGCTCCACATTGCGTCCAATTAACAACCGAGTTACAAATGAATCAGTTGCTCCAGAAAAACCCTGGCAAGAGTTGAAACTTCTCAAGGTTTAGTTCCTGCCTCTTCTATACACTCTGCAAGACAAGTCCACACTGCTGAATCTGAGCATTGGTATCTGACACTCTGTCTAATTAGAGCAGTGGTTCTCAATCTTTCCAGACTACTATACCCCTTTCAGGAGTCTGATTTATCTTGCGGACTCCAGGTTTCACCTCGCTTAAAAATTACTTGCTTACAAAAATCAGACATAAAAATACAAGTGTCACAGTGCACTATTACTGAAAAATTGCTTACTTTCTCATTTTGTCTGTTTGAAATTTTAGTTTGTTCTTACTTCGCTTGTGCTTTTTATGTAGCCTGTTGTAAAACTAGGCAGATATCTAAAAGAGTTGATGCAACCCCTGGAAGACCTACATCAGGTGTAGGCAACCTGCGGCACGCGAGCTGATTTTTAGCAGCACTCACACTGCCTGGGTCCTGGCCACCGGTCCGGGGGGCTCTGCATTTTAATTTAATTTTAAATGAAGCTTCTTAAACATTTTAAAAACCTTATTTACTTTACATACAACAATAGATTAGTTATGTATTATAGACTTATAGGAAGAGACCTTCTAAAAACGTTAAAATGTATTACTGGCATGCAAAACCTTAAATTAGAGTGAATAAATGAAGACTCGGCACACCACTTGTGAAAGGTTGCCGACCCCTGACCTACGTGTATCCCTGGTTGAGAACCACTGAACTAGAGAAGCCAATGGAAGGGTTTGTCAGCGATGAAATCCCCAGCACTGGGAAGAATGGGTGCTGTATAGAGTCATTTGTTCAGCCAGCAAAATGGAGACAACTGGGGAAAGTCAGCAGTTGATGTGAGATGGCTATTTTTACTACGACAGGTCAGTTGGGAGAGCTGACCAAGTCAGACAAGATTGGTGGAGGCGTTCTTACTTAGTTTGGTGGGAAGTGAATTAGAAGCCTCAGGCCAATTCAGGTTGGCATAACTGGTTGGAGAGGAAAGTTTTCCACTTCCGTGTGCCTGTCAAATTTGGGAGGGCTCCCTCTCAATGCTCTGCATAAACATGGCATGACTCCATAATCATCAGCCCTTTGTTTCCTTGCTTTTATTATATAAATATATATCATATATAGAGGAAATGTTACAATATTTTTTCCCTAGTGACTCTGTGCACTTAAGTATCTCTTTTTGTTACAACACTGAAGCATTTTCAGGCAGGATAGAGAGTTTGATAAAGACATCTCTCTCTTCCACATAAGTGCAGGGTTTGAACAAAGGAAGGGGAAAGCTTATCTATTCGGTGCCATAATTATTTTATTGGTGCTCAAGGAAGAGAAGGAGTCTAAATTTTGTTTGTCAAAGACCTTTTAATGGAAAAAAAGTGCTGTGGGTTTTGCCTGTATAGGTCCACTTTATATTTTGCTCATAGTAGTTATGGCAAAACCTCTAATATTTCCCCACTATGGGATCCAGGGATACATTTACATCCCAAAGTTTGTAAATTTAAATGCCTAACTTGATGCATAAGGAAAAGAGATTACACCTTAAAACCGCAAACAAAACCAGCATGTGGCAATCTTTACTACTCCCTTTAAATGAATGTTTGTTTTCTTCAGATTCAAGGACGTATATCGTTCAGTATTACAGGTGGGTATGTTTCCAGTTCTGTTTAGAGATACTATAGAATACCGCAGGCCATGAGTTTTTGAACCTATGCTGTTTGCTGTATATGTCTAACTTAGGCACCATCATTTAAAGGCATAATTTCAGTTACAATTGTAATGCTGATGAATACAGGTTTGTGTTTTGATCCCAGATGATCCTGAGAAAGCAATTTCCTGTTAGATTAGGTAGCTAAGTGACATCCAATCTTGGATGTCTATTATTTTCCTAAAAGCAGCAAAGAATCCTGTGGCACCTTATAGACTAACAGACGTTTTGGAGCATGAGTTTTCGTGGGTGAATACCCACTTCCTCAGATGACATGCATCTGAGGAAGTGGGTATTCACCCACGAAAACTCATGCTCCAAAACGTCTGTTAGTCTATAAGGTGCCACAGGATTCTTTGCTGCTTTTACAGATCCAGACTAACACAGCTACCCTCTGATATTATTTTCCTGAAGTTCTGATTATTGCTTCATCTTTCACAGTTCCTTTTTATGGGTGCATTATGTAGCCTGTTACTAGAGTCTGTAACCTTGGGATTGTCTTTGATGCAGAACTTTCTGTAACTATCATCAGGGTTGACTCTAACCCTCACAGAAAAGGCTTGTTTTTTCTGCCATCTCTGGAACACAGCAAGGCTGTCTCAAGAGAAGCAGAGTTTAATTTTGCCATTAGCACATCGTGTTTGGATCAGTACAGTGCAGTGTTCACAGGCCTTCCAGACGGTTTCAGATCGCTACAACATGTCCAGGATTCTACAGCTTAAAGGTTCCAGAGGTACATAGTGCATTATATCAGTGTGCAGATCTATATAGTGCTTCTAATGAAGGTTCAAACTGATTTTCCTCTTCAAGGTTATCCCTGGCATTACCTGCTTGGGTATATAAGGACATTGCTGCTTTAGTATACCCTGCTCCCACAGGCTTCCTGCAGCTCCCTACAGTAAATGACTAAAGATTTTTGGAGGTCTGAGCTGCTATATAGTATGCCTTGGCAACACTCTACCCACCTATGGTTAGGACTACTGAGTACAAAGCCTGGTTAAAACACAGCCATAAGATCTGGGTTGTAGTCCCACTAGCTTTGCCAGTGAATCCCTCTAGAATGTGGACAAGTCACTTATTCTCCCCAGCCTTACTTGGAGAGAATACTTCCCACTTGGCAGGGTTGTTGTGAGGCTAAATTCTTTCAAATTTGTCACGCACTTTGAGCTCTTGAGATAGAAGGAGCGAGTGAGCAGCACAGGATTATTATATTATCAATGAACCATGCAGGGGTTTAACTGCACAAGACCCATTCAAATTAATGGGGATCACTTGGGCAAATCCCCATGCAGCACACTGAATATTCATCCAACATGTGTAGCCCATAGTGCTAGCTTAGCCTTTTTTATTATATTCAGCAGTAGCTCAAGGAACCTACAGACCTATATCCTGTAAGACAATTGCTTAAGCAAGTTAGCATAGATATAGCCAAGCCTAGTAGGCCTGTGACCCTTGGGACAGATAAATGGCCTGACAGCTACCTTTAGATTTTGGGGAACTAAGAATAGCTTGCTCGATAACAGGAGTTGGAACCTAATGGTACTAGGCAACTGCAGGAACACAGAAGTGCTACTGAGCTTGGATATTTTAGGATAGAATCATCGGCAGATATCTAACCACAAACTTGGCTGAGGAATAGGTGACATGTGATGATGAGTTAAATGGCATTAACATGATAAGGGCACCCCAACATTATCAGGGCAAGGAAGTCAGATTTGGACATGGAAGGCTGGGCATTAGCATGAATATTCATGATAGTGCCCAGGCCCTATAATAGGGCAAACCTCCAAGTAGAGGGGGTTAGCTTTCCATCGTTCAACCCTTCAGCTCTATTGTTATCTATCACCAATCTTAGATTGGGGAACTTGGACCATCTGACTCATTCAGCCAGCCAGAGGCAAGGCTGGTCCTTTGTCTCTCACCACCAGGTTCTCAAGGAAAGTTGTACAGTAAAAGCTGTGTTATCCAGCTCTTTACCAACCAGAAAGTCTATTAATCAGCATTTCTGATATCTCCCAATACAAATCTTCAATCTAGTAACCGGGACTAGTATACTGGCCAGGAAGTTATGCAATTGCACATTCTGCACTCTCCTTTTATGCAAAAGAGGCAGAAGACAAGCAAGCAAGCTGATATCAGGGATTTATTCAAAAAAGCAGCTTCCAGGGTGTGTCATAGGGTCACTACAGATTCAGCCCAATCTCCTACACCTTCTGCATCTACAATGATAATTGATGTTGATAATGATGACCCAGAGGCACTGAGAGATGCAGAAGTGCCTTCTGACTCAAAGATTAAATTATGTTCAGTATAATTTAGTGTTAAGTGTATTTTTAGTGATCTGGGTATATGCCATGCATGGCGCACAGTGATATGCAGTGTCAGAAGATAACCTATTGTATAGAAAACTTTACCTGTATATACCTAAGTGCTTCAAGAAACCAACCACTCTGCAGTGCAATACTACTACTACTGGATTGGGGAGTACCTGTGTACTATTTTATACTTTATTCATTTTACTGTATTCCAATTCTTTGAAAATAGGTATTCCATGGGTAAGTATAACTCTTAGTTAACTGGAATATTTGAATTACCAGCACCCCCAATTTCCCCAACATGCCAGATAACAAAGCTTTTACTGTATATAAGTCTAAGAGCTTATGCAAGGAATGATACCAGAGGATTCCCCAATACTGTATTATTCCTCTCTGCTTCTGTGGTTTGGAGCTTTTCTGTCTTTATCATTGGCTCTAATAAAAATCGCCAAGGCTTTGCCTGCAGTGTGAGTGTCCTTGCCATACACCACGAGGTTCCCTATAAGATACTGAACTTGTTGGTTTTAGGTCTGTGCAGACTGATTCTGGGACAAGAACTCTTTACCCTCAGCTCATTAATCAGGATCAATTGGCAATCAATACTATCATTATTAACCATTAAATAGGACCAGGTAACACATATAACCAATATTAGACTGAAGGAGCATTTGTTCAGCTCCGCTTTCACCTCATGGTGGGGGACTTTCGCCCAGGTTGGTTGTATATATATATATATATATCCCTCAGGTCACATACCAATTAACAGTGGCCCTGTAATCCTCTCTCCTTATAGGGAGTTTCAGTTACCCCCCCATCATCACAGAGAAAGTGAAGCAGCTGCTCTGTGATGCCTCCTCTTGGTTCCAGGATGGGGCTGGGAGACCTCCTCCAGCATAGGTGGGTCAGCATTGTACCAGAGGGAAAGTTCAGGTAGAAAGGGAGCCCGCAGCTCTTCACAGGACCTTTTCTCCTACTGCAATCCACCACATTGGAACCCAATCCCCATACCACAAGACACACTGGGGCCTTGTCTCAACTACATGTATCTAATCCCATTATCTCTGTCTTCAGAGGCCAGGCCACTTACAGCATATGCTCTCAGGGGTTAAATAAGGGACAGCATTGCTAAAAGGCAGAGAAAGAACTCCCCTTCCTCTCCTTCACCCTGGCTGAGGAGAGTTTAGCTAACCCCAGCATTCAATCCTCCCATCTCCTCACTGTCACAAGACTCAGCAACAGAACCCTGGTTTCCCTCCCTTACTGGAAGTTCTACATCACTTGTTTAGTTCAACAGCTGCTATGGTTTGGGTCATGTTCAAAATACTGACTGGAGTCTCTGGCATGCTCAGTGGCTTTGAGCCAAGTTTGTGGAATTAATTTCTATGCGGATGCACAGATCTCTGAACCAACTGCTGTTTCAAAACTTTTGCCAAAGAAACAGCTGTCCGATGATCAGTTTTACTGGTTTTTAATTTTCCATCCAACTTCTTTCATCTATCTGTGAAGGAAATTATGGAAACCTGCTTTTTTTTTTTTAAATGATGGATATTACAGCCAAATACAAATGATGTGCACATTTCCACAGAATGGCACTTGCAGCTCCATAGACCCAAAACTGAAAAGTCTGGGAATTCTGCAGCCAAGAATGAATTCAATACATTCACAATAGTAGACTTCCAAAACACAATATAAATGATGGAGAGTTCATTATAAGTTGCTAAAGAAATGCTCAGAAATCACTTATAAACTGAGTCTTTAATTTCTCTACCCCTCTTCTTTACCAATCAATAACTCTGTTAAGGTCAGAGAGGAGCAATGAGGACACATATTTTGTGTTTACTCTTGAGTCAGGAATCAAAACAAGAGCTTCAGAGAGCTGTTGGAAGCTTGAATCTCTTGTAAGCAATTTCTTTAAGGCTGAGTGCAACATTTAAGCAAGAAGCCCATTAGACTCCCACTGAGCCCTGTACTTATGAATCTATGTTCCCAAAAAGTGAATGCCACTCAGGTGTATTAGCAGTATGAAGGTTCAAAGGAAAGGTACAAGTACTGCCTGTCTTTTATCAGATGTAGTTCCATGACAATCTCTGGGGAGGGGAAAAGGAGTTCTTATGAATTTTCATACACCAGCAAAACATGGATTTTCACGTGCAGAATAATGATCTCTCAGCTCTGATCAACACTGGTCCAAAACATTTCAACTCACCTGTTCATAAACACACACACATCCCTCAAAAATAATGTGTTGATGAAACTAGGGGTGCACCATACTCTATTTTAATCAATCTTTACAGAGAAATGTGAGACTCAGAGCACAGATATAGCAAGCACTTTCAACCTACTTTACAATAGTCAGGCAATTCCATTGTATGAAGTTACGTAAGGAGGGTAAAATATTTCATATTTTCTGGCTCTTGTACTATTTGAACTGGCAGATCACTGGCCCTCTTTCTGGACTCAATCCTGCAAGGTGCTGGCACTCTGGCCCCAATTCAGCCGAGCACTGAAGCACATGCTCAATTTAAAGCATCTCAATAGCCCCACCGAAGTTAAGCACCGGTGTAAGTGCTTCACCAGACTGGCGCCAGAGTGTTCCACTCCTTACAGGATCAAGCCCTCTATCTTTCTTGTGAATGTAGTGTCTGTGAAAGGCACTGGGTCAACAGCCTGGGTGAATATGAAGCCCTCTATTGATCCACAGACCTGGGACGGCATATGAGGTGATGCCCTGCCAACATGCCCCAACGCTGAGCTGGAGGGATCTCTCCTATGGGCCGAGGGGACAGAACAGTGCTCATACGCTTTCAGTCCTGAGCATCTCAGATAACAAAAATATCTGCTGGGATGGTGGTTTCTGGGATGTGGACTCCTGCTCACTGGCCTGGGAACTGAGCCAAAATATTGTACATGCTGTTGACTAACAAGCAGCCAAACAGTAAGAAATGTTGACCACTATTGATCTGGGCTGGATTGAACCAGCTCCCTAGAAATTAAAAGCTATATATTCCATTATGAATCTTGTGAAGGCTAAAGAGCTTGCCTGAACCAAACCCCAGTGAAATCAGTAGAAAGACTCCTATCAGCTTCAATAGGAGATGGATCATGCCTTTAACGTAGAGAAAACATGCATTTGCTTCTATCCACTTTCTCACTTGCAACAAGATGTGTGCCCACACTCCCTTGTCTCTGCTCATTTCCAGACCCAGTTCTAAAGATGCATTCCTTTTTCAAAGGAACCATCCCTGGACTTGCTTCACCCTACACTGCCTCACAGCCGTTGGTCCTGCTTCTCCATTACCTTGCACTGTGTGTGGTCATCTACACTTGGCCACAGTAAGCACAAAGTAGTTGCCATTCTGATCTGGTAGCTTTTTACAGCCACTTTCTCTGCACTTCTAAAACCCTTGTCCTCTTTGCTTTTGCTTCTCACCACTACTCACTTCTCTTCTCTGTAGCTCTTGCCATCTGGACCAGCCTTCCTGTATCTTTCCAGCTCATGAAGTTTCCGTCTATTTTTAAATGTCACCATAAAACAGACATCTTGCCTTCTATCTTTACATTCCTCGTCTATGCCTTTTCATTTTTCTCTCCTTCTGTTAATGGTCTTATGACTAACTGTTTCAGCAAATTTTCACCACACAAGTTTCACCACATTCATTGCTTTCTATCTCATACTGGGGCAGATCCTCAGCTGGTGTAAACTATCATTGCTCCACTAACTGCAACTAAGAATCCACACCTGTTTTGTATCACTACTTAATTCTGTAAGTGTCGGCGGATACCTTTATTCAAAATCAAGTTTCATCGCATTGTAAGCAGATTTTTCTTCTCCCAATGTATTAAGATTCCTAGAATTCGTTTGGAAGATACTATTGAAGCAAATTCAATTTAAATGTAGTTAACAAGAAATTTAAAAAGGCAGACAGTGAACTTTCTTCTTCCTCAATCTTACAGGAAGCTTCCTCTTGGCTTCAAACTCAGCACTTTTAAAAAATAAGATGAGCAGAAAAGGCTTCCTTAGCACAGGTATAAGCAAGACTTTTTTTTTTATTTCCATTTTTGTCATCCTGCAGTTGGAACTTTCTGTTTATAAAATAATAGATACAAATTGCAAGCATACACCTTACCCTTTCACTACAAAATATTAAGATTGTACTTTAAATTAATATGAATTAATATTTTACTTATTTAAATATCTATTTTCCCTTGATTCATGCACAAAACACTCGTTATCACGAGTCTGCAGATTTTGCAGCTGTTGTTCTGGAAGGGCCTGGTAGTGCTCTGAGTTGGTGTGTGGGGTGGTGCTTCTGATGATGAGCTTGGAGACGTGGGGGGTGTTTGAAGGCAAGACGAGAGGATTCAGGAAAGATTTCTTTCAGGATAGGGTCCCCATCGAGTATGGGTTGTACTTGTTTGATGATACCTCACCTGGGTTCCAGTGTGGGGTGGCAGGTGACGACGAGGGGTGTGCAGTCAGAGGGGGTTTTATTTCTGTATTGAAGCAGGTTCTCTTGTGGCATTTGGGTGGCCCATTCCATGATGCAATCTACTTTTCTGGTGGACTGTTCTTGTTTGGTGAAGGCAGTTTTGAGTGTATTAAGGTGTATATCCTGGACTTTTTCCTTTGAGCATATTCTGTAGTATTTGAGTTGCCACCTACCACCCCACATGGGAACCCAGACAGGATATCATCAGAACAACATATGCAAAACCTGCATCTCCACTGCTTCATTGATCAATCCCACCCCTCAAACACATCTTTCAAGTGCCTCTCACAACAACATATGGAGTACCTCATCCAGTACATGAAATGCCCCAACAACAACTATGTGGGTGAAGCCAGACAATCACTACACTCTCTTGAATGAGTTCACACAGGAAAATGATAAAAGACAAAAACACTCTGTCGCCTGTGGGTGAACACTTTTCACAAAGCAATCACTTTATATCAGACCTATCAGTCCTCATCCTCAAAGGAACCCTGCACAACACTTTCAAACAACGAGCCTGGGGGCTTAAAATCATAATTTTGCTAGATACACTGGATTTATGGCTCAATACAACAATCTTAAACCCACTAACTCCCCTTTTTGTCCTGACTACAAGGGCGTTAACAGGTCACTTCACCTTGCATGATCCTTTAAAATATGTGCTAACTACTTATGACAACGGTCCCTAAACTTCTGCCATCATGCTTCTCCTAGAGTGGCATGCCTCACAGTTTGGGGACCACTGACTTATGCTCAACTATCTGTTCCATTTTGTATTTAGCTGTGACAGTATAAGGACCTTTCCCAGACCTGGGGAAGAGCTCTGGGTAGCTCAAAAGCTCGTCTCTCTCACAAACAGAAGATATTACCTCACCCATCCTGTCTCTCTAATATCCTGGGACCAACATAGCTACAACACCACTGTGTGTATCTCCTATAGCAGCTGTTCCCTGATCCCTCACCCTCCTCCGGTCACAAAAAGAATTCTGTGGAACTGCTAGGGCATAGGGACTCTGATGGACATTATGTTTCTTGCAGGAATATTGATACCACTAAGACTTATTGAACTTAATGATCTTAAAAAAATAATAATAATAAAAAATAATCCATGGTCTCAACTTCCCAGTGCTTTTGACAACTCCATTCCAGCTTAGGTTGCACGTAGTATGGACCAGGTGATGACTCTTGTTTAACTCGAAAACACATTTTAAACTGTCTTTACATTTTAATTTTTAAAGAAAACAACTCTCATTCATCAACCTGACACGCAGACGCAGTAGCACTAGGACTGTCCCAGGTTCCAAAGGACTGAAAGTTAATCTGACCTGAGCATGTGTGTTCCCCTTGAGTAATGCTCTGGCTTACAATGGCCTTCTCAGGGATGCTTAAGGGATGCACTGCAGCCCAGACTTTCTGGAACACTAAGTGGTATGGCTACATTCCCTCCCTCATCAGTCCACTGATGGCTAGAGTAGTGCAGGTGTTCAGTACATCTTGAGGTTCAACATTTTGGATTAAATCCCAAGGGCCAAAGTTTTGGCTGCCTTGGGGGCCTGATTTCCAAAGGCACTGAGCACCCGGAACACCAGTTGGTCACAGGGTATGTCTACACTACAGGATTATTCCGATTTTACATAAACCGGTTTTGTAAAACAGATTGTATTAAGTCAAGTGCATGCAGCCACACAAAGCACAATAATTCGGTGGTGTGCATCCATGTACCGAGGCTACTGTCGATTTCCAGAGCGTTGCATTGTGGGTAGCTATCCCGTAGCTATCCCATAGTTCCCGCAGTCTCCTCTGCCCATTGGAATTCTGGGTTGAGATCCCAGTGCATGATGGTGCAAAAACAGTGTCACGGGTGATTCTGGGTAAATGTTGTCACTCATTCCTTCCTCTGCGAAAGCAACGGCAGACAATCATTTCGCGCCCTTTTTCCCTGGATTGCCCTGGCAGATGCCATAGCATGGCAACCATGGAGCCCGTTTTGCCTTTTGTCACTGTCACCGTGTGTGTACTGGATGCCGCTAACAGAGGCGGTACTGCAGCGCTACACAGCAGCATTCATTTGCCTTTGCAAGGTAGCAGAGACGGTTACCAGTCGTTCTGTACCGTCTGCTGTGCCATTGTAAATTGGCAATGAGATGATGGTTATCAGTCGTTCTGTACCGTCTGCTGCTGTCATGGGTGCTCCTGGCTGACATTTGCTGAGGTCGGCCAGGGGCACAAAGACAAAAATGGGAATGACTCCCCAAGTCATTCCCTCCTTTATGTTGTATCTAAAAATAGAGTCAGTCCTGCCTAGAATATGGGGCAAGTGTACTAGAGAACCAGAGCGCACAGCCGCTCCATGTCAGATCCCGCAGAAATGATGAGCTGCATGCCATTCTAGGGGGTGCCCCTGCAACAACCCCACCCATTGAGTCCCTCCTCCCCCAACCCTTCTGGGCTACCATTGCAGGGTCCCCCCATTTGTGTGATGAAGTAATAAAGAATGCAGGAATAAGAAACACTGACTTGTTACTGAGATAAAATGAGGGGGAGGCAGCCTCCAGCTGCTATGATAGTCCAGGCAGGACATTAAATGGTGGGGGGGAGAGGAGCCCAGCATCCCGCTACTAAGATAGTCCAGGCAGTACAGAATCTTTTCTTTAGACATGAAAGGGAGGGGGGAGCTGATAGAGCTCAGCCCCCAGTTGCTATGATGAGGATGGTTACCAGCCCTTCTGTACCATCTGCCAGGAATAACCGGAAGTCATTCCTATTTTTACACAGGCGCCCCTGGCCGACCTCATCTGAGGCCAGCCAGGAGCACTCATGGGATGATGACAAGGATGGCTACCAGTCCTTCTGCACTGTAACGTCTGCACCGGGGAAGGGAGGGGAGAGGATGCTGCTGTTCAGTGCCGCAGCACCGCGTCTACCAGCAGCATGCAGTAGACATAGGGTGACATATAAAAAAGTCAAGAAATTATTTTTTTCCCTTTTCTTTCATGGGGGAGGGAAGGGGGGATAAATTTACGAGATATACCCTGAACCACCCCAGACAATGTGTTTGACCCTACGGGCATTGGCAGCTCAGCCAAGAATGCAAATACTTTTCAGAGACTGCAGGGACTGTGGGACAGCTGGAGTCCTCAGTCCCCCCTCCCTTCCTCCATGAGCGTCCATTTGATTTTTTGGCTTTCCGTTACGCTTGTCACACAGCACTGTGCTGTGGACTCTGTATCATAGCCTGGAGATTTTTTTCAAATGCTTTGGCATTTCGTCTTCTGCAAGGGAGCTCTGATAGAACAGATTTGTCTCCCCATACAGCGATCAGATCCAGTATCTCCCGTACGGCCCATGCTGGAGCGCTTTTTGGATTTGGGACTGCATCGCCACTCGTGCTGATCAGAGCTCCACGCTGGGCAAACAGGAAATGCAATTCAAAAGTTTGTGGAGCTTTTCCTGTCTACCTGGCCAGTGCATCCGAGTTCAGATTGCTTTCCAGAACGGTTACAATGGTGCACTGTGTGATACCGCCCGGAGGCCAATACCATCGATTTGCAGCCACACTAACCCTAATCTGACATGGCAAAACCGATTTCAGCGCTACGCCTCTTGTCTGGGAGGAGTACAGAAATCAGTTTTAAGAGCCCTTTATATCGATATAAAGGGCCTCGTTGTGTGGACGGGTGCAGGGTTAAATCAGTTTAACGCTACTAAAATCGGTTTAAACGTGTAGTGTAGACCAGGCCTCAGTAAGAGAAGGATTAGGCTACTGTCCTTTAAAATGAAAGCCAGGCTTGATGGAGGAAAGATGCAAAACAAAAACTACTTCCCAACTAAAGAAAAGGAATCACTCTAGCTTCAAAGGCCTCGCAAAATCCAAGCTCTCTCTGTGAAAAGTGAACTACAGAATCACAGCATGGTCTGACTGACTATCAAAGGAGAAGCATCCAGTGAAGTCAATGGGGTTGCTGAGTGGTAAATGAGGGCAGAATTTAGCCCATTAACTTCAATTTTCCATTCAGGAACACAATCAGTATTTTATTGGTCAATTGGGCTCAAATCTTCTGGTTGAAGTACTCCTGAATTTTAAATTCAGCAGAAATTCTAGCCATAGCTTGTCTTTTAAAAGTCATATTCAGATACTGTGGACAAAATTCTCCTCTGTTACAATGATGCAATGATAGTGTAACAGAGAGGAGAATCTGGCTCACAGGATTATGATGTAGAGTTTGGGGTGCTCTGCACCTGTGAGGATCAGGCCCTAAATCAGTAACTGAAGAGTAAGCTGCACAAGTGCAGCTCTTCACATAACATGCATGCACCACAAGACATTTCAGTTGCTACGCTAATAGAAATATATCTGTCTGCTTGTAGCTTGGTTTTTTAATACAGCCTTCTGTCGGCCAACTCAGAGATAGCATGTATCAGCAAAACTCTCCTTGTCCATTAACATAATGATTAATTAATACATGATTATCACAGAGGTTTCCAGACACTAGGCCAAATTCTGCTCTTGCTTACATCTATGCAACTTCATTAAATTCAATTGGCCTGGTGAGAGCAGAATTGGACTGACTTACTTTAATGCAATACATGTGGACTAGAAGACTGTATAAAGCTGATGCTCTCTGGTAGGGAGGCAGACTGCGCCAGCAGGAGCTCCGCCTGACATAGACACAGTGAGCTTGATTCACCAATATCCTGTACTTCATGCTGGCACACACATCAGTGCAAAGCGGACACAAATAGCTGCCAAACCAGAACGGTAGCGTTTTAGAATCACTTTGCACTAGTGAAAACAACATAGGGTGAATTGGGCCTAATACCTCTGGAATCCCTGGGACAGCCCAGACCAGAAGAGATCTTTCCACACTCCTGGAAGGGCAGAGGGAGGAGGGCCATGATCCCGAGCATGCCCTGCCCTACCTCACCCTCTTTTGGGCAAGACTGCATGTTGAGAGAACTAAGCTCAAGAGATTCTCACGCAAAAGGATCAGCCATTGCCCAGGAATCCATGGGTGGAGGAGGCTCCTTCCATCATCCCCACACAGACTAGCCATGTATGCATATACTGGGCTAAATTCTAACACACTGTAGTCTGAAATGCACCTCACAGCACTATGTATCTTGTAATTAATCAGAATCCATCAACTTTTCTTCCCTCATGTGAAACACTTGTGGTATTGCACCCTAGGGATCAGATCCTCAGCTGGCATAAATTGGCACAAGACAGCTGAAGCCAATGGAGCTACACCCATTTACATCAGCAGCAGATATGATCCCATAGCATGCAGGCCAGCATGAAGTAGATACTATTACTTCCTTATCACCAGACATGTTAGGACCAGATCCTGTAAGGGGTTTAACTTGAAGGCAGTGAACATCTTGCTTACTCAGGCCCCTAACTTGCATTACCATGACACTGTTATATCATATACATCAGGGGTCGGCAACCTTTCACAAGTGGTGTGTCGAGTCTTCATTTATTCACTCTAATTTAAGGTTTCATGTGCCAGCAATACATTTTAATGTTTTTAGAAGGTCTCTTTCTATAAGTCTATAATATATAACTAAACTATTGTTGTATGTAAAGTAAATAAGATTTTTAAAATGTTTAAGAAGCTTCATTTAAAATTAAATTAAAATGCAAAGCCCCCCGGACTGGTGGCCAGGATCCGGGCAGTGAGAGTGCTGCTGAAAATCAGCTTGCGTGCCGCCTTCGGCACATGTGCCATAGGTTGCCTACCCCTGCTATACATCATTGTTTCAGAATGTGCTGACAAGCATTAATCATGCACAAAAAGGCAAGTTGGAAAAAAATGCAGGGCTGCAATGGGTTTGCACAGCTATAAATGAGAACAAAATTTGGCCCTCTGCCCTCAGATACACCAATGTGATGTCAACTGCCATCAATGGGAACTGCATACATGTATCTGAAGGCGTATTTGTAAATACAGACTTCGGAGAACAAGGGATAGGATGCAAGGTAAGCCTTGTAAGGCTGGTTAAACGCTTGCGCATTTAAACACAGAGCCCTTCAGCTGTTCTACCACCCCTCCCAATATCAGACTCTAATCAGTGGAGCTAAACACTGGTCTCATTTTCACCCACAGAGCCACTCACTTTGGTTGGTGAAAGATTTTTTCCCTATGTGTTTACAAAAAGTGTTCTTGTTAATCTCATCATGCTACTAGCTTTATTATTAAAACAAAAAACTTAGTCATCTGCATCATAATAAATAAATAATATTGAGAAATCAAGGGCCTGATTCTCTACTTCCTTGTGCATATATGATCATGGCTATTTAAAAACTTCTCATTAACCCCAAACAAGCAAAGGAACGACAAAAACAAAGTAGAAATATTATATAATAACTGTCTGATAAATTCTATTACCTGTGAACTGGGAACAAGGGCCTTCCACCAATGTCCACCCTTCACAAGGTCAACTTCACTTAACGGCATTGACACTTTGCCTATGACACAGTGGCGTGAGAATTTGTCAAAATCCACTATGGTTAAAAGTAGAGTTCTTCTTTGGGCTTCTAAAAATGGGATTTCAAAGGTGTATCTCTCCTCAAACACTGGGTTCTGGGTTTTACGTTTTACTCCTGTCTGCTTGGAGTTCTTCTGATCTGGAAGGAGGCAGATCTTGACATAAGGGTTGGAATGAGCCATATCTTGTCTTGAACCATCATATGAAATTGGAGGAGGCAGATCTCTAGCCTCAATTACCCTCACAATTAGATAATTATGCAACAGATCATACTGTGTGCTAAAATGCAGCATGCCCAGTTGATACTTCGACAAGATTTCCTCATCTGTCAAGGAGTCCATGTCATCACTATTAGAATCAAGAGAGTAGAGTCTTGGTTCGAATTTTCTAAAATAGTCATCTGGGGTATATGTTTTTCTCAAGATAGTTGGCTGAACTATTTCTTTTTTAGCTCCTATAATTCCAAACTCAATAGGTTTAATGTCAATTAGTGGAGAACTTGGCCTTCTTGATTCTAGACCTAGGCAAAAGAAACAAATGGCAATGTCAGTAACTGGAAAGATTTTATTACATTCCAGCTTAGACAGACTGTAAGAGCTGTGGGGCAGAGACTTTGTTCTGTTCGTACAAAACCCAGCACAATGAGGTCCTGGCCCATGACTGGGGTCTTAGGGGCTATCGCAACACAAATAATAATATCATAATTAGTTAATCATTAAGTGAAAATATCAGATAGATTTCTCTCCCCTGCCCGCATCTAACTCTGTGATTCTGTCACATTCATCCACTAGCAAAAATATAAGTTCAGCCCCTTTCACGGTCTTTTTGTGGAACAGTTTAAGATTTTAACCAACATATCTTGGGCTTGACTTGGATCTCTCTCTAAAAGCAGGCACTAACCTAAGCTTTGGGAAATTACATTAATTTTGTATGGCTGACAGCCTTACTTGAAATCCGCCTTGGAAGGCTGTAAGCAGACCGTGATGTATCTGAAGATGATCGCCTTCTGTCAGGAGAAGAGTCTTGAGGAGTTGGAGGCGGCTCACTGGCTGTGTTATCAGAGTCTCCATCTTTGTCCTCATTTTGATTGTTTATCCTGTGAAAATGAAAGACCTCTGGATGTCTGAATCCAGTAAGTGTACTGTACACACAACGAAGAGGATAAAAAGCCCTCTTCTCTGATACTTTAGACTGAACCCTGGATGCACATCATGGATGCTAGAGCTCATCTGCAGATCTAGTTGGAAAACAGAAGAGTGCTGAATTCTGTGGTTTCAGGGCCTTGCAAAGCATGGATCCTCTATCTTTTATTTTGTCTTTCAGACTTCTTAAAATGTAATGAAGCTTACTAGCAACAGCAAGGATATGCATCAGTATGCACTTTAACACACATCTATATAAATATGCTAATATTTCAAATACATCCATGTGATATGGACCTGCGGCATTATTGATATATGTAGTGAAAATATTTATATCATTACTTACTGCTGTATATTTTGGGTATAGTGCTGGAATTACAGCTTTCATTAGGACTAGCTAGTCACACTATGAATAGCATGGGAAATAACCATGATCAATCTTCTCACATCATGTTTAATATTAATATATGGCGGTAAATGTGCCATAAAGTTTGGAAATGTGGCCCTGTAAAGCAGGATGTGTTGACATAGCTTTTAAGCAGTTCCTGTCTCCTTTTTATTCACTCTTTTGCATAACTGGATAGGACAATAATTCTGCTACATCTTGTTTTATTTGTGGGAGAATTTAAATAAGTAAGAAAGGTTACACGCCCGTCACTGAAACTTTGTGAAGGTTTAAAATGCACAAAGTGATTATGAGAATGGGCTCATACAAAAGTCCACATGCAATCCCCTTGTCAATTTAAATCTTCTACTTATAGTAAGTTCAGTGAAAATCTTGGCCTCCCACAAATTGCAGCAACTCACATTAAACAGAACAAATCAGAACCTCTTAAGTTCCCCTCAAAGAAGAGCAAGAGCGGACAGAAACAAAAGTCTATAGTTCAAGATTCTGATGTCAGTTGCACTGGTGACAGTCTGGAATAAGTCCAATGAAGTCAACGGAAGAACAATTTTATACTGACATAATTGAGATCAGAAAATCACCTTTTTTTTTTTAAACAGTATTTCATTCTTTGTAGCGTACCAAGATAAAATACACCTTTCTGGTTAAGCCACAAGACAAAAGAACGCTCAGAAAATAGAAACTGGGCACAGTCAAAGTTCAGCATGAAATAAGCAAATCAGACAGGAGCAGTGCTTGAGGTTTGCTCCTCATTCACTCTTTCTATATTTCTGGCTATGTCAGGTATAAAATGAATAGGTTGAATCATTTGCCTCACAAACCACAGATGAAACTAGGCTGTTAACAATATTTTGTAGCAAGCAGTAAACTCAAAAATCTAAAACCAGAATTTAGAAAAAGACTAAAAATGGAATTCCAGATCTGAAACTACCTCTCCCCCAAGTTTGGGGGAAGAAGTTCAGATCTGGATCTTGTGGTGCTTAGAGATCTGAACCCACCTGAGCTTCACAGTCCATTGATATTTAATAGATTTTTGTTAGCAAATTAAAAACATACATTAAATGGATAGACAATACCCAGCTTTCAAATGTAGTTGATTAAATCCTTCAACTGGTATAAAAATCAATACTTAGGAGCATAAAAGTTTGCTTTTCATCCCAAGACACAGATTTGAGGATCTAAACATACTTCTTATGATTCACATGCCTGCAGATTAAGCCTACAGAATATGAGCAAAGCAGGGGCAAAAAGAATCAGAAAAAAATCATTAAGGATATTCTACACATGCTAAACATAATAGTGAATTAACTAAGTAACAAGCAGGTGACCCTTTGCAGGGAAATTGCTACTGAACCACAATAATTTTTCCTCAAATAAACTTTGGCTGTGTTTGGAATAGCTCTGTTTGTATTTAATCAGAACCTCTGGTAAGGAGAATTGAAATCTAATTTCAGTTTAATCTTGCAGAACACACAGTATTTATCCTCAAGTTTTTATATAGGAGATTTCAAAATATGCAGAGCAGACAAGCACCCCAATTCCCTGCCAATCTTTTTGCTAAGGCTAGGAAGCAAACAATCATGATGAAATAACAGTAATGATTTGCCATGTGTGCAAGTCAATACAATTAGATTTGCTTCAGCAAGATAAACATACTTCTTTTAACATTGACATTGTAAGGTGCTGTAAAAATTCAGGAAGTGTGAAAAGTCAACATCTACTGAAAGAAATTACTTAATTTCACAGCAGTTGGGCCCAATCTCACCTCCCGAGCATACCCAGAGCTTCTACTACGGACTATGGGAATGCTGCAGATACACAGAATGGAGGATCGATGCAGACATTAACAGGATTGCTCCCATGAGAAGGACTGGGTGCAGGGGAAAGCACACTCCATATGACAGCAATGGCCATGTCAGGCGGACAAGGAGCAGAGGATTGGGTGCTCTTAGTTGTGAGCCCTTAGGAATTTTTAGATACTTTTCAGGTGGAGAAGGGGCAACTCAAGAAATTTACTTGTTCCCCAAACTCAATGCATTGAGGCAGAATGTGGATCTTTTTAAATCCAGGTCCTAATTCAGGGTGTTATACTGCTGCCCAGCACTATAGCATGGGAACATCTACCATGCAAAAACAATTAGTGTAACCAGACCTCGGAGCAGTTTTGAAATACACATACACATTAAAATAGCTCATTCACAGCCCAATTCTGCAACTTTTACTCATGCCAAGTAGCACTTACTCACGTGATGAGTACAGTACTGCAAACTCCAAACATTTAGAAACCTCCCCACCTCCCTGCACCCAAAACAACAACAAGACCAGGCAAAGGGCACTTCTCTCTTCTATCTCCTGAGGTGTCATTCTGTCCCTCTCCATTCTCCTCTCCATCTTTCCAGCCCGCCTCTCTGTCTCCTTACTCCCAGACGTATATTCTCTCCCTTTCCCCTCAGTCACCCATATTCTCCCAGCATACCCCCAAATCTCCTTTCCTATGCCCATTTTCCTTTACAGTCTCTCTCTTAGCCTCCCTCCCTCCTCACCCCCTCCATATTCCTTGGATAAACTCAACTGCCACCTCCATACATTCCCATAGCCCCTCACTGTCTCTTGCCTGGGCTACATGCAGGAAACAGAAGCTGCCATTTTAGCTGAGGGTATCTTGGATTCAATCACATGAAAAGTAATGGGAGACAGCGGCCATTCTGAAGCAGTTTGCTGACCAGCTTCTAGAGACAAAAATCTTTAAAGAAACAAAACAAACCCTAAACTTGTAAGATTTGTGGAAATATCATGGGAGCTGATGACTTGATAGTCCCTAGAGGGCTACTGGTCTGACTATATGTAACACAGCACAAGAAAGGACTGCAGAACAGGGTCCTTTAATATAACTTTTTTCATTATTATTTATTGCAAAGGTTAACCAGAAGGGATCCTAGAGGGAGCGGAGTGTGGATCCAAGACGCAGGTGAAAGGGACAGGGAGTACTTCTGGAGCCCACAAAGGGGGTCCACATCAGCTGCACAAAGTTCAGCTCCCCAGAGGAACTGAAGAATCACCACACAGGTGGGTTAGCGAGGGAGGGAAGAGAAGGAACAGAGGCCCAAAGGTGGTGATCTACCACTACACAGCACCAGTGGCCACAGGGGAGAATCAGAGATCTTTGGAATTACTGCCTCAGGGTTAGGGTTGCAAACTTTCTAACCACACAAAACCGAACACCCTAGCCCCGCCCCTTTCCCAAAGCCCCCCCTCCCACTACATTCCCCTTCCCTTGGTGGCTTAGTCTCCCCCACCCTCACTCACTGTCACTGGGCTGGAGCAGGGTTCTAACTGGGGGTGTGGGCTCCAGGGTGGGGCCAGAAATGAGGGGTTCAGTGTGTGAGAGGAGACTCTTGGGGGGGCAGTGGGTTAGGGTGCAGGGGAGGGGGAGGGCTCCGGCTGGGGGTACAATCTCTGGTGTGGGGCTGGGGATGAAGGGTTTAGGGTGCAAGAGAACATAAGAATGGCCATACTGGGTCAGACCAAAGGCCATCCAGCCCAGTATTCTGTCTTTCAACAGTGGCCAACGCCAAGTGCCCCAGAGAGAATGATCAGAACAGGTAATCATCAAGTGACCCATCCCCTATCGTCCATTCCCAGCTTCTGGCAAACAGAGGCTAGGCACACCATCCCTGCCCATCCTGGCTAATAGCCATTGATGGACCTATCCTCCATGAATTTATCTAGCTCTTTTTTTAACCCTGTTATAGTCTTAGCCTTCACAACATCCTCTGGCAAGGAGTTCCACAGGTTGACTGTGCGTTGTGTTAAGAAATATTTCCTTTTGTTTGTTTTATTCCTGCTGCCTATTAATTTCATTTGGTGACCCTTAGTTCTTGTGTTATGAGAAGGAATAAATAACACTTCCTTGTTTACTTTCTCCACAACAGTCATGATTTTATAGACCTCAATCATATCGCCCTTAGTCATCTCTTTTCCTGCTGAAAAGTCCCAGTCTTATTAATCTCTCCTCATATGGCAGCTATTCCATACCCCTAATCATTTTTGTTGAACTTTTCTCAACCTTTTCCAAGTCCAATATATTTTTTTGAGATGAGGCAACCACATCTGCACGCAGTATTCAAGATGTGGGAGTACCACGGATTTCTATAGAGGCAATATGATATTTTCTGTCTTATTATCTATCCCAGTGGTTCCCAAACTCATTCCACCACTTGTGCAGGGAAAGCCCCTTGCGGGCCAGGCTGGTTTGTTTACCTGCCATGTCCACAAGTTTGGACAATCACGGCTCCCAGTGGCTGCGGTTTGCTGCTCCAGGTCAATGGGAGCTGCTGGAAGTAGCAGCCAGTAAATCCCTCAGCACGTGCCGCTTCCAGCAGCTCCCATTGGCCTGGAGCAGCGAACCGTGGCCACTGGGAGCTGCGATCGGCCGGAGCTGCGGACACGGCAGATAAACAGGGGCTTTCCCTGCACAAACGGTGGAACAAGTTTGGGAACCACTGATCTATCCCTTTCTTAATGATCCCCAACATTCTGTTTGCTCCAGGTTTGGCGGGGGGGGAAGCTCAGGGCCGGTTCATGAAGTTGGGACTCAGGGTTGGGGCATGGGCTTACCTCAGGTGGCTCCCAATCAGGGGCACAGCTGGACTAAGCAGGCTCCCTGCCTGTCCAGGCTCCGCACAGCCCCCCGGAAGAGACCAGCAGGTCTGGCTCCTAGGCAGGGGGCCAAGAGGCTCCGCACACTGCTCTCGCCCACAGGTACTGCCTCCTCAACTGTCTCTGGCCGCAGTTCCCAGCCAATGAGAGTGCGGAGCCGGTGCTCGGGGCGGGGGCAGCATGCAGAGCCCGATGGCCCCCCTGCCTACAGGCTGGACCTGCTAGCTGTTTCTGGGGTGCAGTGCAGTGTCAGGACATGAAGGGACTAGCCTGCCTTAGACCTGCAGCACCGCTGAACAGATTTTTAACAGCCCAGTCAGCGGTGCTAACTAGAACCACCAGGGTCCCTTTTCAATCGGGCATTCCAGTCGAAAACTGGATGCCTGGCAACCTTACTCAGGGCCTGCCACTCTACAGATCAAGTGACGATTTCTTCTACCTCACCCCTTCCTGGAGCCCCTACCAAGCTTAGCCACTTGTCCCCAAGTACTCGATCGTTTCTGCAGAGTATCTTTCTAAGTCCAATACAGCTGTCTCATCATTTTGTTCACCTGCACACGATGTTTCCTTATTTAGCATTGATTTTATTTCCAATTCCCATTAGCTGCAGATAAGTGAGTTTCTAAACATAATTCTGACCCTTAAAAAACTGCTCCCTGTTTAAGAACCACTATAAAGCTCTACTGCTAACCTCTCTGCACCTTCTTTCTACACTAATTCAAAACAATAAACAAGATGCTGTAATTCAAACAGAAAAGGATGAATTTTATATATCGTTTACACACAAACCTGATAGATCTGGCAGGGAAAAAAACAAAAGCAAGGAAGCTTCCAGGGGAGGATCATACTGATCATGTGTCTTCCTATCTAGCCTCCAGCAACACAGTGAAATGTGATGCATTAGGGAAGCAATTAAAGGGGCACCTCACCTGTTGCGGTTTCAGAAACACACTGCCCATTTAACCCTTGAGTGTCAACTACTCTGCTTCTATGGGAGGCAGTGTGGCCTTGCAGATAAAGCACTGGACTGGCAATAAGGCTCCTGCTCTGCCAGTGGCCTGCTGGGTAACCTTGGATAAGTCACTTTGCTGCCCGGTGCCTCAGTTTCCCCAGCTGCAAAATGGGGATAACAATACTGGCCCCCCTAGTAAACTGCTTTGATGTTGTTGTTGTTTTAGGATCAGATTTTAAAAGCACTTAAGTGACACAGGAACACAAGTCCTGTTAGAAATTCAGTTTTTCTAGGGGATACGTTCTCTTAAGTCACCTTGGTGTTTTTGTAAGTTCCACCCTTTAGCCTGGTTAAATTAGAATAACATTAATAAGATCAGTATCTATTTCTTACTCTTATAAACCTCAAAACATTCTAGTAGATATTGTTTAGTTTCACTAAGTGCTGCTTGTATGCTATCTTTCTGTCTGGAATAATATCTTACAGCCAACTCTAAGCCCTAAGATTTATCCTGGAAATAGCTAAAGTTAAGGGTTATTTCAGCCATTTTCCGTGGGGCTCTGCATGGGTGCAGGGGTCCACCAACATGCAACAAATTGCTGCATTGGGGCCTGTGCCTGAATCCCTATTTGTCTGAACAGTTATCTAGTGTATTGCATTTGTCTATGGTTAAGGTAGATCCTCTGGTAGGAACCTTGTCTGTTATGTGTTCAGAAAATACAGTGCATGCTCTAAGTAATAATAATAATTAATAAATATAGATCCTCCTACATAGTCACTTGACCGGCAGTCTGGAAAATTACAGCAATCAGAGGGCTAAAGTGCTCAAAATAACATAGTCCAATTCAGAGATTCAACAAGAATTCAAATAAAATATATTGTTCTCAGCATGGAATACAAAGCGAGGCCAACTACCAACTTGCTGTGTTGGCTTGCAGAATAGTTTCTGACTTAAGCACTGGGGTAGCTATATTTCAAAGACTCCAGCTACCTGAATTAGCAGGACATGTTGTTTAGCTTTACTGCAGTTATATGCACTGTTTATATAGTTATATACACTGTTTCCACTCCTCACACTGACTCTTCCCACCAATCTCTTATTGTATGTATGCCATTAGCCAGGTGTGTGGCATTTTTGGATTCTTATGGCCTCATGTTTATGCCCTCACCACAGCCAAAATAACATTACCTTTGTCACGATGCTATACACTGGAGATACATTTGCTTAATATGCACATCTAAACTTACAGCCAGGCTGGTGTCTGTGCAGGAAAAGGTCCCAGGATTTCAACTTCATCTTCGCTCGACTGACAACAGCTACAGTCAAAACACTTCTGACAACAATTTCTACAAGTCCATCTGCACAGCAAGAGATCCGAGAGTCTAGAGAGCAGACCCTGGGGCCATTGGAAACCAAAGAATAAGATTACAACAAGTAGATCATTGGTGAGAAATAACACTCAGCTGTATTTATGTTTGTGTCTCTGTAGCAGAACATTTGGAACTCTATTTATTCCATTTATATAAACAGATAAGTGTCGTGCAGTTACTGGCACAATCTCACTGAAGCCATAACTAGGCAGGGAAATAAACATTCACTGCAGGTATTTTCTTTTATAGAATTATTATGTACGTGGGCGAGAGAGCGATTTACAAAACACTGTGGCATAATACGCTAGAGCAGAAACATGCCCATTATTTCACTCACATTAACAAACTAATATATCAACAAATGCATGGCAGAGAGAAGAAAAAACTAAAGATTAGTGAAAACCTCAATTTAATTTCACAAGTTGTTGCACAGCTGAAAAAACCTAATGCAACAATATGAATGTATTTTAATACTGTATGCATGTAACCATATGCTCCATACATGCAGTATTACAGCCTCAAATTTGTCAGCCAAATATATCAGCCTAGGTACAAACTCTTTCCATGGCTCTTACTATGTTGATTAATTTATTGAAAAAGCTAATGATTTAAAAAAAAAAACAACGTTATTTGCCCACAGTAAGTATAGAAGTGCCCTCGAGAACAGAATTTTGTATGGTGGCAGTAGTAACTATCTAACAGTGCTATTACATTTATTACATGCACACACATTATATGTAATAATGTACACAGGCTAATGTGTATATTTATTATATTATATGTTATGTTATAAACAAATATACACAGGCTAAGTGTATACATTTATAGTAAGGGGGAGTGCATCACAAGAAAGGAACTGTGTCTGAAGAAGCCACAGTTCCCTTCCTAATCTCCCCTGGCTTCAAGAGGGTATAAACTTGCTGGTGGCTTATACCAACAACAGATAGCTACCCCATTCCCACCATACCCTCTAAGCTCAGCTTGCTGGTGCACTGGAGAGAGGGGGAGGAGGCATGAAGCCAGGGTTCTGCTCATTCCCCATCCACTCCTACCCACCTTTCCCAGGTTGGTGGGCGGGGAGGTGGGGGAGAAGAAAGTGTTCGTAAGAAGGCTCACAGAGCAGTACATAGGACACACACAGACAGATTCTAGCTATCTGTTTTCAGTGGTAGGTGAAAACCCAGACTGCATTATGAAACCCTCACAAAGTCAAAATTTGAGAATTTGAGAATTTTATAATTGTACCAGAAATTCTTGAACTGTATCATGTTTGCAGTGTTCAACACTGTCTTTATAGGGAGACAGTCGGCACTCATTGGGAGGCCTTCCCAGGGAGCACAGGACTGCAGAGAAGGACAGTATCAGACTGATAGTAAAACAAATTTTTATTCCACACCTGTAAAAAAACTGAATTTTCCTGCTATTTAAAAAAATTAGTTTTTCTATAACTGAACCCCAGAAATCAGAAAAGCCACAAAGCAAGGAATCTGGCGTACCATCTATACCTACGGCATTAGAAAAGATTCAGAAAATGCAGGACAATCTCCTCTGGATGACGAGATGAGACAGAATAGCGAATGAATCATCTGATTAACTCACCTCATTTATTGGTTCCAACTGTCCTTTTAGATATCCATGATGAAGCAAAGGGGAATAAAATGAAAAAGACAAAACCAGTTTAGCAATGCTCAAATAACTCTAAATTAGCACCGGCCAGAGAACAATTTTTTAATTTCTCAGGACATGCTATTTCCCAAGCTTGTCCTACTTAACTTTAGGGGAGGGGGAAGAATCTCCTGAGGGAGCAACAATATCTTCTTTTCCCCTTCCCTTCCTGCTGCTCACCCTTCCCTAGGAGGATCCCACCACTCTCACCCCTGTTTACAGCAAGAGAAATATATGTATTGCTTCTGCTACCATCCCCCTCCCAGGAGACATCATGTGCAACCACACTCCTCATGTGTCCCTAGGAAATTACTTGATTTCTACAGCTATTTACTGCATCAGTAACAAACCACATCCAGGTCATAGATACACCTCAAGCTCCTGATAATAGAGACCAATAACCTTGGTCTCAATTCAGTTATGGCAAAAATGGTTGCAACTCCAGAGATATTAAGACCAACACTTTCAGAAGTGGACACTAAATCTGAGTACTCCCATTTCTGTGTGCCCAACTCAAGACACTCTGTGCCTGATTTTTCAGAGATACTGAGCACCTTTAACTCCCACTGTTTTCCATTGGGGTGGTAGGTCCTCAGTATTGGAAAAATCAGTCCCAAGGTGTCCCCAGGTGAGTGCTCAAAACTTGAGTCACCCAAGATCACTGACCTTTGAACTGAAGTGACTTGCCCAAGGTCACACAAGAAGTATGTGACAGAGCCAGGAAGAGAACCCAAATCTCCCAAGTTCCAATCTAGTACTTTAATCGTACCATCCTTCCAGTCTTATTCACTTTGTTTGTGCTATTCCTGCTGTAACTAGCACTATTAGCACCTTTACTTTCATGAGCACCAAATTCATCGAAATTCATTAAAAAAACCTTATTTAAAAAGTTTGGATCTCTACTGTGGTTGTTTCGCTACCTTTAACCCCTGATCATATCTAGTAGTTTTCTGTCTCATGTGCCTTCCTTTAAAGATGGTTTCCTTAAGGGGCTTGCTCTCCCAAAAGCATACTGCTTCTATTGGCTAAATTCTCTATGGAAAACATAAACAATACAACTTTTTTTAAAAGGAACTAGATTAGATTAGATGAAATTTAGCTCTACAAAGGCTTCCACAGAAAGCATTTTAGCACAAACATCCATCGTCACATTCTCACAGACCACTGCTTAGTGAAAATACTGTCACCTGTCTGAGGTAAGGATTGCAAGGACAAAAGTGCTGTATTTTGATATGGCTACACCCAAAAATCATTTTTAAAAACCCCAGGGTAGTCATCCCCCAATTTACACACTAAATTCCACCCAAAACTGGTGTGGCTTATTCCAAGCCTGCACTAAAATGCCTACACTGCATTAAAACGAGTTCATTGGATTTATGCTCTGCAGCCAAACGGAGTGGGGTGTCGTAACTCCAGGCAGGCCTGCATCAGACAATCC
This sequence comes from Gopherus flavomarginatus, assembly GCF_025201925.1. Lineage (NCBI taxonomy): Eukaryota > Metazoa > Chordata > Testudines > Testudinidae > Gopherus > Gopherus flavomarginatus. Next base: position 17,945,700 of record NC_066625.1, on the reverse strand, counting down.
TCCTGGCTAAAATGTATCAGCTGTGCAAGAGAGGCATCAAGTAAAACAACCTAGATCTGCTTTAAAATAAAATAGGGCCTTGGGCAGCCAGCACCCCAGGAACATGAGCAATGCTCCCCACAGACTCCATCACAAAGCAAGTGGAGTTCCATCCTGTCTGTGTGTTCAATCAAACTCCCCCAGAAACCCTAGCCAGGTACACAGGAGTGATGACAGAGACAACAGGCAGGAACTAATCACCATAGCACAGCAGAAGCAAATGAACAGCCAGTGCCATAAAATACATAAATGCACAGATCCATGAAATAAAAGCAAACACGAACAGCTGTCTGTATCCATGCTAGTCACATGCAGCAGGCAGGCTAGCTCTGGGGGAATGACAAAGGTTTATAGAGTACAAATGATTGCCAGCAGGTGCTGCGTAAGCTCAGTTGGAGTTTAAGACCACAGACACTATAACAAACCCAGCACATACAGGCAGACTGGGTCTACCATAAGATTGGCCTACTCCCCTGGGAATGCAAAAGGAATACCGCTCAAGTCACTGCTGCTGAGCCTAGGCTTATTGTATCAGATCTGCAAATTCAGGATCAACTCTTCAACCCAGGAGCATAATCCATTTGGGAGTTCTGGTGCCATGAACAAATTCCCATCACAAAACAACACATAGTATGTGTATTGTGGCCTAGGGTCCCTGCATAGTCATTGCTGCTTGATGACCTGGCTGACAGCTGTTCCTTGATACCTTGGTTTCCAGAATCTGCCATACGTGAGGCTGTTTTGCTATCTTTACCTTTACACTCCCTGTGCCCCATATGCTGCTGTGCTTAGCAGTTCCCTGCATCCTCCAAAGCAAGTGTGACCAGCATTTTTTTGGGTGATATTGCACAGCTGGGGCTTGCTTTTTCTAGCATGAATACATGTACATACATGCATGGATGGGCATATACATGTCCTCTCTGCTTCTGTACACTTTGGTCACTTGGGGATGATGGGGTCCAGTACTACACCACTGATATTACAGATATGGGGCAAAGAACATTAAGGGTGGAATTTTCAAAGGAGCCTGACTTAGGAACACAACTCCCAATGAAAGCCAATGAGCCTTGTGTTCCTAAGTCGCTTATGTACTTTTTAAACAATAAGTGATAATACCTCACACACACAAAGCCTGCCTGAAGCCCAGTGAAATCAATGCAAAGATCCCTACTGACTTCACTGGGCTCTGGATCATCATAGTATGTTTCATCTCAGGATCTCAAAGCACTTTTTAAATACTAACTAATCTGCAGTCAGTACACCCCTGGGAAGTAGGTCACTACTGTCATTTCAGAGATGAGAAACTGAGTCACAGAGAGGATGACTTACCCAACAGCCTTTTACATCCACTGTGCACAGATGCCATTGTCAGTGACTGTGCAAGGCAGTGGAGAACCAAACCGAGTCATTGTCAGGGCTCAGATAAGAAGCCAGATCTCCTGGCTAACATCTTCCAGGAGTTTTTAAACCATGAAACCATGGGTATCAAAACTACAGTGTGAGGGGCACTTCCCATCCCTGCTGGTGGTTCACAGGACTTCAGGGTGTGAGTAGCAAGGTCATCTCAAGCCCTGAGGGAAGCTCTGTGTCCTTTCATGACCTTCTGGCTGGCTGATTCCTGAGCCTCCCAGGCCCCTTTCACAGGCTGCCCTGCCTAGTCCTCCTCCCTCAGCAGCAGCCACCTAAGCTCAACTCGGGAGCAGCATCCTCAGTAACGCCAGCTGGATGAATGAGGGAGGACTTGGTAAAGCACCCCTGGCTGCTCCTACTCCCGTATTCCTGCCCGCTCTTGCTCCCACTCTAAATTCAGTCCTAGACATGGAACACGCAGTCAACAGCTGGATCCCTGAACTGCAACAGAACAGCAGCAGAGGCAGCTGCAAAAACTGTTGCTCTGCTTCTCTTTGTGCCCGGTATATGCAACTCTGCACGAAGGCATCACAAACCTCTCACACACACACACTCACACAAGAACTCATATATATGCTGACATTCACACGCACAGACCATGCACAATCCCATGCACACATACAAACATAAGCACGCCTATGTACAAACACCCCCCCATAGACACAAACACAGTCCATCCCAAACACACACCATCAGTCAGATGCACAAACACATAAGTTCACACAAACACGCACAGAAGGGGATGTTCAGATTCATTCTTAAGGAGGCAAATTCCAATCAGATGTACCATTCCCCCAAACCCTTCTCCACAAAGTGTTTCCACCAACCTACAGTTCTGGTCTCAATCAAGATGCATCGGCTGACTGCTGCTATTAAGCAAAGGCAAAAAGCCGAACCACTAATGTGGGGGGGGGGGGGGATCACTAGCCTGGGCTGGATGAACATGCAGCTAGCAAATTGAGCTGAGTGCTACCCCAGGTTAGAGCAGACCAGGTTTCCCTGTGGTCCCCACCCTGGCAAAGAGGACATTACCTTCCCCGTGCTGGTCAGACCTACCTGTATATACGCCATCTTCAGTAGGTATCACATTAGTTCCCAGCACAGCCTGAGCATGGCGTCTCTCTCCCCTTTGCCCTCAACAACAAAAAAAGACGTGACTTGTTTGCTAGATGAGCACTGACCTCCCCGCTCCCCCTGGCTGCTCGCTGCGGATCAGCGTCTCCTCCCCAGCGGGCTCTAGCCCGGCGCCCTCTGTTTCTCTGGTATTTCGGGCAGCTTTTGTCTGGGGCCCCAGGGTCTCTGTGCCGCGCTGGGTGGGGAGGGATGTGCTCTGGCAGCCCGTTACCCGCTGCACCCTCCTGGGCATGGCTCGGGGGGAATTTCCCCTGCTCGGGCTGCCGCGGCCGCAGCCCTCCCTCTTCTCTGGGTCGCCATTCGCCTCTCTTGGGACAGCCTCCCTCAGCTTCGAGCCCCAATCTCGCAGCCTGCGCCCGAGACCGTCTGCCCTCCGCCCGCCGCCGCCCGCGCCCGGGACCGGCACCCCTGCGCCCGCCGCCGCCCGGGACCGGCACCCCCTGCGCCCGGGACCGTCACCCCCTCTGCCGCCCGCGCCCGGGACCGTCACCCCTCCACCCGCCGCCGCCCGGGACCGTCACCCCCTGCGCCCGCCGCCGCCCAGGACCGTCACCCCTCCACCCGCCGCCTGCGCCCAGGACCGTCACCCCCTCCGCCCGCCGCCGCCCGGGACCGTCACCCCCTGCGCCCGGGACCGTCACCCCCTCCGCCCGCCGCCGCCCGGGACCGTCACCCCCTGCGCCCGGGACCGTCTGCCCTCCGCCCGCCGCCGCCCGCGCCCGGGACCGGCACCCCTGCGCCCGCCGCCGCCCGGGACCGTCACCCCCTCCGCCCGCCGCCGCCCGGGACCGTCACCCCCTCTGCCCGCCCGCGCCCGTCACCCCTCCACCCGCCCGGGACCATCACCCCCTCCGCCCGCCGCCGCCTGCTCCCGGGACCGTCACCCCTCCACCCGCCGCCTGCGCCCAGGACCGTCACCCCTCCACCCGCCGCCTGCGCCCAGGACCGTCACCCCCTCCGCCCGCCGCCGCCCGGGACCGTCACCCCCTGCGCCCGGGACCGTCTGCCCTCCGCCCGCCGCCGCCTGCTCCCGGGACCGTCAACCCCTCCAGCCGCCCCGCCTGCAGCCAGCAACACGTGGCGCAGAACAAGACCCAGCCGGGGCCCGACGCCTTTAGCCGGGGCCGCCAGGGAGAGCAACTGGGGCTTAGCCCGGCCCCAGCAGCAGCGGCGCCCCCTGCGCTCTGGGCAGCTGGAGCCCAGAGGGGATCGCCCCCGCCAAGTGGCAGCGGCTGGTGCTGCAGCCCAGAGGAGCCGCCAGGGGGTGGAGGGAGGCTGCAGCGGAGGCTCCCAGTGGGTTCGCACAGCCCGTGGAGCCTGGGTAGGCTCTGGGCATGGTGAGAGCCGTGCGTCTGGTAAAAGGGGGAGGAAGCGGGGGAGCTCTTGGGTGGGGGGAAGGCCCCCAGGAGGACCCTGTAAATCTGGGCTGTGGCTCTGCCTGCTGCACAGGATGGGAGCTCAGGGTGGAAAAGGAGTGAGGGGCTGAAGGAAGCTGATGCCGTGCGATGGGGTAGAGACCCCCCCCCATGGCACCTCCATGTGCAACAGAGCTGATGGAACTGCCTGCCACCAACATGTGTCATGGGCTGGGGACCAGTCAGCTAATGTGTGCGATGGGGAGGAGGAGGGAAGAGATGGGAATCCCCAGAACGTATGCACTGGTGGACTTGTGTCACTCTCCATGTGGCACCCACGGAGGTAATCCAGCCTGAAATGCCACTAGGGAACTCACCAGGAGCCTGTCACATAATAGAAAAAAGACCTTGAGCCAGTGCTGCTAACTCCAGGGTTTCACACATTAGCTGACTTGCCCCCAGCCCCTAGTACATGTTGGTGGCAGGTAGTTCCATCGACTCTGCTGCATGTTAGGTGC